>NW_022103906.1:44796795-44891175 GCF_000313985.2 Echinops telfairi | reverse complement strand
ATTGAAGAAGTACTTGAGTGGAGGCCCAATGTCCTTCTGCTACCTTAATACTAAACCTAAAAATATATGCACATAGATCTATTTCCCCACCATCCAATATAAATGTATTTACATATGTATATGCCTGTATTTGGCCTCTATAAATGCCCTTTGCCTCCTAGTTCTTTCCTCTACAGAAAAATATCATTTCAACTGACGTGAGTTGGATCTTCTCATTCAGAAATGATTGGTTCTTTTCCTCTTCTGTCAGTGTATCTGAACAGCTTAGAAGTAAGGACTTTATAGTGTCTAAAGTCACTGAGCAATTGGATAGAACCCAATCATCATTCCAAGCAAAGTTTAGACCCCAAACTGACCTTTCTCTTTGCACTGCCCAGCATGTGGTCACGTTGTGATATGGGTACCATGGGAATCATGCCTCATTGCCATTGAGTCAGTGCTGACTCATAGAGATCCTTGTGGGTTTCCAAGACTACAACCATTTATGGGAGTAGAAAGCCTAGTCTTTCTCCCCCAGAGCCAATGGTGGTTTGAACAGTTGACCATGAGGATTGCAGCCAAACACTTAACCACTATACCACCAGGGCTCCATTGAGCATCATCAGTTACTGTCAAGTTGATTCTAACTCATGATAACTTTTTTCCCTTGTGATAACTTTTTTTGTATGTCCAGAGTAGAACTGTGCTCAGTAGGGTCTACATAGCCGCTTTATCTAAATAGATAGCTAGGGTGGCTTCTCTAGCAATGCCAGCTTTTTGGTCTCCTTATTTGCCCAGCAGTTCAGGTAACATGCATGGCTCCTGGAGTCTCTCTGCTGCTTCCCCGGCTACTGGCCTGTTCATCTCCCATAGCCTCTCAATTTCCTCCATACATTTCCAGCCCAGGTAAAAATTTGTGACCATTCTAACAGAAAGGGTAATCCTTACTTCTTTTAGGTTTCTCTAACATTTAAACCCCGCCCCCCCCCCCCCATTTATTTCTTACAGTTTTCTGCACAGAGATATTTTTTTTAACTATGTGTGAAATATACCCTTGATGCAGTGGCTGGCTCCAGTTATACTACTGAGCAAGCTATCCCAGAAGTCATGACCACAAAGACACTCCAACCAAAGGAAGATGATTCAATCATGTTTCATGAATCCATGTAAATCACCCAGTGAAGAACGAAGGAAAAACACCAGGAGGTTTGCACACTTAGGATCGATACAAGTGAGTAGAAGGACTATACTACCTGAATCCTTACTCAGGGATCATGTGTCCTGTCGCTTTCTCAGTCACATCACCCTTTCCTGCTGATGGTGCTGAGGTTGAACAAGGAGATTCAACTGAGAAAGCTATCGGCAGCCAATATATGCTTGCTGCTCTAGCAGAGAGATGAAGGAGCAAGTATATATCAAGAAAGTGGCTCACACGGTTGTAGAAAGTGGGTAGATCCAGTCTGGATCAAGTCTGTGGATCAGAATATAAGCTGGAGGCTTCTTTTGACTTGTGTCACTATGGGGAGGGGCTTATGAAGCAGGAAGCAAGATCCAAGACTAATGGTTCCCAGGACTGATAGGCAATATGGCAGGCTGTTGGCTCAACCCCACGTTTTTGGGTTTTTTTTGGAAACCCTTTGCAGAATTCACTGCCACTGGAGTCTTTGGCTGCCAGTTCCCACGCCTTTTCTCTGGTTTTGGCGTTTGCTGCTTAGATACCCAGGGCCACAACTCACACCCTGGAGAGATCCATTCGGGTCCTCAGCCTCCACCTAGTACACCCTGGCCAACTACCCTTATGCTTCAGTTCTATCAACTCGCTGAGAGCTCCAGGCACTCCCCAAGCCAGCGGGTTTAATCTTCTCCTGTGTGTCACAGGAGCTTCTAACCAAACTAGCTACTTCCCTCAACTGGGGAGCACAAAAAGAGGTCACACTGAAATGAATTTATGTGTGTAGATGGCTGCTCAGAACAGTCTCCAAGCTAAAGAATATGCTTCCTGGCCAGAGGCATAAACAGGACATATACATGTTTTCCCCCTTTCAGAAGGGATATTTTTCAAGGTTCTCATAGTCAGAATGTTAGGTCAGAAGTTTTTCTTTCTTGAGTGCTTATGTACCAAGCCTGATAGTGAATTTTTTACATAGAGGAATGGCAATATATGTGATTCTAAAGTGCACTCTCATGCTGGAATATTTAAAGACAGAGTAGTTTATCGTTCTTTGTGGGCAAGGACTTCACTGTGTGACAATTAGCAGTATCGTTACATTTTAAATTGAGTAAGATAAAGAAATCATTTCTAAGCATTATCCTGATTTTGCTGTGAACTACATCATGTTTGAAGAATTCCAGACATTGGAATGCTAAAAATACAGATTCTGTAATTTAGTTGCAAAAAAGAGTTCCTGTTTCAGTGCCTTCTCAACAAAACTGTGGGAAGCTGGTTTACGCCTTCCTGATAGGGCATCTCTTACTAAGACCTTCTTCTTATATGAATTTTTCCAAGATTTTACATGCATAAGATGAATTGTGTGTGTGCAATTTATCATTTCCTAAAACGCCATTTCTAAACTATCCCTCCCTCCCTGGTCTCATTTTTCTAAAGCCCCTCCTTGGTCGTCCACTCCCCATGCCTTGTAATTCAAAGACATTTCTTCTTCTCTCTTCCTGTGAATGCTAACTCCCATTAGCTCATGACAAAATGCGCTCAAATTAAATGCTCACAAAATTCAGAGGCCAATTTTCTTTACCTTCCATTTGGTTCTTGTCACCTGTCAATGTAGCTTCCTTCAGTCCATCATCACTTTTGAAGGCCATTGGTAAATCCCTCTGCGGTGTTGATAGACAGGTAGATCAGGAGTGCATGGCAGCAGGCCCAGTGCATTTCCCTGTGACTAATACAGAATAAAAGAGCCCCAGTGGGGCTGTGGTTACGCATTGGGATTCAACCCCAGCAGCCACTCCAACAGAGAAAGATGAGGCTGTGGGCTTCGTAAAGATCTCAGAAAACCCAGAAGCAGTTCTTTTCTGTTCTATGGGGTCACGCTGAATTGGAAACAGTTTGATGGCAGTGGATTTGGTTTGGGGTTGGTTTATTACAGAACAGGAGAGCCATTGCTCAAATTCACCAAAAGGAAGAGAAGCCTGGTGCCCCAGCCAGGCACCATCCTCAAAGCCAACTTGTGCCAGGCAGTCCAGAAGGGCCAATGTCTCCATTTGCTCCTTCCTGTGTTTGCTTCTTCAACTCCTGTTTTGAGACAAGACAGAGTCGTCATTGCCAGGATAATTAAAATGAAAAAGCAAATGGACAAAGACATATGCCACATGAGGAGTTTTATAGCTGTGATACTTATAATTTCATGTCAAATTGATAAATAAAGTGAAGGGGTGGAGTTTAGCCTGTCAATCATGTCAACCTGATGATGCCTCCTGGTGGGTGCCTTCTCATGAGGATTCTGGGAACTTCCTCTCCTTCGCCTTTGAGTTGAGCCACACACTTTCTCTGCCTCACCTTCCTGTTGAGGAGCTGCATGGAGACCCTCACCAGCAGAGAGATGCTTTCACACAAGACTTCACTCACTGGCCTGTGATCTTCCTGCATTTGGCATCATTGCATGTATTTTGTGAGTCTGGAGAGGACTTTATAGATTTGGACATATGGGCTAATATCAGACTTATGGACTTGATCTGGATTGGGCTGGGATGTTTGCTCAATATGCAATTGCTCTATGATATACAGCTCTCTCTTACATCTACATGGGTGTCTCTGGATTTGTTTCTCTAGTCAGCCTGGCCTAACACAATACCTAAAGCATGATGTTATTTAAGGGATTTTAGCAATACCTACCTAGGCAGGAGACTTGATAGCACAGGAGGTTATGTATTGGGCTGCTAACTACAGGTCAACAGTTTTAACCTACTAAAGGATCCAGCAGTAACACTACGGTTCTCAGTCATAGCCAGCATCTCTAACCTCGTCTCCATCCCTGCCTAGCTTAACATGACACCTCACCTTCTCAAGACAGCTCACAGAAACCTTCCCCCCTCTCTTCACCAGTCTGCTGGTGCCACAGCCAATCGGGGAAGCGCGGGCTCCTTTTAGACATACTTTGTTTCTGTCCCAAAGCTTATTAATGCAGATTCCTTTGTTCGCTCTCTCTGACTTTCTTCACCTTCTCTGGTGGCCACACACCCGTCCCTCTGTCTCTTCCTCTCCGGAGCCCTCCCTTTCTTACTTCTGGCTACTCTCTCTTTACTCTGTCTTCTGATATCCCCTCACCCTGCCCCCTTTACTCTCACTCCATTCTTAACACTCTAATAAAACCTGTTAATTAAAACCCATGCTCTGGAGCCACTTTCCTTTTTACTCAGCTTCTAACACCTTCCAGCCTCTCTGAGGGAGAAAGAAGAGATTTTACAATCTCTTAAGCTCATAGGAGCTGTCAATTGCAATGCATAATGACCCTAGAGCAGTGGTTCTCAACCTTCCTAATGCCATGACCCTTTAACACAATTCCTCATGTAGTGACCCCCCCAACCATAACATTATTTTCATCTACCACTGCCCTAGAGTGTTCCCTCGGATCACTGAGTTGTTATCAACTTGCTGCCAGTAGATTTGGGTCCTGGTTTACCAATAGCTGTGAGGAGCCTTGATGGATTTGGGGATTCAAACCTGCAACATCTCTGTGGGAGAAGGATGAAGCTACCTGTTCCCCTAAAGATATAAGTGTCCCAAACCTTATACCGAGCTGCTCTTGATTGGAAGTGATTAGGTGGTAATGGATTTGATTTTGTTTTGGAGGTCAATTCCTACCATTCCTCAACCAGTTGGCCTCTTGGGTTTAACATCATCCTGATACTGCTAATAATTCATTGCAAAACACCAAGTACAAGGTCTAGAAACAATGAGTACCCAATATGTGTTCTCAGAAAGAGGCCGAACCCCCATCTTGGTTTTTGCTTCAGCTCACTTATGGAAGGTAGCTCTGTGTTGTAGAGAGAACTAGAGTCAGCCGAACTTGGGTTTAAGTTTGGGCCCCAGCTCTGCTCTTGTCTGACCTGAGAAAAGTGACTTAAAATCATTGAGCTGCAGCTCGAGTAAGCCGGAGGGGTCAATGGACTACACTTTGGAGTAAGCCCCAGGGTTCAAGAGAGGACGCAGAAATAGTCTAGCCTGGCACCTGGCCCAACATCCATTTCTGTTGACTCAAGGATAGAAATTAATTTCTGTGAGCTCTTCCAGGACATACCCACTCATGGCTCACACAGCTGGATTTATTTCAAATACGACTACAATTCTCCCCTAGATCAATCACTCCCCACATCTCTGAACTTCCTGAGGAGAACCTTCATCTCCTGAGATGTTCTTCCCTTCCTGGTTCCCATACTACCAGGTGCTCCATGCTCGTCCCTTTGGCCTTCTCCACAGCAGTCCCTTCTTCCCCTGTTGGCCTTGGAAGTGGGGAAGGCATAGAGCCTCTGCTCTCCCAAAGACATTGGTCCCAAGACAAGCAGAGGAAAGAAAGGAAGTCTGGTGGTGAAGATGGCAGAGTGGCTCCAGAAATAGGACACTGGCCTTGGATTTGTGCCAAGTCACAGCTACTTGAGCTCGTTGGCAGTGATGCGCAGTTTCCCAGGTTGGGAAAGGTGACTTGTTCTCTTGCTGGTGGAGTCAGAAGCGGTTGCTACAGAAGGTTGAGGAGAGCAAAGGAGAGGAGGGAGGGTGCCATGTGAGTTGGGAGAGCTTGGCTGGTCTTGCTGTACAAGGTAGTCTGTGGAGGAGGTCCAGGTAGATGGGGAAAGAGTTTCTCAATCTGGGGCGGCACTGCAGTGTCACTGGTGTCAACCACCTTCCCAGCACCACGCCCACATCACTCCCAAGGCTGACCCGGCTCAGGAGGTCAGGGTGGGGGTAGGGATGCACGAGGCAGGGGGTTCTATGTGTTACACCTGCTGGCAGGAACAGGAAGAAGAGTCCAGCCTTGTGAAGGGCACTGCACAGTGCAGCCCATAGAGGCAAGGAGCAAGCAGACCCTTGGGTGGCCACCCCTCTTCTGTCTGCCAGGCCTGCCTTTCCCTGCCCTTTAACTACTAGTTACTGTTATCTTGAGAGAGTAAGGGAAGGAGAAGACGTGAGTGAGAACCAAACCCATTTTACTCAAAGGCATCCTTTTTCCTTCCCATTACAATACAAAAGACACGGAGTTTCAATAAGCATGGGCCACATCCCATAGCCCCATATCTGCTGGAACCTTTGCAGGAGAGTGGGGAAGGAATGGTAGAATGGAAGTGGGCTCTGCAGCATCCTTCCTCATATTTGTTGGAAGACATCGATGCCCCTTAGGCTTACTGTTCCTCAGCCAAGCCCCTTAGACTTTTTGTTCCTCAGCCAAGGCTGCCCCTGAGGCAGCAGTCTTTCCCCCACCAACTGGCAGGCACTGAGGCCTGTCTCAAACTAGTTCTGCCCAAGACACAGGCCTAGTCATTTACCGGCATTTCCCTGTTTCCATGCCAGATCTTCTGGGCTAGGCTCTGGCTGCCTGAATCTCCTTTTGCTTCTCTGGGTCTGATGGTCAGGCTCTTCCTTTTTGGGGTAGGATGCTGCCATCACCTCACTAGTAATAAATTCAATGAATATAAATATAGACTACCACACTGTGGCAGTTACATAATCTCCTGTCAACTTGCGAAGGGGTGGAGTCTAGCCTGTCAATCAGGTTGCAGCTTGATGACCTCATTTGGAGGAACGACAGAGATAAATAGTTGACTGGAGACCAGATACACACAGACTCTCCCTGTTTTGTCTCCCTCTGAGACATTCCTGTTGAAAAGCCACATGGAGCTATGCTGATGGCAGCCAGGGGCTTGGAGCTGGAGGGGCCACATGGAGACCCACTCCAGTGCTGAGATGCTTCCACCATCACTGGATCCACAAGACTTTCCACCCACTGGCCTGTGATCTTCCTGCACTCAACGACATTGCATGTGTTGGGTGAGACTTTAGAGGAATTTAGAGAATGGTATCCGATATATGGGTTAATATCGGACTTAAGGACTTGATCTGGACTGGGCTGGGATGTTTTCTTAATAAGCAATTACTCTCTTATAAAAAGCTCTTTCTTATACACATATGAGTGTCCATGAATTTGTGTCTCTAGTCAACCCCTGTCTGGGTTGACACACACACCAAAATTCACTGCCATTGAGGCGATGCTGAATCATAGCAACCCTACAGGATAGGGTCGAACTGCCTCTGTGCATTTTCCAGACGGTGACTCTTGATGGGAGTAGACAGTTCCTCATCTTTCTCCTGAGGAATGGCTAGTGGTTTTGAACTGCTGACCTTGCAGCTAGCAGCCCATCAATTAACCACTACCTCACAAAGGACCCTTAAATTTAGACCACACTGATTGTCTCTTTCTGTCTGGTGACATGACCAGAAAAGACGTTTTCTCGATTGTCCAGGTGGACACAATCTCCCTTTCTTTGGAATTCCTCCAGCACGTTGTCTATGCTCTGAAGGCTTTCCATTCTTTTCCTTCGCACATTCATTCCACAAGAGCCATCTGGTTTGGGCGCCATGCCTGCACCCGGAGTGACTCTGTCTGTCAGTACAGCGGAGGCGGTCGGAGTAGCTTACAATGCTAACTGACCAAGGGATTTGCATTTTCAGCCCTTCTTTCTTTCCACCCCACCCCCACCCAGCGGCCTGTTCTAAACTGGGTTAATACCTCCAGGCCACCAAACTGCCACTGTGGAATCACGCATGCTTCCTGGCTCTGATGAGCGCACAAGCCTTGTGACCTGGGGGGAGGGGTTGTGACCAGGAGGCAGCACACAGGCAGCAATGGCCTCTCTCACAGCAGCTTGATCTGTGTCCTCCCTCTTCCTTGATCACTTTCCTGGCAGCTTGTTGTCCTGTTTCGCTGTCTCTAAGCCTTCCGATTTTTACTGCGTCTCGCCTGGAAGATCACACCAGTGTCCTAGCTATGCCTCTTACCCCTGGTCTCTTCTTACCCGAGTGCCTCCTACACCCTCCTGCGGGATCAGTCTTAAACAGCTCTGACCAGCATTCCCAGATGAAACATGTCCGAGGGCCCTTTATTGCATACCAAATGAAGTACAAACTTCTACTTCGCAAGGAGTTTGCCCTGGCACCTCCACCCCCTTTGCTAATATTTCCCATCGTGGTTGGGAACCAGCCTTTGCTCCGTGCCCTCAAGCTGTGTGCCTTCCCTTGGACACATTGCGTTTTCCTTCCTGAGTGCTTTGGCTCTTGTGCTTCTCTCCTGAGGCCAGTTCAGCCCAGCTTTGAGCATACCCATGAGGAGCTTCCTGCATGGCCCCTAGTTCACAGAGCCATATGCAAATCATCCTGGGCCTTCAGGAGGATTATCCCACAACTTAGTGATAGGAAATCAGAATCATAAGTGACCTCAACTGAATAACAGCAAGAACACAAACCCCCCAAAGTAATAATGGGCAAAAGACATGGACAGGAACAGCCATTTCACCCAAGAGGATGGATGTTCAAGAGACCAACAAACATGCAGCTGGTAGGGAGAAAGATGCATGTGATTATTAGCCATTAGAAAGATGCTAATCATAACTACAATCAAATATTAATCTCGCTCCAATTAAAATGACACTGATTAACACTCTCCCCGCCATCCCACCCCCAAAAAAACACCCAATAAATGCTGATAAGGATGTGGGGAGATTGGAACATTTATGCAATGAAAACGGACACAACCACGGTGGAAAACAATGTAACACTTCCTCAGAAAGTAAGAATGAGAACGGCCTGATGACCCAGCAGTTCCAGTCCTACGAGCAGTGTAAACAGACATGCGCACTTGCCGTGACCATTAGCAGATGAATAGATAAATAGAATGTGGAACACAGTTTCAAGATAATACTGTGTTCTGAAAACATCTTATAACATGTATGAATCTGGAGGACATAGGTGGCGTAAGTCCATTACAAAAGGACAACTATGACACGATCCAACATTTGCAAAAGGCAAAACTAGACGCATACAGAAATGAACGTTAAAAGGTGGCTATCGGGGAAAGGAGGAAAAGGAAGAGGGGAATCACTCTTTGGATAGTAGATACTTGATATTTTGGGGGATAGGAAAGGTAACATTGAATATGGCTGAAATGTACACAGCTAGGTAAACGATGACACTAAAATGTACACAAGAACGGGAATATTTTTAGTAAACGCAATGACATATACAATTTCACAGCAACAGAAATAAGAACCAACAATATACATACAAGGGGGTACTAAAAAAAAACAATGGAATTTTTTTTTATCACTTTAAAAGTACACTCCAATGTTTGTCAAATCCACAATTACATTCTTGGAAACATTTTTTCAAACTCATCTGTTTGGATGGCTAACAGCACCCCCCTCATTGTTTTCTTCACCTCTTCTACATCAGCAAATCACTGTCCTTTCAGGACCCTCTTCATTCGAGGAAACAAAAAGAAGTCATAGGGAGTGAGGTCGGGTGAGTAAGGTGCGTAGGGCAAGAGAGGCATGCTGTTTTTGGCCCAAAACTGGTGCACTGAGCAGGTGCATTGTCGAGGTGGCAAAACCGATCCCCCATCTGCCACAAATCAGGCCTTTTTTGTTGCACACTGTTATGCAATCTTTTCAGAACCTCTAAATAGAAAGCTTGACTGACAGTCTGACCTGATGGAACAAACTCCAAATGCACTACGAGTCAACATTTTCGTCTGTTCGGGAAGCTGATGGACATTCAGAGTGAGGTTTTGTCCCCAATCGATATTTCACCTTTTTTTAAATGAGAAAACCACCCCTGTCCTAGAGTTTTCCCCATAGTGCTGTCCTAGTAAGCTGCATACAACATCACCACAATTTCTGCAGCATTTTTCTTGAGCAGAAAACAGAATTTCACAGCCACAGGCTGTCCTCTTAAATTATCCATCACAGAAAACTAGGTTCAAGCAAAAATACTTTTACGAAAGAATTCACTGTGACCAGAGAGAACCTTCCCAGGTGACTCCACTGGGTGTACTGACTGAGCAAGTTGCTGGATGCTCGCCTGGTGGGGAAAAATGCAGACTATAAAAGCTCTGCTCCACCCAGCACAATTCCATTTGGGGGGAGGGGTACCCCCTCATTATATAATAAACCACATAGGATACACAATGATGATACTCCTTAGACACAACCAAATAGCTCATGAGATTGGTTTACTGAGTTTGAAGGCTTAAAGCCATAGCCTCATGAAACAACTGGCCTAATATAACTCATAAACTTTATATTCCACATTCTAGCTTGCTGAGGCACATCTGGGGCCTTTACAGCTGATGATAGGCCATTGAAGATAACACTTAGTGGCCTATTGGTCTCTACTTGTCCAGAGAAAAGGAGAAAGAAGGCAACAAAAAACGTAAAGAAGAAACTTGTTTGCAAGGCTAATTGTCTACACAAACCATGGCCTCATGTACCCTCAGACCAGAACTAGATGATGCCACTCTGGTCGCTGGGACAGGTAGATGATAGTCGCATAGAGATTGGGAGAAAAATGTAGAACAAAATTCAAATTGTTCAAAAAAAAAGAGCAGATTTTATTATGGTAGTGATTGAACAACTCTTCTTGATTTGACCGGACTGTTGAATTATAAGACATGTGGCTTATGTCCCAATAAAACTGTTTACAGAAAGACCAGATTGACTGGATCCATTGAGACTAGGGAAACCACAATGACTATTACCTTGAAATCACCTTTAAATGTGGAACTAAAACCATTCTTGTGGGGCCACCTTTCAGTTAAATAACAGATTGGTTCATAAAATAAACAACATTACCCCTAAGGGCTGTGCTTCTTCAAACAATCATTTATGTGAGACCAAATGGTCAACCTCGACTCAAGCAAATAGGGAAGATAAGGGTGGCTCAGGGACTCTAGAACAATGGGAATGGAGCAGCCCAAAGGCCATAATAAAAATGCTGGCACATTAGGAAAGATGTAATCAATGTCTGTCAGGGTGAGGGGATCCTTAACACTTGAACGGGTCCTCAGGAGCAACTTTACAATTCTGGAAAATATTAAAGACAGACGGAGGGGCACAGGGGCTCCTCGTCCCATGTCAGGACTGGGAGAGAATGTATTTTCCAATGAGTATATATAGTGGGAATTACAGAACTTTGATAAGGCATGCACATCATACAGCTAACATATGACAAAGTTAATAGAAAATATCATAAGTGGGTAACATAATAAACCAGCAATGAGGTGAGTCATTGTCTTGGCCTAGTGCTAGCTGACCTCAAATCCCCTGAGCAACCAGGAGGTTGCTACATTTATGGTGAGTTGGCTATAGAACCTGATTGCTTTTATCTACAGATAACCTTTAGGCATTGTGAAGTGGCCAAACACAGAAATGATTCAATCTCATAACTGTGAGAGTCTTTCCCAACCAGAATTGGCTTTCCAGACCCATAATTATGAGCATGAATAATTTAGCTGCATTACATTCTCATCCAGTCCCTTGGTTTTACTACAAATGTCACTGAATGATAGGCATAACGATTGTTAAAAGGCAAACTAGTATAACTCTGATACCTAAAGTGGGCAAGGATCCCACAAGAATCGAGAACTACAGACCAATGTCCCTAATGAAAATCAATACAAAACTCCTAACAAAATACTGGCCAATAGAATACAAAAGTATATAAAACAAACAATTCACCATGACCAAGTGGGATTCATACCAGGGATACAGAGATGGTTCAACATATGAAAGACCACTAGTATTATTCACCATATTGACATGGAAAGTTACAAGAATCACATGATAATATTGATAGATGCAGAAAAAGCATTTGACAACATCCAACACCCATTCCTGTTTAAGACACTCAAGAAGACAGAAATGGAAATTTCTCGATATAATACAAGCTACATAAGAAAAACCAACAGCCAACGTGGAGAAAAGATGAAAACAATCCCTCTGAAAATGGGGACCAGACAAGGATGCCCCTTGTCCCCACTCCTATTTAACATCATATTGGAGGTCCTAGCTAACAACATAAGGCAAAGAAAAGATATCAAAAGTATTCATCTGGGGAAGGAGGAGGTGAAAACATTGTTATTCACAAATGATATGATTTTATATATGGAAAATCCTAAAAGCTCCACAAGGAGAGTGCAGGAAGCAATAGAGGAATATGGCAGAGTGGCAGGATACAAGATTAACAAACGGAAGTCTATTGGACTTCTATATACATTGGACAAGACTACAGAAGAGGGGATCAAAAAGGTAGTACCCTTCACAGTAGCCAAGCACAAATTGAAATATCTAGGGATATACCTGACTGAAAAAACAAAAGATTTGCATGAGGAAAACAGCACACTATTACAAGAAATCAAGAGTGACCTCAACAAAAGGAAGAATATCCCATGCTCGTGAATGGAAGACTTAATATAGTAAAGATGTAGTTCTGCCCAACACACTATGTAAGTTCAATGCTATCCCAATACAAATACCATTATCTTTCTTCAAGGAATTGGAAAAACTGATTACCAACTTCATATGGAGTGGGAAGAAGCCCAGAATTAGCAGAAAACTCAAGAAAAAAGGCAAAGTTGGAGGACTTGCTTTACCTGACTTTAGCACCTATTATACAGCCACGGTGGTCAAAAGAGTGTGGTATTGGTATAATGACAGATACTCAGACCAATGGAAACCCCAGAAATAAAATCATCAGCATACATACAACTGATCTTCAACAAGGGCCCCAAAATTATCAAATGAGAAGGGGATGCCTTCTTCAACAAGTGGTGCTGGAAAAAGTGTATATCTACCTGCAGAAAAATGAAGCAAGATCCTCACCTCACTCCATGCACAAGAATAAACTCAAGGTGGATCACAGACTTTGAGGTAAACCCCCAAACCATTAGGGTCATCAATGAAGGAATTGGGGCAAACCTAAGAACTTTGGCTCAGGGAATACATAGGCTATCGGAAATAGGGAAGGACACAAACACATAGGAGACAGAACTTGACAAGTGGGATATACTGAAGATAAAGCACCTGTTTTATCAAAAGAATATCTTTCTTTACATCGAAAGAATTCACCGAGAGTACTAAGAGATCCCCCAGACTAGGAAAACATCTTTAGCAATGACACATCAGACAAAAGCCTTATTACTAAAATCTACAATACTCTGCTAATTTACAATAAGAAAAAAAAAAACTAATTGCCCACTGAGGAGCTGGGCAAAGGAACTGTACAGAAGTTTCACAGGGGCAGAAACTTCAATGGCCAATAAATATGAGAAAATGTTCTTGATTGTTAGCCATAAGAGAAATGCAAGTTAAAACAACTATGAAATACCACCTAATACCCCAAAGATAGCCCAATTCAAAAAGTCAGAAAATAACAAGTGGTTGGAGGGACTGTGGTGAGATAGGAGCCCTTGTCCATTGCTGGTGGACCTCCTGTACATATGTACAGCCATTATGGAAATCTATTTGGCAATTTCTCAAACAGATGAAAATTGAGTTACCATACGACCCAGCAATCCCCCTACTGGGCATATACCCAGAAGAGGCAAGAAACAAACCATGGCCAGACTTCTGTGCTCCAATGTTCACCAAGGCACAGTTCACAATTTCAAGGAGTTGGAAACAACCCAAATCTCCATCAACGGATTAATGGATTAAAAAACTGTGGTCCCTACATACAGTGGAGTACTACACAGCCCTAAAAAGTAGTGATGACCATTTGAAGTACATCTCTGCATGAGAAGAACTGGAGGAAATTATGCTAAGCGAAGCAAGCCAAGCACAAAAGGACAAGTACAACATGAGTCTACCGAGGTACACTTAAAAATGCATTGGGAAAAAGCTGTTATTTACATACATTCCTGGGGTGAGATCCAAGTAATATGGCAGGGGCCAGAGCCAACCCAGGGATACATATGACAGCCAACTAAAAAGGAGGGGAAAAGAAAGGGGAAAAAAAGACTTGCTTAAGACAAAATGTTTGCATAAGCAAATCTGTTGAAGAAAGCTGATGGTGGCCGGCTATCAAAAGATATAGTGTCTGGGGTCTTAAAGGCTTGAAGGTAAACAAGCGGCCATCTAGCTGAGTAGCAACAAAGCCCAGATGGACAAAGTACACCAGCTTGTGTGATCATAAGGTATCGATGGATCAGGTATCGGGCATCAAAGATCCAGAACAAAAATCATATCGATGTGAATGATGGGGAGGGTAGAGTGGAGACCCATAGGCCAGCTGTAGACAATTGGACATCCTCTTAGAGAAGGGTCACAAGGAAGAGATGAGCCAGTCAGGGTGCAGTGTAGCACCAACGAAACACAACTTTCCTCTAGTTCTTCAATGTTTCCTCCCCCCACACTATTATGACCCCTATTTCTACTTTACAAATCTGGCTAGGCCAGAGCATGTACATGGGTATAGATAAGAGCTCTCAACACAGGAAATCCAGGACAGAGAAACCCCTCAGGACCAATAATGAGAGTAGCCATACCAGGAGGAGAAGGGGAAGGCGGGGGCAATAAGGGGGAATGATCTTAATGACCTACATATAACCCCCTCCCAGGGGGACAGACAACAGAAAAGTGGGTGAAGGGAGACGGCAGCTGGTGTAAGACATGAAAAAAAAAAGTATAAATTATCAAGGGATCATGAGGGAGGGTGAGGGAGAGGGGAATGAGCTGATACCAAGGGTTCAAGTAGAAAGAAAATGTTTTTTAAAACATGGTTAAAAGGGAACCTAATTTGATGTGTAAACTTTCAAACATTTTTGGTTTTGTTTCGTATGTTTTTCTGTGTAGGGAAGTCAGGATGGGTGGATCTATGAAGATAGTAACTGGATTAATAATTACTTGAGGGCATGGAAGGGAAGGTGGGGGGAATTTGCACTCAGCAGCATGGGTTCCCAGAAGGAGGAGAATGTTCCAAAGTTGGTTGGGCAGTGATTGCACAACCCGTCTTATTATGACGGAACTGTTGAATTGCATGGTATGTTATTTTTAGCTCAATACAATTACTTTTAAAAAGAGAAAGAAAGAGTCTGAGCAGTGGAGTAGCAGGCAGGTAGGATACATTATAACTCCTACAAACAGCATTGCTAAGGAGAGAGAGAGAGAAATGTAGAGGTATATCCCCAAGTTCACGGGCCTATTTGTATCAGGCCAAGTCCGTATTTCTGGATAATCTAATGCATGCGAGGAATTGATGCCAAGCACAACAAAGCTAGATTCTAGCTCCTTGGAAAGCACCCTCCAGCAGAGGAAATCAATCTACAAATAGTAGCCATCAAAGTGACAAGTGTTCTAATAAAATATAGTACTAAGTTCTAAGGGGACCTAAAATAGGCAAAGACAAACTTTGAAGCGGTCCGGGGAAATGGCAATTGAGCTGGTCTTGAAGGTTGTCACATTAAATCAAAGAAGAGATGTTCTTAGCAGAAGAAAGGATGTATATCAAGGCATGGGATATGAGGAGCCTGGAATGCCTGCTGCAGAGGATGCTGGGAACTGAGTCTGGAGAGGATGCAGAGCACAGTGACAAAGGCTTGTGTAGAGCTTTTCTCCTGTCCTCAGTAGAGACGCTGGTTGTCTTTAGCTCTGGGAATGACAGATTCTGGTTTTATTTTGGGAAGATACTTGTAGGGCTTGGGGGCAAAGGGATCACTACAGAGTTTTTGTTTTTCTTAGTTGCTGTCAAATCATTTCTAACTCATGGCAACCCATGTGTTGCAGACTAAAACTGTCCCATAGGGTTTTCAAGGGTGGGAACAGATCCATGGGCCTCTCTTCTGATTTAACTTTGTGTGGCTTTGAACCACCAACTTTTTTCTTCTTTCAAAACTTTGTGTGTGTGTGTGTGAGAGAGAGAGAGGAGAGGGGGAGAGGGAAAGAGAGAGAGAGAGAGAATAGCAGGGGAAAGTTTACAGAGCAGATCAGTTTTCCATTCAACCATTCATACAGGTGTTGTTTCATGTCTTTTATTGCAATTCCCACAATGTAAGATCACTTATCCCATGCCTTCCTTGTGTTTCTTATTTTCATTCTTCCTCCCTTCATAACCATTCTGAATTTTGTCCTTGGATACATGCTGCTCTTTTTATTTCAAATGGTTGATTATGCTAAAGTGTGCATAAACTCAAAGACCAAACTGGTTGACATCAAGTCCACTGTGACTCAGAGTGAACCTATAGGACAGAGCAGAACAGCCCCTGTGGGTTTCTGAGGCTGTAGATTTTTATGGGAGTAACAAGCCTCATCTTTCTCGCACAGAGCCGCTGGTGGGTTTGATCTGCTGCACTTGTGGTTAGCAGTTCATCACACAACCCACTATGACGCCAGGGTGCCCTGTTTCCCACCATAGACCTGCCATTACGCAGCTGAAAATTAAGCCATTGGGGTGAGTTCCAGACCTGAAGGCTGACTAAGGGTCACAGTTTTGGGATTTCCATTGATCTGTGTCTGAAACAGCCAACATTTCGGTTAGCAATTGAGTGTACAGCCATTTGCACCACCGAGCAGGAAACGGAGAAGCCCGGAGTGAGTTCCGTGGCTCTGAGGCAGTCCGGGCGCGGAGGGATGCAGTGCAAGCGGCGGCGCTTGACGACAGCTTGAGCAGGGGACCTGATGAGGGCAGACGTGGATGGCTCCAAGGTTTCTCACTTGATCTGAGCAGTTGGGTTTGTTCCTCCTTTTATTACCCTTGAACCTAACATGTAGCAGTTACTTAAAAACAATTTTGGAGTTGGTGGTGCTTAAACCTAAAAACACCCAAAGCGAGGTTTCAGATCAGTGTGTACAAAGCAGGGGCCCCACCCCCAGAATACCTTGGATTGTGAAGACGATAGCAGAGGTGCTCTGTGGAATGGACAGTCGTGGCCTGATCGTCTTCCCTGAGGAGCCCGCAGCCACCTCTCGGGGTGGAGCACCTGGGGGCGATACTCAGCGACAAACACGTATTGGTGCAACATGAAATAAAGAATGAGCGTGCGTGAGTCTGAATTTTGGGAATTCCATGAAAACGCTCCCCCTGGGACGTCGCGTTGGGTCCTGGAGGACACGAGGATTGGGGGTCATAATAACGGTGTTCGTCTTCAAGCTGTTGCTCCGTGTCCTGAGCTGCTGCACGGGCTATGTCATCCCGGCCATTTCTCAAAACGACTCCGGAGTGGGGCCCTGTGACGGTTCCCCGTTGATGGGTGAGGACAGCGAGGCACTCGCGGAATGTGGTTCCTTCGCGGGTCTCCTTGGATCGCGAAGCAGCAGAGGCTGGATTGTGACGCAGGCAGGCTGCCTCCGAGGTCTGCCCCCTACCATTCCGTTATGTGACGCGGAGGGTGGAGAAGGGCCAGCAAGAAGAGGAG
The DNA here is from genome assembly GCF_000313985.2 of Echinops telfairi. Lineage (NCBI taxonomy): Eukaryota > Metazoa > Chordata > Mammalia > Afrosoricida > Tenrecidae > Echinops > Echinops telfairi. Next base: position 44,873,791 of record NW_022103906.1, on the reverse strand, counting down.
CAAGTTTGGTCCTGGTGAGCCTCCGTCACAGGCCTGTCTCCACATCCCAGGATAGTTGGTCCTGGAGGCACGTCCTTCCTGCCCGTGGAAATGCCAGTGTGGGGCAGGCACAAAGGACGAAGAAGAGAGAGGTTCCAGGCACCAGACTCCAAAACACGGGGGGCTGTGGGGTGGGGAAAGACACCGGGCAGCAGCAGGAGGGCAGGGGTGGTGTCTGCCCCAGTAGATGGTGCCTGCCAAGGCGAACAGAAGCCAAGCCAGGGGCAGGGGCTGTGAGGAGGGACTTCAGCTTCCAGCCCCTGAGGGGTCTGAGTAAAGATGAGACTATGTCTACCAAGCTCAGTGAATGCTGCCTCTTTCAGCAGCCGGTTTCCTCGCCTCCCACCCCCACGCCCCCTCTCATTCATTACATACTTTGGGGCTGGAAGAAGAAAAGAAGCCCCAGAATAATGCAACTGTGGGAGCAGGCAGGCGGAAGCAGCCCTTTGATCCTGTCCTGCCCACTCCCTCCCCTTCTGTCCCCTTGCATAAGCACCCTGCTCTGCCCTGGGCGCTCAGCTGAGGCCTCACGCGCGTGCGTGCATGTGTCTCCGCGGTGAGCCACTGCCCACGGGCCACCAGCCTCTCTAGCGCTTGCTGAAGGGACAACGCCCGACTGGTTCGCCGACCTGAGCACGGCGGTGTGGCTGGCTGGCTGGCACGGTCAGCTGGCTGCCCCCAATGACCACGACAGGGAAGAAGTGCCTTTAACCCCCATTCCAGAGGCAGGTCCAGCCAGATTCCAAACTGGATTTGCAAAGAAGGGAACACCACGTGAGCCATTTGTGGTGCAAATGTGTCTTGATTCTGAGAAGGGGGGGCACTGCTCTGGGCAGTGGAGGGAAGCACAGCCAAGGAGACTTCCTGTCCCCCAGGAACTCACAGGAAGCTGCTCTGTACCCCTCCATCCAATGTCTTCAGATCCTGTGTCTGTCTGCTTCTGTCTCTTTCAACCTTGTCCTATCTCTGTTGGTGCTGCTCACTTTGGGAGTCAGATTTAGGCAAAACAGATTACAGGGCACAAGGCCATGATTAGACCTGATGGGCCTCTTCCGCCTGCAGCGGTTCCAGCTTCTTGAGTTATAGTTAATTAATGTGGCCCTTCTAGCCACCGTTCCTTGTGCGATATGTTATCATTCTGGGCTTCATACGCCGTGGTCACGTTTTGGAGGACATGTTATCTATTGGTCCGCGTGGGAGGATTTTTGTCTTTACATTTAGTTGTAATCCACACTGAAGGTTGCCAGCCTTAATCTTCACCACCAAGTGAAGTCCTCCTCACTTTCAGCAAGCCAGGGTGTGTCAGCCGCACATCGCAAATTGTTAATAAGCTTTCCTCCAATCCTGATGCTGCATTGTTCTTAATATAACCCTGTTTATCTAATGATTTTCTCAGCATTCAGATCACATAAGTATAGTGGGAGGACACCGCGTTGCCTTTTGTCTTTCCTGCTTTTAAGCCATATTGTATGTATGTCCTTGTTTTGTTCACACAACTATCTCTTGATCCAGGCACAGATTCTGCACGAGTCTGGTATTAATTCTGAAAAAGAAATTACCACACTCTCATCAACATATTCAGAAAGAAGTTTGGTTTGGGGCAGGTCCTTTGAAGGCAGGTGACAAAGGAAGGGTCATACCCTAGGATGGCTCAAGGATAATTGTCATCCAAAGTGAGCTTACAATGGGCCCCATGGGCAGCTCTTGTCTGTGGAACATAACTTGGCTGCTGGTTGTGGGGAGAAACCCATCCTGCAGTTTGTATTACCCCTTCCTCTGTGTTCTATGTGACACCTAGCAGTTAGATGGCAGGCACTAGGACTTGAGGAAGCTGGGGGTAGTTGGTCCACTTGGGACGTGTGCCATGATACTCTCTAGTATCACACTACCTGACAAACACTGAAGACAGGTGGGAAACAAAACAGACATCGAGTCATTTCACCTGCCAATATTTCGTCTTTGACTACACTCACTGTCGTGGAATTGATTCCACTGCATAGTGACTGTATGTATAGATACAGGGTTTCAGAAACTGTACTTTCTCCAAGGGAGTGGCTGATGGATTTGAACCATCGATCTTTTTGGTTAGCAGCCCAATGCCTACCCTATGATTTTCCTTTGGAGAACTACACTTTCCCCCAATGTTGGTGGGCGTGCCAATCAAGGTGCCACTGCTCCAGGGCCAAGAAAAGGCACAACACTCAGTCCAGGCCTAGTGAGCCCTCTTTTCCTGAGCAGACAGGGAGATACTTGGCAGGGATTTAAAAAAAAAAATTTTTATTGGGGGATCATACAGCTCTTATCACAATCTATACATGCATCTGCTATGTCAGGCACATTTGTATATTTGTTGCCATCATCATTCTCAAAACATTTTCTTTCTACTTGAGCCCTTGGTATCAGTTCATTTCCCCCCCCCTCTCCCCTCTCCCCCCTCCCTCATGAACCCTTGATAATTTATAAATTATTATTTTTCATGTCTTACACTGACCGATGTCTCCCTTCACCCACGTTTTTTTGTCCTACCCCCCTGGGAGTGCGTTATATGTAGATCATTGTGATCAGTTCCCTCTTTCTCCCCCCTCTTCCCCTTTCCCTCCTGGTATCACTCTCATTGGTCCTGAGGAGTTTATCTGTCCTGGATTCCCTGTGTTGAGAGCTCTTATTTACCTATGTACATGCTCTGGTCTAGCTGGATTTGTAAGGTAGAATTGGGTCATGATAGTGGGGGCAGGAAGCATTAAAGAACTAGAGGAAAGTTGTATGTTTCATCAGTGCTATACTGCACCATGACGGGCTTGTCTTTTCTTTGTGACCCTTTTATAAGGGGTGTCCAATTGTCTCTTATGAGGCTATCAATACCATTATACTACTCAGATCGCTGAGGGCCTGGTTTCTCTTCTTTTCAAGCTTGGCTACTCAGTCTCCCACCTATTCTAAGAACCTCCTTGGTATTTGTGGTGGTTGCATAATTTCATGTCAACTTGATAAATTAATGAAGGTGAGTCTAGCCTGTCAATCAGGTCACAGCCTGATGATGCCTTCTTGTGAGAGTGGCGTTCTCATGAGGATTCTGGGAATTTCCTCTTTCTCCCTGGAGGCAGGATGCACACACTCTCCCTCTGCTTCACCTTTCCATTGACAAACCATGGGGGCCACACTGAGACCTGAGCGAGCCATGTGGTGGAAACCTGCACTGGCCCTGTGATGCTTCCATCGTCATTGGAGCCACAAGACTTTTTACTTATTGACCTGTGATCTTCCTGCATTCTGCATCATTGTGTGTGGCTGCATGAGTCTGAAGAGAGATTTATGGACCAGTATTGGACTTATTGGCTAATATCATACTTATGGACTTGATCTGGACTGGGCTGGGCTGGGATGTTTTCTTGATATACAACTGATATATATATATACAATTACTCTTTGATATAAAGCTCTTTCTTATACATAAAAGACTGTTACTGGATTTGTTTCTCTAGTTAACCCAGACTAACACAGTATCTGTCCAGTACATTCATCATTTTTTGGTCTAGATTATCCTGATTTGTTTTCTATTGCTGGCCACCTAGCACTCTCAGTGATAGGCGGATTTGCAAACTGGCCCTATACAGGGCAAGCTTGGTGCAGAACCAGTCAGACTTACAGGGTCCCCAGAACCGTGCTTTCCCCAGGGATGGTGAACTCAGTCTTGGAGAGAGAAAGGTGTTATTAGCATAGACCCTCAGCTGTGTTGTCCCGTCTGTGGAAATGCTGAGTACCCCCATCTCCTGGACCGTGTGTTCAATGCTGCCTTCATCAAGGCCCCGTCATCTTTGGTTGAATGTTTTGAACGTTTGGTTGAATGATTGCCAGGATGTGCTCTTTTCCTTGCCTGTGTCCTGAATGGAAGGCCAGCTTCCTGACGGACATCCCAGCTCTGATTCCTTAATGAGCCTCACTGTTAATTGGATATCTCCTTTCTTCCCTGTCTTTTTTCTTCCAGAGCAATCCACCCAAGAGCCTGGAATGCCAGGAATCAAAGAGTTAAGGCAGAAAAGAAAGAAGCAAACCTTTAGAGTCAGATTGACCTAAGGGCTACAGTTCTGCCACTTGTAGCCCCAGGGTTAGTTTTTATTCTCCGTTGCCACTCTAATGCAGGGTCCTAGTGAGTGCTCAATGAATGGCAATAATTCATTACTCCATTCCTAAAGGAGGATAGATTGTTTCAGAATATTTTGTAGATATAATTTTTTGCTTGTTTACATTATAACTATTGATTGAGGTATTATTTACATCTAAAACTCACAGATTTAAATGCAGAGTGTAATAGTGCAATACATTTTGACTCTGTGAAACCACCGCCCTTAAAATTCTATAAAACTTTCTCTCCCACATCTTTTCTACTTGATCCCCACTGTCACAGACAACCTCTGTCCTCATTTCTCTCAACATATTAGATTAGCTTTGCCTGTTTCAGAAGTTTATATAAATAGAATCCTCTGAGGGGGGTATCTAAAAAAAATCCGAAAATTTTTTTCAAAGCTATGTATGTATTTATTTTTTTATTTTACAACAACATTATCACCTTCAAAGTACTCTCCATTACATTTAATACATCTGTCAAATCTGCAATTCCATCCTTGAGACATTTTTCAAACTCATCTGTTTGGATGGCTCCCAGAACCTCCTTGTTTTTATTCGTCACCTCTTCTACACCATCAAATCACTGTCCTTTCGTGTCCCTCTGATTCGCAGAAACAAAAAGAAGTCACCTGGAGCTAGGTCAGGTGAGTAAGGTGTGTGGGGCAAGAGAGGCATCGTTTTTTTGCCCCAAACTGGCACACTGAGATGGCTGGGTGAGCAGGTGCATTGTCATGGTGACAAACCCAGTCCCCCTTTCTGCCACAAATTGGGCCTGTTTTGTCGCACGCTGCTATGCAATCCTTGCAGAACCTCTAAATAGAAAACTTGGTTAACAGTCTGACCTGGTGGAGTAAACTCCAAATGCACTATCCCCCTCACATTAAAACAACAAATGAGCACCATCTTGATCTTTGGTTTCACTTGAGCTTTTTTTGGGCGAGATGACAATGGCATCTTCCACTGGCTTGATTGATATTTGCTTTCAGGGTGTTAAGAATAGCACCATGTCTCGTCACTAGTAATGATCTTGGGGAAAAGTTTGGTCATTTCAGAGCTGTTCTTTCAAAGCATGGCATGTTTCAATTTGATGCGCTTTTACCTGGTCAGTCAGAACCAGAAGAATAAATTTAACAGTGAACCTTCTCGTTACCAAATCCTCTATTAAAAGTCCCTGAACCGAGCTCCAAGACAGTATTAAAATTCCCTGAACCGAGCTCCAAGATAGTCCAGATAACTTTCTCATCTCCTCAACGGTCCATTGTCGGTCTTCAAGCACAAGTGTGTGACTTTTGTCAACATTTTCATCTTTTGGGGAAGTTGATGAACATCCAGAACGAGGTTGGCCATCAATCGACATTTCACCTTTTTTGAAACGAGAAAACCACTCATCTACTTGAGTTTTTCCCAATACGCTGTCCTTGTAAGCTGTGTTCAACCTCCCAACAGTTTCTGTGGCATTTTTCCTGAGCAGGAAACAAACTTTCATAGCTGGATGCTATTCTCTTAAATCAGCCATCACAAAAAATGAGGTTTGAGTGAAATTGCTTTTACGGAGAAATTCACTGTGATCAGAGAACCTTCCCAAGTGATGTCACTGGGTGCACTAACTCAGATAGAGTTGCTCAATGCTCACTTAGTTGGGGGGAGAGAAGGGTGAACTGTGTACTACGAAACTCCACCCAGTGGAGCTTTTTTCCATGTTTTTGTTTTTTGAGGGGGTACCACCTCCTCTCCTATAGCATAAACTTTTCATGTCTGGCTTCTTTTGCTCATAAGTTTTTTGGAATCCTCCAATGTTGTTGGAAGTATCAGTAGTTTATTCCTATTTAATTCGAAGTGGTATTCCATTGGATGAAAGAAGTAAGTATGGGAAGAATTCTCATGTAATTTGAACGTGGTAACGGGAGAGACTGTTCTTGGGGAAAGGACAGCATGTGAAGTAGAAGGTCAATGAAAAAGAGGGAACCCTCAGCAAGATAGACGGGCGCAGTGGCTGCAACAGCTGGTTCAAACAGCAATCATGGGGAGGATGGGAGGAGTTTGGCTTTGTTGTATATGGGAGCACTAGGGATTGGAATTGACTTGGTGACACCTAACGGCAATGCGACACTGACCTGTTTGATAATGGACATTTTGATAAAATAGTTACCCAAGAGAAATGAAAATATATGTTCTCAAATAACTGTGAAATTATATTCATAGCAACTTTTTCCATAATAACCCCAAACTGGAAACTGAAAGATGAAACTGTCTGCTACCCTAAAGGTTTACAGTCTCAAAATGACTCACTGGCGGTGGTTTGGTCTAAGTTCTGTAATTAGCACTGAGGATATGGTGGAACTAACTGGTGTTAGTCAGAGATCCTCATCTCTCCCCTGCAAAGTGACTGGTGAATTTGAACCACCAATCTTGCACTTAGGTTAATCCACAGGACCACTGAAGGACATGGTAAATCCACATGGTTAATCCACAGGACCACTGAAGGACATGGTAAATATCCAAAATATGTATGCAGAATGTATATATGTATGAATGAATGAAGAGGAAGAAGCAATTTGCCTGTTGTTGAAATCCTCTAGCTTCCAGATCATCCTTGCTTCCTGGAAAGAAAATTCTTCCAAAGTCCCAAACACAACAACCCAAACTCCATGCCACCAGTCAATTTTGACTTGCAGTGACTCTATATATGCTATGGAAGTTGCTAGGTGCTGTCGAATTGATTTCAACTCATGTTGACCCGATGTATATATAACAGAACAAAACACCACCAGGTCCCGGGCCATCCTCACAGTTGTCCCTTCCCTTGAGCCCATTGTTGCAGCCACAGTGTCAATCCATCTCACTAAGGATCTTCCTTTTTCTCTGCCCCTCCACTTTACCAAATATGATGTCATTTTTCCAGACCAGTCTTGCCTGATACCATGTCCAAAGTCCATGAGACAAAGTCTCTCCATCCTTGCTTCTGAGGAGCATCTGGCTGTACTTCTTCCAAGGCAGATTGTTTGTTCTTTTGGCTGGTAGTTTGGACCTACTGACCTTGTGGTTAGCAGTCCAACACTTAATCCACCACATCACCAGCGTCCCCATGACTCACACTGAGTAAAAATGGATTCAATGGCAGTGGGTTCAGGTTTTAATGTCCCAATTGAGTCCTTTGGCCTGAAGCCCACAATTTGGTTTCTAATAAGAAGCATCAAGGAAAGGACACGAGTAGGATTCCAAATTCTTATATTGTCCTATATCGGCCCCAGGCAAGTTGGTTTCCTTCTCTGTACAATAAGAATACTGGATTCTGTGGTCTCCAAGACCCTCTCCAGCTGAGAAGCCCATCCTTCTAGTATTAGGAGCTCTGAGCTGTGATACTGTTGATCTCACCATGAGGAATGGATTCAGGGAAAACGTTCGTAGCAGCAGTCTCTTGAAGCAAACCTCTGTGTGTGTGTGTGTGTGTGTGTGTGTGTGTGTGTGTGTGTGTGTGTTTGAAGGCTATGTGTTTTGAAGCCTAAGATGAATGTACGCCTCAGCCTTCCTTTCTGTAGAGGCAATTTTCCTGCTCTCAATGTTTTCTTCTTTTGAGTCCAATTCGGAAATGCTTTCAGTCAACATGTCAGTGTGGATGGAAAGAAAATCTGGAAGATTTTCTGTTTTATATCTTTGTTGATAATACTCACAAACAAGGCCCCGCTGCCTTCAGAGGATGATGGAAGGCTAGGAAATTCTCATCCTTTCAGGTCTAAAAATAAATACTTGTTGATGATCTGGACAATCGGATTGCTTGGAAAAGCAGCAGCCCGGGCTCCCAACACATGAAAGAGAAGGGTGCGTGCCCCTGGCAGCACCCAGTGACACCAGGGTTAAAATAAAGCTGACCTTTTGCGAAAGAACACTGAGAAACTTGTCCTCACAGTTCCCCACCCGCCTCCCTCATTTTATGGGCCCTGTCCTGGATTTCATATTGGATATCTTAAGTACATACTTCAAGCTGAACCTCCTTTAGTTCCTGTTAGGGCTTAAGGAGGTTTATATATTCAGCCTGACCTTTAAAGAACTTATGACACAAGTAGGCTTTCCAAGGATTCACTTCATGGAAATTTTGAAGATTAAAAGCAGTTTAGTCAGAAAAAAAAAATTCCTTGTTGCCTGGCAGAACTGTGGGGCTTGAATGCTTCTGTTTGTTCATCAGGCCCTCCACCCTTCCAGACCCCGCCTTTCTTTTGCGAGGTGCATGCCTTTGGACAAAGTGGGGGTGGCCCCAAAGCTGGCTTTACCGATGGGGCCATTGCTGGTACACCTATGCCAGTTAGGTCATTAAGCAAGTGGCAGTGGTTACCTGATCAAGATGGAGAGCATTTGCGAGCCAGAGCCAGGTAGAGCACCTATTCAGAGCTGTTCTCCCTGAGGTGGCGATGATGAAAGCAAGCCTTAGGCTAAATTCTGGAGCGGGTACAAAGGAGTCTCAGAACCTGTTCTTCCAACCTGTTTCGTAACACTGACAGGCACTTTGCCTGGAAGGCTTGCTCTTCAGAGAGGGCAGGTTGTGCATTATGGGAGGTCCACTGGGACCTGTGGAGACCAACAGGCATGCCCTTTAGCATTAAACTGCTGGACTTGCCTGCTTTCAAAGCCTTGCTTATTAGTGTTGGCCTGCTAATCACAAGGTCAGAGGTTCAAACTCACCAGCCACTCTGAGGGAGAAAGACGAGGTTGTCTTGTGCTTCAGCAAAAATTTACAGCAGGGTTTCCCCAAATGGGTGATACCGCCTCCCTGGGTGGGTTGGGGGTAAGGGGCCCTAAAACAATCCTTGAGGGCTGAGGAGCGCTGCAAAAGCAGATAACTACATTTGTTCCGAATGACGAACACTAGTACAAAATGTCTCATGATGAGGCAGGCATTGAGTAATGTTTTTTCCTTGAAGAGGGGATGGCTGCTGCTGTTACGTTCCCTCTGGTTGGTTCTGACTCACGGCGATCTTACGCACAACAGAACAGGCACGGCTGATCCTGCGTCATCCTCACAGTTCTCCCCGTCTTTGAGAGCATGTGTGCAGCCACGTGCCAATTCATCTTGTTCAGGGCCTTCCTCTTTCTCCCTGCCCCTCCACTTGACCAAGCATGATGGCCTTCTCCAGTGGCTCGTTTCTCCTGATAGCATGTCCAAAGTACTTGAGAATAGCCTCTCAATCTTTGCTTCCAAGGAGCACTCTGGCTGCAGGGGTCAGTAGGCCAGTTAAGTTTAGGAGCCTATGATTTATAGACCCAGAACCCTACGTACGGTTGACTATGAATCAGAATTGATTGACAGGTAGTGGATTTGCTTTTGAGAGGCTGCGTAATATTCTTAATCAACGCCCACTTGATGCCAGTGAGTTTCGTAATGGCCTGTTTTGAAGTAAATCACCTATTCATTTCTGCAAGAAAATGATTTCTCATATTCCTGATGCTAATTGAGGCTTTCTAGTCCCACCAAGAGTTACCATCTTGAAAACCATCAGGAGCAGTTCTGCTTTTTCTTGCCCGGTCACTGGGTCCGAATAAACTAGAGGTCATTGCATCTGAGTTTCTGAAAATTCATAAAGTCTCCACTGTAGATTTCTGTACTATAATTTAAATGATAAATAAAATCAGCATTGATGGCCATGAGTTTGTTTTTTGAGTTGTTAGGCACTTATCTATCAATAAGCCTGGAGGGCTGTTTCCTGATTTGTCCTTAACTGCTCCCTGACTGCCCCCAGGGGATGGAGAAGTGTGTCCTGCCTGGGTCAAGCTTCACTGAACTCTTCTTTTCTTTTTTAAAAATCATTTTATTGGGGGCTCATACAACCCTTATCAAAAGCTATACATACATCCATTGTCTCAAGCACATTTGTACATATGTTGCCATCATCTTTTTCAAAGCATTTTCTTTCTACTTGAGCGCTTGATATCAGCTTCTCATTTTGTTCCCCTCTCTCCCTCTCCCTCCCTCATTAGCCCTTGATAATTTATGAATTATTATTATTTTTTCATGTCTTGCACTGTCCGATATCTCCCTTTACCCCCTTGTCTGTTGTTCATCCCCATGGGAGGAGGTTATAGGTAGGTCATTGTAATCGGTCCCCCCTTTCTCCCTCCAACTTCCCCTTCCTCTCATTTGCTTATGCACTGGCAGGTGAGCATCTCAAAGTGCCGGATTATTAGAACACTGTTACTGAACAGTTCTTAATGAAAATCATCAAACTGAAAATGTAGCAGGGACCTAGGGTACATTATCTCACCTTGTTGAGGCTCAATTTCCTCATCTATAAAATGGCAAGAAGAATGCTGTCTAAAGGTTTGTTGGCGGCATCAATGGGCTCAACATAAGAACAATTGTGAGGCTCCTGTAGTGTTTCGTTCTGTTGTGTCAAGAGTTGCTAGGGGTCAGAGCTGACTTGATGGCAGCTAACAATAACAGTTTGTTGAGGATTAAAGGAAAAATGTTGACACATGTATACACAACTAAAAGCATGTGTGTGCGTGTGTGTATTTGGAATGTGATTTGCTTAAAACACTCCCTCCTTAGATAGTATCTCTTACCAAAGAAAATCCATTGTCAAATGGTTATAGTTACAGGCCTAGGAGTTAGGATTTGCAATAGAGATTTTGGGCGAAACAAAATACAATCCATAACAGATGAGTTCAAACCTATCCAAGATGCTGGAGATGGTGCAGGAGCTGGCAGCACTTTGTTTTGTTAGATGGGGTTGTTAGAAGTCAGGGCAGACTGGTGGCAACAACAAGAAGTGCATTCAGGACAGAAGAAAAGAGGGTGCGTTCTTTTGGAGGAAAAGCCGGGCCTAGTGTCCCCTGGGCACACTGGGCACAGTCTGGCCAATACCTCTCTCAGACTGAGGTTCTGTAGAATGTCAAGTAAGGATGGGGAAAATGGTGTGACAGAGAAGATTGGGAGTCCCAAGCTGGAACTGGGAGGAGGAAGGAGAGCTTAGACTCAGGCTCTCAGACTGAGTGGGGCCATAGGAATGACCATTCCCTTAGCGCACCTGACAAGTGCTCTAAATGTGAAGCAGTCCTTTCAAACTAATATTAGGATCATCATCTGATTGAAGCAGCAAGTGCTCAAGTTGGAAAAATAGAATCTTGACCTTGGATCAGGCCCACAGATATTCTCAGGATGCTGTTAAGAGGCCACTACACCAACCATGGGCCATACCCCACTGTCAGGGGGCTCAAGGTAAGAATATGTAGAGTTCTTGAATGCTAGATCCTTAGTAGGAGCCCTGCGGGGTTATGCGGTCAGCAGCTAGAAACCACCAGCCAGTCCATGGGAGAAAGATGGGCTTTCTACTCTTCTAAAGACGTACGGTCAAGGGCAATTCTACTCTGACCTAGAGGGTTGATATGAGTTGGAACTGATGACAGGAGATCGTTAGTTGTGAGTCCTGGTGTAATCCTGATTCACGTATTGGGCTGCTTACTGCAAAGGCAGCAGTTCAAAACCACCAGCTGCTCCATGGGAGAAAAATGAGACTCTGCTTCGTAAAGATTTACAGCCTTGAAAATCCAATTTGGCAGTTCGACTCTTCCCTATCAGTCACTATGAGTCAAATTGACTCATTGGCAGGGAGCTTGGTTTTGACACATGAACTGTTGCCTTTGAGGCTGCCCCAGAATTGGAGCCCTGGGTATCATGGTGATATGTCCTTATGACTAACACAAACGAGTGTCAAACTTGTGCTCTTAGATGAAACATGAGCTTTCATATTTGGGGGGCTGGGGTGGTACGTGGCAGGTATGTGACCTGTGTTACATTCTCAGAGCTTCAGACTCTTCCTGTATAAGTGGGGGCTAATAACCCCCACTTCACAGTGTCGTAGCTTGTGGTATTGGGAATGTTTGGCATCATAAGCCATCGGTTGTAGTCTGTTAGAGGACAATTTTAACTGATGATTGACTTCTGACAATAAAAGGATGGATGTTTGTCAGACCATCATTTAGAGAGGAGGTTGTGTTTCTTAAGGTGGTATAAGGGGGACATGGGACCAGGAAGTAGAAATAGAAGGAGAGGAAATTGGGAATGATAAACCACTGGAAGTTACATTTCTGCATCACCTCCTTTCCTAATTAGGCCCTGCCTCCTCCCATTTCTACTCTCCAGTCTAAGGGAGCTGAAGGTCTTTACAGTGGCATTTTGCAGAAGGGAAAAGTGATGAAAACTCCCTGCCTACCACCTTTGTATGTCTCCTTTGGCAGCCAGGTTAAGCACACCATCCTCAGGGCCCTGGCCAAGCCTGGGCCCACCTGCGTGACCACCCCTTGTCTGACTTCTAGAGAGAGAATTCTGTTTGTTGCCGACGGCTTGGAAGGAAGGCCAATTATTTTCTTTTTCTTATACCCAAAGAATCCTGGACTGCTAAACAGTAGATCGATGTTCATGGAAGCTCCCGAAACTGTCATCAAGTCGATTCTGACTCACAGGACAGAGGAGAGCTGTCCCTTTTGGGTTTTTGAGACTTTCAATCTTTACTGGAATAAATAGCCTCTTCTTTCTTCTGTGGAGAGGCTAGTGGTTTCAAACCGATGATCCTGTGGTTATCAGCTCAGCATGTCCCCACTACACCATGAGGAGCTCCTTGCTCATGGAAGCAGCAGTCAAAAAATCAAATGATGGATTGCACGGGGCAAATCTGCTACACAAGACCTCTTCAAAGTGTTAAAGAGCAAAGATGTCAATTTGTGGACTAACATATCCATAAGCCTCATAGAGCTGGACAACAAATAGGAAAAACCTAAGAATGGATGCATTTGAATTGTGGTGTTGGCCATGAATTTTGACTCTCCCGTGGACTGCCAGAAACCAACAATCTGGTTTGGAAGACACACAGATGGATTGCTTCTTGGAAAAAAAGATTGACAAGACTTTGTCTCCTGTGCTTAGGACATGTGGTCCACAGGGACCCGTGCTTGGAGACACCCTGCTCGGTGAAGTAGAGAGTTAGGGAAAAAGAGGAAGAGCCTTAGTGAGATGAATTGCCATAGTGGCTTCCACAGCGGCTCCGAAAGTGGTATCAATGTGGACTGCAGCTGCACTAGGGCCCTGGGGCTTGGGGGTTTACTGCCGTCTATTTGCTCTTCAGCTGAATAAAATAAAGGCCAGCCCAACTCAGGATGCTCAACTCCCCTGGAGCTTCATTTCTGCTGCCTTCTCTTTCTCCTCGGGGCCTGCCTCTCCCCAGCTCTCCCATCCTTGGACAGTTTTTATCTGCATGTTTTGCCAGCCTAGTTATTTGCAGCGAATTAACAGAAACTATACATGTCTACCCAGGGAGAGCCTAAGTTTAAATGGGTGGTCTCAGAAAGATCACAAAACACCATTTTCTCCTTTTCTCGTTATGTTCCCCCGAATAAAACCTTGCTTTACCTGATCTTTGTACATCCAGAATTAGAAGTTGTCTCCAGGCTCTTCTATGTTCCCCACTGCAGGGCCTGGACTAGACTTACAAGTTATACACTTGACTTAAAAATTATACACCATCCAAATGCGAGCTCATGCATTCAAGGTAAGGGGTCTGATTTGATTTTTCTTACAAGAAATACCTTTAATTCCTTTGTTGCTTTTATTTTCCTCTGAGGAATGACCAAATAACAAAACAACCACCCCCTACCCCCCAATTGTCAAAGTTTGTTCCCTAAGAGACCTGGGACAGAAGTAGAGCCCGGGCCTCTCTTTGCTCAGGTCTCAGGAGGGAGCTGGGCTGCTGAGGGGGGAGCTGGCTGGCAGGCTGCTCTGGGCACTGCAGAACATGGTGCCTGCATTTCCTCTGACTACGCCAGACTGAAACGTGGGCTGTGCAGACTTATAAATGGAAACAAACTGTGGGTTTGTGAGATGTTGTCAGCTGACATCGAGTTGTCCCCAGACTCATGGATGACAACCTTGTGTCCAGCAAAACAGAAAATGATGGAGAGCCAGATCAAGATCTGTGGTGACTGTGCTTCATGCAGGTGCACCACCTCCCGAATTCTAGCAGCAAACCACCCAAACCTTTTAGCACGAATGTAGATTCATTATAAAACGTTTAGATGATATTAGGACACATATAAAGGAGCATGCCACTGTCCACGAGAAATGACTACTCACACTGCAGTGTATATTCTTCCAGTTTAAAAAAATCTAAACATTAAATGAGCTGATGCCAGGGCCTTAAGTGGAGAGCAAAGGTTTTGAGAATGATGAGGGAAATAAATGTACAAATGTGCTTTACACAATTTATGTATGGATGGATTGTGATAAGAGTTGTATGAGCCTCTAATAAAATGATTTTTTTTTAAATTGAATCAACACACATGTTTTCTTGATTCCCAAACAGGAAATCACATTATTAAGTGTCATTTGAAGACAACCTGCTTTTTAAATTTACTGGACTGTAGACATCTATGACTACATATAGATGTGCAATGTTATTTTTTAAGTGGTTCAAAAATATTCAGTTTTATAGATATATTATCATATAACTCTTTTCATTTTATCCCAGTTTTTTGCTATTGTAAATTGCAACATTGAAAAAAATCATTTTATTGGGGGCTTGTACAACTCTTATCACAATCCATACATCCATCCATTGAATCAAGCACGTTTGTACATTTGTTGCCATCATCATTCTCAAAACATTTGCTTTCTACTAGAGCCCTTGGTATCAGCTCCTCATTTTCCCCCTCCCTCCCTGTCTCCCCCCCATGAACCCTTGATAATTTATAAATTATTATTATTTTGTCATGTTTTACACTGTCCAACGTCTTCCTCCACCCACTTTTCTGTTGTCCATCCCCCATGGAGGAGGTTATATGTAGATCCTAGTAATCTGTTCTCCCTATCCACCCCACCCACCCTCCACCCTCCCGATATCACCACTCTCACCACTGGTCCTAAAGGGATCATCTATCCTGGATTCCCTGTGTTTCCAGTTCCTCTGGTCTAGCTGGATTTATAAGGTAGAATTGGGATCATGATGGTGGTGGGAAGGAAGCATTAAAGAACTAGAGGAAAGTTGTATGTTTCATCATAAATTGCAACATTTTAACACACACACACACACACACACACTTGTATCTTTGTGTGTTTGTTATTTCTTAGAGCACATTTCTAGAAGAGAAATTCCAGAGTGAACCATGTCACAGGACCTGCCCTTTACCTGTTACTACCACCTGCTTTCCCAAAGTCACATCTTTTGAAGCCTTTGGGGTTTATGGACGATTCCCAGCGCATTCAGGGGCATATTATATTGTGTGTCAGGAGTCCTGGTGCCACAGTCAGTCGCTCAAAACCTCCCACTGCCCAAGGGAGGACGATGTGGCCACCTGCTTCCGTAAGGTTTAGTCTTAGAAACCATAGGGTGTGCGTCGGAATTGACTTGATGGCCGTTGGGTATTGAACTCTGTGTCGAAGTAGAGGAGCAAGAGAAGAAATATCCCAGGTAAACTGCAAACGTTTCTTCCTTCCACTATCTGTACTTCAACTCTTCTCCAAGACACTTTCAAAGCTGCCACTGCCTGGGGCCCAGTGTGAGACAGATCCAACAGAAGACCCTCGGACACTGCGATTCCGTCTCCTTTAAGCTCTCCTCTCAGCACACCTGTTCCTGTCACCAGCTGGATGCTCACAAAGCGTTGTGATCTGAATTGACTTCTTTAATTGTTAGGAATGAAGGCGCCCCAAGTGAATCTACTATTCAAATTTCCCAATTGTGACTGATAGGTAGGTCAACGATTTGCTCTTGACCTCTCTGCAGTTCTAGTCCTTGCACTTCTGTTTGACCCCGTGTGGTTAGAGGTCATCATTTAGGGAGTCACAAGGTGGGGGAGGGGAGATCTGAAAGGGATATCTGGGGACAGGGGAAGAGCCCCCAGAAAGGCCCGTTTTCTTGCTCCCCAGCCGCCAGCTCAGTCACTCTCTCTGGACCATGCGCTGAAGCAGTAGCCCCCGTGGCGGTGACATCGTGGGTTACGTGGCTGCTAACTTCAAGTTCAGTAGTTGAACCCACCAGCCCCCTCCTAGGGACAAGATGAAGTTTCCACTGCCATAAAGATTTACAGTCTCCGAAACCCAGAGGGACACTTTCCCTCTGATCTGCAGGGTTGCTACGAGTCAGCATGGACTGAGGACAGGTTTTGTGTGTTGTGTTTGAGGAGGTGCAGGGAGAACACAGGGGAAATTCAGATCTCCGGCGAAAGGTTGGCAGTGGATTTGGGCGGTGTGGCTGGGAAAGTGGCGCGGAGAATGTCCGTGGGAGGCTCGTGAGGGTCTCCACGCTGAACCCCTGGAGAAAATACGGCCGCACATAACTCCTGAAGAGAAGACAGCACGCCTGGGGCCCAATTTATTCTCGTTATTGCCCCAGGTTGTTGCTCAGGAGGGTAAAGGAACATTATTGGGAGAGTGCTTTGACAATAAGTGGGGTCATGACTCAAAGGTCAGGAAGGAAAACGCTTTCAGATCCTCAGGTTTTCCCAGTCGTGCCCACCAAGGATGATGGGTGGATTGACCACACATGCGCTGACAGCCGCTGGGCAGAGAGCGTCTCAAACCACATACAGCAGAAGCCTGGTACTGGGCCGCATCCGTACCACGCATCATCCGACTTCCACGTGAAATGTAGAAAGCATTTCGCATCCAAGCCTAAACAAAACATCGGAATCTTGTAAACAAAAGCAGTTCCTGTTTCAGTGACTTGGCGTTAGTTGGTGTTGTTAGTACGCGTTGTTTAAACCTTTTGCAGCTGTGTTCAAGCATTTTGGTATAATTTTCTTAGTTTTTGTGGCTTTTTGTACTCTGCAGATAAAAAACATGGGCCCTAAGAAAGAGTTTTTTGAAACGAATCGTCATTATATGGAACTGGTTAACATCGATATTGTTGATGATAATTTAGTAAACCCTTTTAGAAAACAGTTAAGGAAACGCCTACAGCAGACCAGACAGATTGGTTGTTTTTTTTTTAGAGAAAGCCAGGCAGGTCCTAGTGAAAAAAGACAAAAAACAGGGGGGAAAAACTCCTAAAAAGCAGCTACCAGTTGATTCTATGGAAGGGGATTCCCCTTCCAAACAATGACTCTCTCTCCGCACCTCCTCTCCACATCCATATCCACAGATCCAGATCCTCATCCATCTCAAGGTATGGGCCCTAGTGTAGTTGTTAAACACTTTTTAAATGTTGTGTTTCTTATTTAAATTATGTTATTTAATTCTGAACGTATTTACTTTGAAGTTTGTGGGTGATGCTTGTATAAGAAGGCAAGGTTCGGGTGAAAACATGGTGGTTGAGAATGGATTAATCTGTTTTCAGTTGTTTCTTATGGGAAAAATTGATTCAGAATCTACTCCATTGCATCTCGATGCTACTTCTAGAGCAGATTAGCGTCAGGGCCACGGTTCTGCTGCGGCAGGTACCACGTTGTCCCGGGAGCTGTGTGAGGGTGTCTGGGCCTCGGCCATTATTTAGAACAAAATTCTTCAGTATTTAAATGTGCTGGTTCCTTCCATTTGCAGACACTGTTTTGGGAGGACAATAAACAATTGGTTTTCCTCTCTGTAGTATGGTGAATCTAAGAACTAGGACTGTGAGCACACACAGGCTTGGCTCTGACCGGGCTCTCTTAAAAGATGGAGAACTTGATTTAAAATATTTATCAGACTTTTAAATAGTCAATAAAAATATTGAATATATGCTATCGGTCTGTCATGTTTCTTTAAAAAAATTTAATAAATCACTTTATTGGGGGTTCTTACAGCTCTTATAACAATCCATACATCAATTGTATCAAGCACATCTGTACATATATTGCCATCATCATTTCCAAAACATTTTCTTTCTACTTGAGCCCTTGGTATCAGCTCCTCTTTTTTCTCCTCACTCTCCTACCCTCCCACTTTTGTGAGCCCTTAATAATTTATAACTTATTTTTATTTTCATATTTTACATCATCTGGTGTCTCTCTTCATCCATGTTTCTGTTGTTCGTCCCTGGGTTGGGGATGGGGTGAGGGAGTGCACTTTAATCATTGAGATTGGTTCCCATTTTCTATTGGACTCCTTAGACAGCAAGCATCTCTCTCTCTCTCTTTTTTTCATCCTAATGGGTTCCCAAGGGTTACCACTTGCCCTTGAGTGGAGAGAAGCCATGGAATGTCACTATGGGCCACACAGCTTTTGGAGATCAACCACACAGGATGGGCAGATGGAAGTCAGAGACTGCTGAAGCTTGGCACTCACCTTGGGCCGGAGATGCCTGGTTAGTACATTCTTCATCTGACAGCACCTTGGTTTGCTAAAACACATTTCTATCTACTTTGCAGATCTGTCCCTTTGGCCTCTCCTTAGGAGCTCAGAGTCACAATAGCTGTCCACACCACCAGCACATGTTGTCACTTGCAGGGCAGTTGGAGCAGCTAAGGTTGGGGACGGGGCCACCCAGTGGTTTTGCTGTCAGAATGGGGTGGGCAGGGGAGAGTTTAGGAGGCATAGATATTAGGGGTCTGGTGGAGCTCAACTTTAGTGTTGCAAACCTGAAAGGACATGGCCTTGACTAAGTCATGAGTAAACACCAAAGTAAGAAATGGGTATGGCACTTGCCGCCTAATGTCTAGATGCTCATTGGCTGGCTTTCTATTCCCATAAAGATTTACAGTCTTCGATATGCAGAGGTACAGTTCTCCCCTGCTTTGCAGGAATGCTGTGAGTCAGAATGGGCTTGATGGCATGGTTTGATCTCATTTAAGAGGGTAGTACTGGTTCAGTGAGAGTGTTCTCATCCTCCATGTGGGGAGACCTGCACTGTAAGGTGAGCTGCCCAGTCTCATCTGTGTATTGCTATGATACTGAGCAGTTTCCCTGGAGCTTCCAGACTGTGATGAGGTCGGAAGAAAGGCCTAGGGATCGACTTTGGAAAACCAGCCAATGAAAACCCTAAGGATCACAATAGTTCAACCCGCAACCCATCAGAGGGATCGTATGTATATGATATTACTATGAGTTGAGGATGTCTCAACTCACAACAGCAACTCATACAAATCTAAGACTCAAGTAAGATCATCAAAGAGCTGTAAACCTTTTATGATTTAAAGTAAAAAGGGAATATACTTGGTACTTTGTTAGTTAAGCTTCTCTGGGATGGATGGACTCTTGTCTAATGATTTCTGTTCCCGATCCTCTTGGGGTGGAATCAGAATGTGAGACCTTTTTATTTCCTGACATCTTTTCCTGGGTGGATGGTGTGCTACAGATAGAGCCATCTCCAAATGTTCTCCCCCTCTCAGAAGAAGCAGAGTCTGGCACTTGGCCAATCAGAGGCTGGTTTGGTCTTGTCAGTCCCTGGACATTCTCAAAGTATCTGCGCCTGTTTCATAATATCTGGATCCCAACACCATTGTTGAGCCTCCTCCTTAACGTTGACCAATCTAAGCTTTCATTCTTAAACCTGCATTTTATACCTGGAGGGTTCTAATGATCTCTCTGCCCTGGATGCCCATAAAGATAGCTGAAGGGGACTTTCAGAATCAGTTTAATTATGTATACGGGGTCTCCTGTTAAATGACTTAAAAGGAAATAGGATTTAACAAATGCAAGGAAAGTGTTTTCCAAACAATTTGCCAGATGGCTCTTTTTGCTTGTCATATTAGCTTGGATGTGAGTAATTTTCCTTGTACAATTCCCATCGGAGCTACAGAGTTAACGCAAGTGTGTCAGAGATCTAAATAAATCCCAGGCATAGGAGAGTTTTCAATCATGAAACTTCTTGATGACTTTAATCACAGAGAGGAACCTCACCCGGCTTTGCAGGATAGCATTTATGCAATAACCCACCAAGCTTGTGGAGGAGGTAGGACTGCCTTTTCGCCACAAAGCTAAATGGGACCCAATTCAAACACAACTTGTGGGTAAATTGCTCTCCCCCACTTGGTGTAATTGTAGTCTTTTCAGCACTGGGATTAAACAAAACAAAATGAAACGCACACACAGAACCCCCACTGCCGACGTGTCGATTCTGACGCACAGTGATTCTGAAGTAAGAGTAGATTGGTCCCATAGGATTCCCAGGTCTGTAAATCTTTACAGATACTGACTGGTGGGTTTGAACCACCAATTTTTTTCATTCAGCTGTTGAGCACTTAACCAAGACTCCTTCTTATACCTAAGTTCCTTAGGTTAAGTTTTCAAGTTCATTAGCTATATAATTATAGAAAATTGTGTCATTTTCAGGGATATATAGGGCTGATATTAGGACAGTGAAAAAAAGAGGCAGACCCTCAACCAGATGGATGGACACAGTGGCTGCGACAGGCGGTTTAAACATAACAATTGTGATGATGGCACAGGATGGGGCAGGTTTTGTTCTGTTATGCATGGAATGGCTATGACTTAGGACCATGAGTTGGCATCCACTTGATGGCAGTGGTTAGGTTTGGTTCACAACATCACTCATTGTGTACAGGTGCATATTCACTCAGCTCAACTCTCAGAAGGTCACACTTTTCTGAAGGCCAAAAGTTTGTGTTGTTTTTGTGGGGTTGGTCAGTGGCTGGTGGTCCATGTGGCAAAATCACTCGTGTATGTTTGTGTGTGCGCACATGTGCCCGCATTTCAGAACTTCTTGAGTTTGGGGGGAATGGGTGAGGGGAGATTTACATTGCAGCAATGGAAGTAGTTTTTAAATAAATATTTCACACCTGTGTTCTTAAGTCTTTCAGGTATACTGCCACCCTAAAATGCTTATTAGCTGCCATCTCTTAGGTTCTCTCGCAATACCGACATTACTTTCTGATGCTGTAGGATTTACGAGCCCACGCTATCTCACCCTAACATGATCATTTCTTCTCTTTTACTTGAATACATACAGTCTTATAAAGAGCATACTTTTTTATTTAAGGCTCTAGCAAGTGGATGGAGGGGAACATGAAGACACTAGAATGATGCTATTGTCTACCAGTGCTTTCGAGACGCTTGACTCTCAGGAGCCATGGCACTTATCTATTTGAGTTAGTACATTCTTCATCTGACAGCACCTTGGTTTGCTAAAACAGATTTCTATCTACTTTGCAGATCTGTCCCTTTGGCCAACGATGGAACAGACAGACCTCTGAGTGTGTAATAGTCGGAAACAATTGCAATTTCTTTCCTTCTCACATAAGTGGGGGAGGGCAGTGGGAAATCTCAGGGGGGTGACCTTCCTTCACATAATAGCTCTGGGACCCGGGCTTTGAGGCTCTGCAGTGAATTTCAAGATAGCCCTGGAGGTCACTCTCCTCTGTGGCAAGTGGGTTCCTGCACGTTGATTCCCACTCATTGGGACCCTAGATGACGGGGTAGAACTGCTTATAGGCTGCCATCTTTATGAGGGAGAAAGGTGAGCTTTCTGCTCCCATAAAGAGTTAGGCTTGGAAACCCCCCGGGGCAGTTCTACCCTGCCCTCTAGGGTCACTGTGAGTCAGAATTGACTCAATGGCAGTGAGATTCCGTTTTTGTCGACGTTGTGAGAGCAGATTACCAAGTCTTTTCTTCTGTGGATTCAAGTCACCAACATTTGGTTGACAGCCCTTGCTCCATGAAGGCACCTTCCACAGTGTCATGAAGTTTACGGATGAAGAAACTGAAGAGGGAGGGTCCCTAGGAACTCAAACAGTGTTTATCCTCCCTTGAGAAGAGTCACCCTTGCTTCCACAATATTTGGACAAAGACAATCGCTAATATTTATTCAGTGTGTTCCCTGCATCATACATTAGGCCAATATTTAAATAAATTCTCTCATTAGTTTACTTGCCCAGAGATTAGATTATTTATTCAAGGTCATGCATTCATACATTTTGGAATTGCAATTCAACATTGGAGTCCCTGATTCTAACTGCAGTACTCGTGATGTTTAGGCTGTACTGACTCGGCAGCAGTGGCACACTTCAGTGGGGAGAGCAGAAGACAGAGACAAGCCCCAATGGTCCTCTTTCTGTTTCTCAATGTCTTTTTCAGCAGTACCAAGAAGTGCCTGCAACCAGGAAGACCTAAGGTTCTGAGTGACGTTCATGGTCATGGGGTCTTCCTCATTTTCTACTCTCATTCATTGTCTAAAATCATGGTTATTTTCAATCGTCCTCAAGGCTTCCAGTGCCATCCACATAAGGATGACTCTCAAGGTTTATCTTCCGCCCATATCTTCCATCTCAGCTTAGACTACTACTTCTAACTCTTTCACACCTTCATGTGCACCCCAAGTTCAACATGCCTCCACTGGGAGGCATTGTCTTTATACCCTCAGACCTGCGGATTCTTCAGGGGTGTTCGTCAGCAAAGCACAGTCTTTGAGTTACTCCCCATAGGGTGGGTGCTGGCCCTTTAATTTTCTACTGCTCTTTACCCCTTAAAGATGCTCAACTAGTTTGCATGTTTTTTAGACAGTCCAAATGTCATCACTCTGGCTGGTAGAGTGAAGGAGCTATTTTGAGATAGTGATGATGGGTATCTCAAGAAAACACCCTCCATGTGCAGACTTCTTTATTCTTACTTTCTGTTTGACACCACAAAAGCTGGGGAGGGGGCCATGTTAAATCACCTTCATCCTTAAGCGCTCTGGCATGACCTAAATCAAATACACCTACTCATGGAGCCACAGTAATGACTGTGAAAATGACCATGGGGGCTAGATGCATTCTTCTGCTCTCCTAAGTTCCTCCATGTTTTTAACCCATTCTTCAGGAATATACCTTGTCTCGTCTCTCCTCTCCAACCTGCCAGTTAGTCTGAAGGCAGATAAATGCCCAACTAATCACAGCGCCTCCTCCACAAGGACGATCCTAAGAGCTTGTGCAAGATGTGATTTGTATATTTTTCAGATTTAGACTAAGGAAACACAGGACTCTTCCAAGGTGGTTGTATCCACAGGAAACCCAAGCTACTTGCTACAGACCTTGGGGCTGGAATACAAACTGGAACTGGTTATTAAACTTTAAAAGAACCATCAAAACCAAGACATCCCGGCACACACAATCACGTGCAAACAAGAACTGATGCTAACGTAATTTAAATTCTTATTGGCCACTTTCTTTCCGTGACTTAAGGGGTCAGGGGTGGTGCTGCCAATAAGCATTAGGCTGCTAACTACAAGGGCAGTGGTAGTCAGACCCACCAATCTCCACAGGAGAAAGATGAGGCTGCTTGGTCCTATAAAGATTTACAGTCTTAGACACCCCGAACAGGATCACAGAGTTGGAATCGGAAACGACTTGATGGCAGTGGATTTGATTTTTTTTTTGAGTCAACTGAGACTCACAGCGACCCCTGCTCTCAAGCTTGGGTGTGCATGTGAGCGTGTTTGGGGGGGGGGGTAGTTCATATTTTGTTCCAAACAGTTCTTATTAGGAGAAATCTGAAGGAAAATATGGATAGTTGTTGATTAGTGTTCCCTTTAGTATGTCAGGCACTGTTGCTATTTTTGCATAAATCTTGTAATACCGATTGTTGTTGGTGTTGTTTGGTGCTGGGCAGTTAATTCTGACTGATAGTGACCCTAAGTACAACAGAAAGAAATACTGCTGGCCCTACTCCATCCTCACAAGTGTTAGGTTAAGTCCATTGCTCCGATCACTGTGTCCCTCTGTCTCACTGAGTGTCTTCTTTGTGCTGCTCCTCTATTTTACCAAGCATGAGGTCCTTTCTCAGGATGCGTCCCTCCTGATGACATGTCCAAGGTCCATGAGAGGTAGGTTATCTATGATTTTACAGATGAAGGAACTGGTCTTGGAGATATGAGTTGGCTGGCTACATTACTTAAAAGAATAGGCGTATCACCCACAGCCACCCCTTATATTTGAATATCTGTAGCCACAGACCTGAGGCCCCCAAACGTGACTACCTTGTGTACGCTGTATCACCAGAGCCAGCATGATAGCGAACACAAGTCAGAGACTCAGCAAATGGCTGTTGGAGAAAGGAATGAAGGGACGTTTAAAGTGATGCTGCTGCTGATCTCTTCTGTGCAGGAGTTGAGAATTGGAATAGGTCGGGTTAGAATGGGGTAGCAAGCACAAACAATCCCAAGTTTTCAGCAGGTCAAACGTTTATTTTGACTTCATGTTCATCACCGGTGGGAGAGAGCCTTGCTCTCTTGCATCACTCACAGCTCCAGGTAATGGAGCTGAGCCATTTGCACGGTGGCCAGTGGCTTGGCACTCAGATGCTCCAGACTAGAAATGGCAACTTTCTCAATGGCCCACCACTCTTTGGCCAGAACTATCTACCTGGCAACTCTGCTGAAATACAAGAAAGCCAGACCATGAAATTCTACAAAATTCCTGCCAAGCAGTAGATCCAGTAATATTTGGCAAACACCATCAAGGACCTCTGTTGAAGGTAGAGGCCAAATGAAGGTGATTTATATAAATGTGCTTTCATCTGAGAGGCAAATGGTGGTTGTTGGTGATTATTAGATCTAACAAGGTCTTACGTCCTGTGTTTGGTTCTCCATGGCTTTCTCAGCAGGAATTAGTCCTGGGTTATGATATAAAGGCTCTGGAGTCTGGGCAGAGGAAACATAAGCCTAATCATAATTCTTTTTAAATGTCAGAATGAGCATCTGTGCAGATGGATGCAGATTGGATAACACTAATTTCTGAGCAAGAGGTTGGGGCCTCAAGAGTTTCATTGCTTTGGTCAGCTTGGGCTTATCCTAACTCTTAAATAGTGAAAAAGATGATCCCAATCTCTTCCTTTGCCAAACATACTATAGGTCCTCTGGTTTGGAGAGTTGAACGTCTGTGGTCGTGTCAGATGGTGGAGGCTGGAGGTCCACTGAGATCGTTCCCAGGTTCAGTGGGCAGTGGCAAGACCCTTCCATTATGTGGGCCAGTGCATCTCCGCTAGAATGTAACCAGATGATGTTCTCATCCAAGCTTTCTAGCTGATGCTTGTACGTTTCTGAAAAAGAAGCCAAATGAAATTCATAAGTTATGTATAATCTAATAATGTATAATTTCCAGTATACATAAAAGTAACAAGTAAAAAAACCCCTTTAATACACAACGAAGTGACTTTTCGTTATCGTGCCATTACAGAGCTGAGATGTAAAAGTCCACTTTGTCATTAGATACACGTCTAATCCAATTTCCTGTATGAAATGTCCTAAGCTGGCACACCCCAATCATTCTGCCTTTCTAAGAATCACAAGAAGGCCTCTGCCTTGGTTGAAGGGCAGAAATTAAAACCAAATTTCCCAATAGCTCATTTCTTCCAGCTATTTATAATTGGCTGTATCTAGGAGCATAGAGGGGATTTCCTCTTTTCAGGCATCTTGTAGAGACTTGAGTGGCCTGGGGTGTATTGTGGAATGAAATTACTGGAAACGTATCGGATTCTGTAGAGCCCAGTAGACAAGGGACATCTTGCCTATTACCCTGATTTTGTCCTCTGTATATCACTTCTTGGATTGTGATGGAAAGCAGAAAACACTGGAAAGTTGTTTACTTGTGTATATTGACTATGTGAAGGCATTAGACTACGTCAACCATGAAACGGCAACAACATTAAAAAAAACTACGTATCACTTTGAGAAGAATGAGAATTCCAGGTCATTTCATTGAGCTCATTAAAAACTTGCGCATAGATCAAGAGGCAGTTGTGAGAACAGAACAAAGAAATGGTGCATGATACAGCGTCTGGGGTCTTAAAGGCTTGGAGTTAAGCAAGTGGCCATCTAGCAAGAAAGCAACAAAGTCCACATGGAAGAAGCACACAAGCCAGTGTGATCATGAGGTGTGGACAGGAAAAGGTATCACAAGTTCAAAAAACATATATACAAATTGATATGAAGGGGACTGGATGTAGTAGGAGACCCAAAGTCCACAAGCAAGACAATTGGACAGTCCCTCTTAGTAGGGCCGCATGGAACAGAGGATAAATCCAGGGTGCAGGGTGGCACTGATGAACTATCCTCTAGTTCTTTAAGATATCCTCCCCTTACTATTGTGGTCTGTATGTGTTATGCCTCGTTGGTCATGTTAGACTTGTGTATGTTCATTTGTTCATTTAAGATCGCTCGGTACATGGTAGACAAGATAAAGGACCCCTCAGAGACACTGACAGGAGTAATGGTTCCTGGAGGGTACAGGAAGTGGCCAGGGATGGGGGAGGGGATACGGAGAGGGGGAGGGGAAAGTTGCCAGCATTGATGGTTTCATAGCCCCACACGATGGACTGAAGAACAGAACTATATGGGAAGGGGAGGGATATATTGGAATGAGTAAAGTATGCCAATAAAAATATTATTTGAGAAAAAAGGCATCCTGTTATTATAAGTTATTGATTCTTCTCTGTATGTATATGGTTATTAAGTGTACCTTTTACTCACTCACTGCCATCGAGTCAATTCTGACTCATAGTAATCCTATAGGACAGGGTTGAACTGACCCTGTGGGTTTCCAAGACTGTAACTCTTTACTGGAATAGAAACCGTTATCTTTCTCCCGAGTGTCAGTTTAGCAGCACACGATCACTTACATAGGTTTTTGGTGTCTCAGAGTATATGTGATATAGTGGAGAATGTACTTGATCTCTTTCACTATGCACAGTACAAAACCACAGCGATTACATTCTCAATATTGTTATATGAACTGCTATTAAATAGGCAAAACCAATTTATGCTGTTCGACTTTAGGTGACTAGTTCTATCATGTGGGGAATCATGACTAGCAGGTATACTGTAGGGGGTTATAAAGGATGGGTAATGTTATTTTTAAAAAAAATCATTTTATTTATATGTAATTCATGTATCATATGATTCAAAGGTTCAAGTACATCAAAAGGAGTTGTGCAGTCATCACCACAGTCAATTTTGGAACATTTTCTTCATTCTTGCACCCATTGTTGTTAGCATCTCCCCTCCCACAACCTCTCCTGCCACAACCCCAAGAAATTATTAATCTAGTTACTGTCTCTATAGGTGTATCTATTCTGGATTTCACATAAGGAAAAGAAAAAAAAAGAAAAAGAAGGCAACATATGTACAAATATGCTTGATACAATTGATGTATGGATTGTTATCAGAGTTGGAAGAGCCCCTAATAAAATGATCTTTTAAAAGACAAAAAAGAACAAGAACCAAAAAACCAGCAACAACAATAAAACACAGAAAAACTGTATTTTAAACTAAAGCAGAAAGTGATGTTATCATTGGACCACATTAGAGATGAGTCAAGAGGGACAGCAAATGGGCAGAGCTCAAACTCCCCTCTATCTGCACGTAAGTCACTTTCCAATGCCCTCTGCCTTTGGAGAAAATGGTTCACCTCCAGCCCAGTGCTCTGCGGGAATTCAGTGCAGGCTTCATCTGAGTGGAGACTCTGAAAATGGATTTTGGACTCCCTCATCCAGTGCCCACTTCTCACATGTAAGTGCACATGTTGAAAATGTCATAGCATGGGTCAGGCACATGTTCGTCTTCAGAGTGCTGGCTTTGCTCGCTAACATTTTAAAGGTCTGAAGCAGCAGGTTTCCCCGTGGCAACGTGTCCTCTGATTTCTTGATTGTTGCATGCGGGCGTGTTGGCCATCGATCCAAGTAAAAGGAAATCCTTGATTTTAAAAGATCAACATCTTTTATTTCCTCCATTCATCATCATGTCATCTATTGGTCCAGTTATGAGGAATTGTGTTTTCTTTACACTGAATTGCAATCCTTAGTGAAGGCTGTTGTCCTTGATCTTCATTGATAAGGACTTCAATTCTCTGAACTTCAGCAAGCAAGGTTGCACCATCTGCATATTGCTGGCTGTTAATGAGCATTCTTCCCAGGCGAATGCGTGTTGTTTTTCATACATTCCAGCTTCTCAGATTATTTGTTCAGCATACAGATTGAGTACGTATGGTGGAAGGGTTCTACCGAGATGCACACTTTTCCTGAGTTTAAATCATGTCCTATTCCCTGGTTCTGTGTGTAGGACTGCTTCTTGGTCTGTCGACAGATTATTCATGAGCACAATGAAGTGTTCTGGAACACTCACTCTTCTCAATGTTATCTAGGGTTTGCTATGATCCACACTGTGGAATGCCTTTGCATAGATAATAAAACACAAACAAAACTTTCTGGAATTTTCTCTTTTCTTTGAATGGGCCTAAATTTGGATGTCTTCAAGTTGGTTGGTTAATTCAAGATTAAAGCTTCTAATTTATTTTTTTTCATTTTTAGCTCTTTTAGATTCTTCCCGTATGTTCTAGTATGCCCTATCCACATTAGCATTCTAGCTTTTGTTTGCTATGATGCCTCAAGAATGAGTTATAGAGGCTATTACATACAGGAGACCATATAGACTATTACACTGCAACCAACTTCAGATTTTCACCGTGCTCTGTCAGTTTAGTCTACTCCTTTTCCTTGTATAATGCATATCTGACTTTGTTTTTAAGCTGTTTTTAGCAATTTTTGGTCTGTAAGCAAATTCGATCCATTTAATGATTGCGCCCAATGATTGATATTTTAAAAATTTTGTTCAATTTCAATGTTTTTTATTTATCTTAGATTGTTATATAGATTTCCTTAATAATTTTCTGGCTTCATTAAGTTTATAATTTAATATTTCCCTGGCTAGTATTCCCATTCTTTTCAAGTTTACCAGTCCTTTAATTTTGTTCTTAGTTAGACAACTATAGTTCTGTTGTCATTTAAAAAATAAGGTATCCACTTTAAGAAACAATGTTTTTTTTTAACATTTTATTAGGGGCTCATACAACTGTTATCCCAATCCATACACACATCAATTGTGTAAAGCACATTTGTACATCATTCTCAAAACTTTCTCTCCACTTAAACCCCCGACATTAGGTCCTCATTTTTCCCCTCCCTCCCCGCTCCCCCCTCCCTCATGAGTCCTTGATAGTTTATAAATGGGTATTTTGTCATATCTTGCCCTGTCCGACGTCTCCCTTCACCCACTTTTCGGTTGTCTGTCCCCCAGGGAGGAGGTCACATATAGTTCCTTGTGATCGGTTCCCTCTTTCCTACCCACTCTCCCTTTACCCTCCCTGAAGAAACAATGTTTTCTCCCCCTAAATGCTCCTCTTCTTTCTACTGCATGTGTTCTCTGCTTCCTGTCCTCCGGATGGAATGGGCTAACTCCACATGTCTCCTGAGCACTTCCTATACCCCCTCTGATGTCTACATCTTCCTGAGTTTAGTACTTATTAGAATTTTCCATAAAACATATTGTAGTACAGTGTATTATTACTTAGAAGTATCACCCTTCTAAGTGTAGTTCTCCATTTTGTGGTTTATTGCAAATCGTAGCCTCTGTTCCCACAGTTATGGTCCTGTTTTGGGGGGTGAGGCAGGATTAGGGTGATATGTATTTTGAGTCACTGCCTTATGAGAGGATGTGATTCAGCTCACCACCCCAAGTTCCTTGAGGACCTGGCTAGCACCCAATCTACAGGGAATACTCTGGGAAAATTTGGAACTCTTGATTTGGGCCTTACATTTGGATCATCTTTGTCTGACCCCTGGTTCCTAGGACTGGAATGAGCAGCTAATTGTTTGACCTGAGTCACCAGTTTCTGCAGCCTTGTGAGTTGGTGTGCTGCCATCTGATTTCATTTGGGTTCATCAACCCCCAAAGCTACAGGCAGGAGGTGAGACCTCTAGAATGATGCTTGACCCACAAATTTGTGACTTGCCAGCCTCCACAATGGTGTGAGCCATTACCCTATCAGTCCATGAGTTTTGTGAGATATTAAAATGTTATTATACACAACGGCAAGGGAGATGGTACCGAGGGGAAAAGGACTAGCTGAGGTTAGAACTCATGGAGTGGTACAGCAGGCACCTTGGCACAGTTGCACATTTCAAACTTCTGTCTCATAGGAACCAGTTATGTGCTGATCATTATTAAATTATTAAATTTAATATTAATATTAAATTAAATTATCAAAAATAATTCGTGTATATGAGCTTAAAATTTTTTAATTTTAAAATTTAATGCACAAACAGAAAGCTGTGTTCGTTTTTACAAGCATGTGAGTCGTGGATGCAGGTTCAATCAGGTACATAATTCTAAAACGAGCAGCTGTGTAGTTGCCGTCACGTCAAGATGAAATGTACATTAGTCCCTTTCATTTTCTGCATTGTGTATCTTACCTTTTCCTTCTCGTCTTTCATCTTTCTGTCTCTTAATGTTATACTCTGAATGGCTTCTTCTGATATTTCTTTCAGTTCAGTAATTTTTTTTTCCATTTTTACCAACTGGTTAAATCCATCCACTGGATTTTAATTTTGATTATTATTATTTATTGCTAAAAGTTCTGCTTGGTTTACTTAAAAAGAAATTCTGTACTGTCCTTGATAGTTGTGGAGCGCCCCCCCTCCCCCCCCCAACACACACACACAAAGTGAAGTGGCATTTATGTCTTTGAACACAATAAGCATAGTTGTTTCAGAGTTTGTGTCTGATAATTCAATCTCTGTGTGTCTTCTTGAGTTATCTGCTACTTAGGCTAGGTTTTCATTCATTTTGTGTCAGAGTATCTTAAATTATATGCAAACATTGTCCTTAAAGGATTATTTTTAGATATAATTTGAAATCTAGGATGAGGCACCTTGATTCTGATAGCACTTATCTGACCTTCTACAGGGAAAGGGTGTTGCTATCAGTCTAGATCAGTGGTTCTCAACCTGCCTCATGCTGCGACCCTTTAATACAGTGCCTCATGTTGTGGTGACCCCCAACCATAACATTTTTGTTGCTATTTCATAACCGTAATTTTGTGACTTTTATGAATCGGGTGACCCCTGGGAAAGGGTCATTTGACCCACAAAGGGGTCGCAACCCACAGGTTGAGAACCACTGCTCTAGAGCCACCTCAAACCGAATGGAAATCTTGAAAGTCACAGAGCAATCAAAGTGCAAAGTTACAATTCTATTCTCGTTTATCCTCACCCTTCATTGTTTGTCCATTTGGGGCCCCAGCATATTCAGGGTGGGTACTTTTGTTAGTTATCCTGGGAGTGTTTGTTTTGATTTCTGACCCCCTCACCTAGTGAAGTTAGCAAAAGAAAAGTTCCAAGTGTCCTAGATTTATCAAGGTCCTAAGGACAAAGGGGGCTTGTTATTGGTCAGATTCCTATTCTTCTTTGACTCACAGACTGCTCATTTTCTATACTCTTGTCAGGTCTCCAATGCTTTCAAGATGAGCTTTTTTCCCCCTTTTTCTGTTCCCCCACCCCCCCCCACCCCCCCACCCCCACCCCCGCTTTGAAAACTTCCTGTGGCATTGCTACTCTGATAACCAAGCCCGGTGCAGGGAGTCCTCTCCTTTCTATTGTAGAATTTCTTATTGACCAATCATAGTCTGTCTCTAGAAAAATCTCTTTTTTCTCCTTTAGGTTTGATTACACAGTTTTATGCTTTTTCTGGTTCATTTGTTTCTTCATTAGCCAACAGTTCTTTCCCCAAGAGTTCTTGACTTCTTAAAAATTGGAAGGCACGCATGTGAGTGATACCATTCTGTATGTTCTTGCATGATCTCAAATATTTTTTTCTCTGAAAGAGAAGTGCTCATAATGAATGCTGCTAAAGCTCTAACTCATGGAGATGCTTCACTACGGAGCCTGCAGATTCTAACGCCCTGGTTTCTAGTTTGTACCACAATCCGGACTCCATGTGGCTGTTTCCAATCCCCGTCCTATTAGGACAGGGCAGAACAGCCCCGTCGTGCTCTTTTGGCTGCAGTCTTTACTGAAGCCGGCTGCCCATCTTCCTCCGAGGGAGCTGCTGGAGAGTTTGAGCTGCCAGTCTTAGCCAGTGCAAACGTCACTGCTGATATACTCCCCCTTCCCCAACGTTTGCAGGTAACTTTTTTCCCTCTCTGTCTCCTCCCTGGAAGCTTGTAACTCTTTTCTTTGTGCTTAAAACGTGAGTGAACTGTGCCCACAGGTGTGCCTAGTCTCAGGGCTCTAAGCTAGAACTGCGCGTGCAGCCTGAGGTCTTCTCTCAACTCAGGGCGAATGAACGATAGTAGTTGATTAATTACTACTTCTCTCCACATCCTTCTCCAAGAACATTTATACGTATAATCTTTTAAAGATAACCTTTTTTCTTATGGAAAAAAATTTAAAATACACAAAAGTAGATAACATAGAATCATGAATTCACATGTACTCATGCCCTCTTCCAATAATGGTCAACTTTTCCTCATTTTTGTTTCATCTGTGTGTTCCCTTCTCATTCTTTACATTTCAGAGAGTTTTAAAGCAAATTCCTGGCATTTTACCATTTCAATCACAAGTTCATCAGTGAGAATGCCACCCACAGCATAGCCACGAGGCCAGTAAGATACCTCACATCCAATGGGGAACCAGTACTTGTTCACACACAGGGCTGGCGATCTAGTTTCTGGGTCCTTTATCTTTCTCCCAGTTTTCACCTCTCTGTGCTTTGAGAGGCTCACAATTATCCCAGCCACGAATTTAAGGTCTGAGCAGTGAATTCAGTTGCTGAAATATGCCGCCTACAAAGCATGTTGACATGCTTCAGGATTCTGGGATTTGAAACTCATCATTATTATCATTTGATGCAGGCATCCAACTGTCACCTCCAACAATTCTATTTCAGTGGCTTGTGTTCTGCTGACTTAATCTCATCTTTCCCTTCCTGCCTGCGGAGGCCCCTCAGGTGGGCAGTTATTTTCTTTCTGGGATGCATGGCTTATGGATGGAATATCTTTAATGGCAAATATCCCACAGGCTGTGAGAGCAAAGTGGTGTTAATTAGTGTTGGTTGAATCACTGATGTATCTATAGCTAAGAGTTTGTGCATCTCATTCTATTACTCTTGTCCTCTGAAGTCGGAGGAAACTCTTCACCTGACCAACTGCTCTGAATCGCCATTTCTAAAAGCAGCCCTTCCCAGGAAAAATGATCACTCCTCTATTTGTTTGCAGTCGCTCTATGGGCTCTGCCCAACTTTAGCCTGGAAAAAGCACAAAAACAAAATATAAAACCCACCCCCTCCA
This sequence comes from Echinops telfairi, assembly GCF_000313985.2. Lineage (NCBI taxonomy): Eukaryota > Metazoa > Chordata > Mammalia > Afrosoricida > Tenrecidae > Echinops > Echinops telfairi. Next base: position 44,840,620 of record NW_022103906.1, on the reverse strand, counting down.
AAACAACAGCAGTAAAACCCAGTTCTTTAGTCAGAGAAATTGTGGTCACATGTGCCAGTTTCATGAAGGATGTGGATATAACCTATGAGGATTTTTCATGTGTGTCTGATGGTATGTGCGCCGGCATTTGTTAACACAAACCCCAAACCAAGTTCACTACCATGGAGTCAATGCCAGCTCACCGCCACCCCGTGTGTGTTTAGGAGACTGTAACTGTTTAGGGGAGTTGAAAGCACAGGTTTTCTTCTCAATGGGCTGATGGTGGTTTCGAAATGCAGACTATGAGGATCTCAGCCCAGCTTGGAGTTGTAGACAACCACTAAACCTCCAGGGCTCTTGCCCGTAACACAAGAGGTTAAAAAAACACACAAAAAACTATTAGGTGTTTTGAAAGAGATTTTTCAATTTTTAATTTTTTTCTTTTAAGTTCGAGCTTCTTTTCCTAGAGGAAAAGAATACAGACACCGACAGCTGTCCTGCAATTGGCTTCTCAGGTTTCCAGAAGCGTTTTCATGTTTTGCGGCAATAACACGGCTTTGGGAGGAAACCGGAGACACGCTCAGAGGGGAAAAAATGGAGAAACCTGTGCGCCGCAGTCCTGGCTGGGCACCTGGCTGGGAAGGAGGAGGGCTGCCCAGAGATGATGCCAACTGCTTGTGCCTTGGGAATGGTCAAATGGGCAGAAAGCCCCCTCGCTCATAGGGGTATTTGGAGGATGAAGAGCGGCCAGGTGAAGTGCTAAAGATCTTAGCCACGGTGTGTTTACGTTTATAGAATAAAGAGCTACATTCTAGAATTTCGTCCAATGGCCCTAACATTCTGGACTTCTAAATCAATTAGATGCTGATGCCATTTTCCCTTAAGTGAGTCTCAGTGGAAAGCCCACCTTCAGCTCTGTGAATTTGCCCAGAGCGGGGAAAAGGCAGAGTGGGATTCATCACTGCTAATGGGATAATTAATAGAATGTGCTTAAGACTGGGAACGGAGTGATTAAGAAAAGCTTTTTTTGCCCAAATTACTGAAAATCAAATCCAAAATTTCCACCCAAGTGTATTGGAGCTAAACTTGGTAATTTTAGTATCACATTATCAGTGTTTTGCAGGTGAGGAGGAGGGTGGGTGAACAGGGAGGAGGAAGGCAGGCATGATGAGACAGGAATGGAAACTATTAGAGAAGAGTCCATTTAAAAGTAGAGAGTGAGGAAAGTTAACTGACGTACTAGTTTTTCCCTTTCAGAAAAAAAAAAAAAATATCCGGGTGCCCTAATTGCCCAGAAACCACAATGTCATGGCGTCTCAGCACCGAGTAGTGCAAAGGCAGGAATGGACAGGACAATGTGTTCTCCATGTGTACCCAGGCAGTCATTCCCCAACTGCTCTTTCCTCAATGGACGCCGGAAGAGTTTGTGGAAGTTGATCCAGAGAGAATCAGATGAAGAGAAACAGGAACGACCGTCCGGGTTCTTGAGCATGATGGTTGTGGTTTTGAGCATGTAGCATCACGAAGTGTTCTGGATGATCGGTAGCATTGCGGTTCATAAGTAATGTGCATAGTTTTCAGAGCCATGCAGGAGGAAAATGTCATAATGTGCTGAATTTGCTTTTAAAAATATATGGACTCCACCATAAACATAACAGCCATTTTGTATCAAAGCTGTGATTGATTAGAAGTGATTTCTCTACCTGCCAAGAATATATGACTAATGAGAAAAAAAGCATACGATCGGTGCTTTAGCAAATGGAAAACTTTACTCAAGTTATTTGAAAAAAACTAGATAGGTTTTAATCTGTAGGATCAAGTGTCCCTAAGCAAGCTCTTTTGGCTGTCTGTGTTGCTACCCAGTCAAGAGCAGAAAACAGTTGATTGAGTGCAGAGCCCTCTTGCCGCCTGTGCTGCCTCCCACTCTGAAAGCAAGAAGCTGTGCTGTGGGCTCATCCATGTGACCAAACAAGGGGAGCCTGCGTGGTTGTCGGCGATGCCTGGCTGTTGTTAAATGAGGCATTCGCTTCATCATAAATTGTGAAATGCGTCTCCTGATCTTCTCTTTCCTCCCAATCAACTGCAGTTTCTGGCTCGTGTGTTACCCAGAAGGCTTACACATGCGCTCCACAGAGCCCCTCCCTGCTAAAGGAGCCATGAAAACTGCCTCACTCAGCGAGCGTCTTTCAGCATCAACTATCTAATCAGAAGCAGGACCCTATGTTTGAGGTAATGCTGCTGTCACCATTTGAAAGTCTTAATCGTTCAACAACAATTTTCACTTTGTGCCAGTTCTGAGTGGTGAACAAGGCTGACAGACATCCTTGATCTCCTGATTAGATTTGACCCCTGCCCTGAAGGACCTGAGTCCAGTGGAGTAGAAGGAGGGAGGAAGAAACATTACCTGGGTGGTGGGGACGATTAGCTAAGTGTCAGGGTACCTGCCCCTAACACATCACCACAGGTCCAGTAGGCGCAATTGTATGGTTGAGATATATAAAGATTATAATAAAGTCATAGCATGAGAGTTAGAGGAGAGATTGAAAGAATGGAGTCAGACACATTTCATGGTAGCTTGCTCAACTCTGCCGGAGTGGTGGTCCATGTGGAGAGAGGGGGAGGGGAAAAGGACAGGGGAGAGGAGAGGGGGAACTGACAAGAGGCCAAGAGGCTTCTTTATTGTAAACCAAGGCCTAGATACCTTTGGGGGGAGTGCAAGCCTACTAATTACAGGTAAAGACATACATCACAGGAAGGGGTTGCACTATAGGTTGTACAGTAATGAGAGGTGGACAATCTAAGGATATACATCCAATAGGAAGGGGAGGGATTGGGGCCACACATGTGACAAGGGTAGATCCTAGATTCAGGATGGCAACCTAACTTTGGATGTCACAGAGCAGGTTTGACCTGTTCTCTGGATCTCCATAGAAACCATTATCAGTAGGGTGTAAACCCCACCCACAGGGAACCCCACCCACAGGGAACAGACTAATGGTCACAGCCTTTAGGGAGAAGTAACCCATTGTCCTTAAAGCAGGGAGCAGGCCCTGACTGAGTGTCTTCTGGGAGGATGTCTCTAAGCATCTGACCTCCTACCTTGTGCTGGCAAATAGCCTCTAATGTTTGGCATGTCTTGTGGGGGAGACAAAGTTGGGGAAAAGTCTCTTTATAATCTCACAGCTAAGCTAACAGGATGGGCTAACAGGAGACCCTTGGAGCTACAAACTAGGCTGCTAACTGATAGGTTGAATGTTTGACCCCACCCAGTGGTGACTGCGAAGAAAGTCCTGGTAAATTCTGAAAAATTAGCTATTAAAATCCTTGTGGAGCCAAGTTCTACTATAACACACATGGGGTTTCCATGATTGGATTCAGCAGCAACTGATTTTGGTTTTTCATCAAAAGTAATGTCCCTTGATATGATTGAATAATTGAACTATTGAACTGTGTGATATGTAATTTATGTGCCAATAAAACTGTAGGGGGAAGAAAAAAAGAGTAGTCTGGAGAAGATATTGGGTGGGGGAAGTTTCTAGGGAAAGGGGTATCACGAGCAGGGACACAAGGCTATAGGTGGGAAGTGCCTCTGTGTGTGAGTGTGTGTGTGTGTGTGTGTGTGTGTGTGTGTGTGTGTGTGTGTGTGAAACTGGCCTCATAGTGTGATGGACACCATGAGGTGAGGGAAAAAAACCAGTGAGAACAAGAGGGGCTCAATCCTAGAAGAACTAGCTTTCCATAATCATTCATTGGAACTTTATCTTTGGGTCACTAGTTCCCAACCCTGACTACCCATTACAATCACTTGGGGTTCTTAAACAGTATTCCAGTTGAATCAGAATGTCAGAGTACCAGGCTAAGTTCAGGGATTCATTGCGACTGGTTTTGAGCAGTCGGAGCTGATACGGACCGGCACTCTGAGCACCATACAGTGGACTCTCCCTAACTGAACTCAGGATGCCTTTGCAGTCCATTGTTTTGCAGACATGTTGACTCATTCCTCCCCAAGGAGAGCGATTACTTTAGATCCTCAATTAGTGCAATCATCACAAATTTCCTTTTTCTGGTACTTAGAAAACGCCCCACCTTGTCCTTATCAGGTTACTGCTTCCCTTTCCTTTCTTATCTCCTTTTTGAGAGGGTTGTTGTTAAATTCTATTAGTTTGGGGTTTGTGGTTTGAAAATATTACACCATTTCCTAAGTGGGAAACACGGGAGGGAGAACTCGTGATCAGGAGACAACAAGGGAATGCATGAGGAAGATTATAAAAACAGATTAGTCTGGGGATATGTTAACATTTCTGGTGCCCTTTGACCATGCAGGTTCAGGAAGCAGTTGAATATTCAAATCTGGGTATACCAGGGGGAAGTCTGGGATGGAGAGATGAATTTGGGAGTCATTGGGATGTATGTGGCAGTTAAATCCATGGGTAAGACTATTCTGGTGAGAAAAAGACTGAGCTTAGAAAAGGACTTCAGAGGGTGGTGGGTGATGCTACTGCCTCCAAAGTGGGCTGAGGGTGAGAAGCCAGAGGATGGGGAGGAGGACAGCTGCTGTGCCTAACCTGCCCTGCTCCAAGGAGGTTTGCGCATAGCTGCTTCTCCCTTTGTTCCGTGCCCCAGGCCGCATCTTCTTCATTTATGTACTCATTATTATTAGCTCCCCATTACACTCAACTTCCCATGCCATAATCCTAAAGGACTAGTAACCTACCATATATACTTGAGTATAAGCCACCCTGAATATCAGCCGAGACACCTCATTTTGCCACAAAAACTGCATTAGAAGTGTGCTGAAAAGCTCAGCTCATACACGAGTCTATACGGTAGTTACTGTCTCTATAGAGTTCCCTATCCTGGATTTCATATAAAGAAAATCATACCCCCAAACTCTCAATCATGACAACAAGTAAAAGAGCAGAATCTCAATTCAAGAGAAAGCAGAAGATGATAGAACAAATTAAAAATGGCTCAAAAGGGTAAACAACTGGTATTATGTTAACTTTTAACTTAACCTGCAATAATTGACTTTCCAATGGACTCTGTTTGCTGGGAAGACTATTGACATCCCTAGTCAATGGTCTGAGGGAACTCAATGGAGGTTTAATCTGAGTGGGTGCTGGGCAAATGGATTTTAGGCCTTCACTGTCATCCATGGCCTTCTGCAAACCAGGTGCTCAGGGTTTAAGTTCTAATACAATTTCCTCCTTTGATGCTGGATTTTATTATTTACAATCCTTGGATCACATGGGCTGATGCGCTCCTTTCATGTGAATTTAGCTGACACTTCACTTAGATGGCTGCTGGGTTTAAGACAAGTCTTTCTGACTCTAGTCGCTGTCCTTTCTGATAGCCGGACACCAGCTGGTTTCTTCACCACCCTTTGCTCTAACACTCTTATCTGCAGTGATTCCTTCATGAGGGCAAGCATTGAACTGGGCCACATCCTAAGAACGAATTGTTCTTAGATTAGGCCTATGTCCCATCTCCTTTTCTAATTGGACTTCTCTCTGCACCCTAACAGCTTTAGTTGTGCCTGAAAATGACTGAAGAGAGAATCCTACTTCTCATGGAAACAGTGGAGGCAAGGATGTAACTTCTTAAGCTGGATGCATCAAAATCTTAATATCAATCTCCATGGCCTTGAGTCCAGAAGAACTAGCTAGTATCAGGCTACCACTCTAACTGTTCTGAACGGATCGTAGTAGAAGATCTGGGGTAAAGTGGAAGAAAATTGTAGGGAAAAAAAATCTCAAAATCACTTAAGACAGATCAAGTTTACTGGTTGCATAAAGACTGGTGGAACCCCCAAGATGATGAATCGCTTTTTAGGGCTGGAAATGGCTCCATTATCAGTCAAAAACTGGCGTTTAAAGGAAACCATAACATGAGTGAGCTATGCTCGCCTTAGAATAAGCAGCCATTGGAGATCAAAGGGGCAGCCTTTCCCCAAGTACCAAAAGTTCAGAAGGGCTAGCAAAGAAGGAGGCATGAAACAGGAAACACAGGGAGGAAGTGGAATTAGTGATTACATAACAGGGTTTATAGTCAATGAGATGAAACAAAGTACGTATCAACTGTTGAATGAAAAACTGCTCCGGTTCTGTGACTCTTCACCCAGTTCACAGTATAAAGCAAATGAAACGGGTCTGTCAGCTTCAGTCCAGTCCAAACCCGACTTCATCAAAAGGTCACTGGAGACCTCAGCACTGATGTGAGCTCGACAGGAAGTGGGGAGTGTCCAGAAAGCAGTAGATCTGGTAGGTTTGGGCTGCGGATTATCAGGTCAGTGGTTCAAACACACCAGCTTCTCTGAGGGAGCAAGAGGAGGCTATCTACTCCTATAAAAATGAATACTCTCAGAAGTCCTGTATGGGTTAATAAGAGCTGGAATTGACTCAATGCCAGAGGGTTTGGGGTTTTTGTGGGGGGTTTTTTGGTTTAAGTAATTCAGATGTTATGGGAGATGGAGAGAAGAAAGGAAAAGAAAACCAAGTAAAAGAAGAGTTAAATAGTGGCCATCAAACCCCATGCTCTCCCCGCCACCCAGTCACTCAATAAGTGGAAATTATAGGAGGAAAAATAAAAGAAAAATAACCGTAATTTAACAGTAAATTAACACACACACACACACACACACACATGATCTCCTCCCCCCTTCCCTCTGTTGCCCCCTTCCAATATCAACCAGAACATTGCATCATTGCGTCTATGGCCGGGCTTCCCAAATGAGCTGGGCTTGGTTACATTTTAGATTCCGATGGAAGCGTCTTTGTGTCTTCACCAGCTTCACGGCAGCCACGTGGGGCCACGGGTACCGGGCTGAAGAACAGTCCAAGAAAACCTGACGCTCTCTCCTTGAGCACAGGTTCTAGGCCAAGAGTCCCTGTACCACTAGGTTCTGTAAAGGAAGAAAGGGTGGGAAGCTAGGAGGTAAGGGGGCTGGGGGCTCCGGACCTTCGCTTTAGCAAGGTCTTTTCACTTATAGTAAGGCAAGAAACAAACCAAGCACCTTGCCTTGCGGTTGAGTTGGTTCCAACTCGTGGCGCCCTCTTGGACAGGGAGAAGTGCCCCTGGGTTTCCAGGACTGTGACTCGTTGTGGAGTAGAAAGCTTCATCTTCCTCCCACAGAGCGGCTGCTGGCTTTGGACTGTTGTTCTTTCAGCACGTAACCACTATGCCACCAGGCCTCCCATGTAGGTCAACTGAAACCTAAAGGTTTCTTGTTCTTTTGGGGACTGGATTTGTTTCAACTTTTAGCAGAATCCAATCATGCTATGCTTATTGGAAGCCTTAATATTAACATATTGATGTTTTCCATGAGTAAAAATGGGGATATGGTTGCCATGGTAGTGGGAGAGCAAAACTTTTGGGGAAGGCACACCGGGGGAATGTGGAAGGTCAGCGGTTAATGCCTGCTGTCTGGACCAAGGAGACCTGGTGGGAGAGGGGGGTGCACTGGGCTGTGCCACAAGGGGAGCAGGGCACCCTCCCCAGCTCCGCTGCAGGAGAAAGCTGAAGCTGTCTACTCCATGAACGGTTACAGGCTGGGAAACCCATAGGGCCAGTTCTACCCTGTCCTCCAGCGTCCCTATGACTTGATGGCAGTGAGTTTCAATTCTGAAACTGCTTTAACCTGTCTGAGTAGCCAAACACCTACAACATATATTTTATGCTGATGACATTTCATCGTTAACTCAAACAAATAAGACATATTCATCAAATTCTTTAAAGAACTATTCTTAAGTAAGTTGTATTTCTCAGGATTTCACATGAAGTTTATTTCATATATAACACTTCTTAGGAAGCACTGAGGTAACTAGAAGACATGAAAAATTGCTTATTTAATGTTTATTGAAATTTAAAACCATATAGCCAAAGGGTAATGATACCACACCATCCTTTCCACCTCATTCTAGGCATGAGGCGGGAGTGAGTTTCTGAGGAGAAAAAGATCATTTTTGAGCTACATATCTCCATCTTTTGTTTTTAAACTACATGACAAATTGATCAGTTTATTTCTTATGTATCCCACACTCCCTGGATGGTTATGTTGTTAGAAAGTTTGTCCTTATCTGAGGAGATTATCTTACAAATTTTGTGTCAGTACCTGTCTTGAGTTTAATAAAATAACTCTCCTGTAGAGAGCTGGAGATTTATATTATGAGCACGGTCAAGGTATGGAATTGCCTGGAGGTAATATTTGGCTTTCATTTTATGAGAGAACATATTTTAAAGTATTAAATATGGAATATTTTATGAATACCCATTAGAAGATTATAACTTCTATCAAAATAGTAACCATCCATTAGGTTGAAATTTTAAATATTGGATCTCAAATATTCCATTGAAATAAATTTAACTTTGAATAAATTTAACTTTGAAGGAAACAATTTTACACAGGAAGCACTGAAGACAACAAATGGGTAGAGGAATTTTTGGAACGGACATGCCAAGTGACTGTTGTTGAACTTGTACCTGAGGTGAGCTTGGATGTCCATCCTTCACCTGAAGCATGTTTTTGGTCCTAGCATAGCTGGGGCCCAGGCTCAGACTTGGCCATTTACCGGTCCTTCTTTTTATACATTAGACGGATAAATCAACCCCCTTTTGAACTTGAGGTGCTTTGGGGCCAGGTGCTGCTCCCTTGTGCACAGCAGGACTGGGGTGTCCTGTGACGCTTTGCATCTTTGGATGATTAAAAGTTGCTCTGGGTCTTCTAGCAAAAGAATATGCAGAAGTAGGAAATGGTCTAGAGATGAGTCACAAGACTGGCTTTCTAAAACGAGAGGACAGACAAGGCTAATAAGTGGTTCCTTTAGCCTTAAGAAGGTTAGGGCAGGTATACTGTAGGGGAGACATGGCCTGCTGGGGGTCACTTTAATTCTCATGGGTAATGACTGCATATACTCAAATTGATAGGCCAGAGGGTCTTAAGGAGGGTAGAGGTAAGGTGGGTTTTCACTACTACAGTCTTTTCAGGAGAAGGTAACTCATGGGACTCAGATAAGAATAGCCCCGTGTGGTACTTTTTAAAGGAAGTGGTAGTTCTAAAAGAGAACCTAGTTACTGAGCGCATTTCTCACCTATCAGTTTGTGCATAATTACCCTGAGAGATAAAAACGCCAGTCAAGAAGGCAGTGTCGTAAGTAGTCTAGAAGCATCCGGTCTGCCCACAGCCAGAGGGACTGACCAGGCATCTCGTCAGGAGAGTGCCTCCGCTATCACAGCCTTACTTCTACGGGAATCAGCCAGCCTTCCACTTCAATGAGAAACTGCAGGGCTGAGAGGAATGAAAATCACACACTTGAGAGGCTTTAAACTCTGAATTATCATGAGGACACAAAGCACAACGATGCTACGCACACTATTTTTGTAGTTTTCTTTTGCTGACAATAAACACTAGTCAAGTGATCAGGCCTGACAGAAAGATACTTTGAGCAGCCTCCAGAGGGGAGAGATTTTCCCATTTCTGAACTTGATTCTTTCTCTAAGGCAGAAGAGAATGCTTTAAATAGCCCTTGCCTCCAATAAATGAGGGAGCTTAAACATTGGGTGATTTCATTTGTATGAGCCTAAACCTTGTCTTGGTTTGCTTTCCTCGGGCAAATAGTGGATCAGAGATCACGTTGCTTTCCCCTCCTGTTTAGGAACGCAGGAGATCATTATAAACACAGAGCGAAATCCTTGTCCAGCACTTTTTTATGTCATTGCATTCTCAGGGCTTTTCTCGTCTCTCTGAATATGCAGTTTTCTTAGAAAACTGACAGGACTATGGGTGGCAGATCCAGTACACCTAGGGAGAATATTGGTCAGCCCTTCACTTGCCCCCTTTCTACTCCTGGCTGCTAGCTGCAGTGGGAGAGAGAAAGAAATGGTCAAATTTCAGAAAGGGGAGTGGACTGCTAGTCTGTGTGCTTGGATTTCTGAGCTCATGGTCTGGAGGTGTCAGCTACTTTATAAGGCATTCGAATGGACACATTCAGATGGCCTGGTGCACTGTCAGGTAAGCGGTGGGCTTCAAAACCCACCAATGGACACATTCAGATGCCCTGGTGGCACTGTCGGGTAAGCGGTGAGCTTCAAAACCCACGAGCCATCCCAAGGAAGGAAGAGGCTCTGTTCCTGTCCAGGTCCACAGCATTGGAAGCCCCACACATGGTTGTTATGAGCTGGGCTCAAAGACCACAGCCTTTGGTGACAGACAGACGTCGACATACAGGAACTTTGGCCTGACACAGGCCGATCTTTGGTTCCTGGCTCTCTGTGTCCTGAATGCCTTGTTTAACTTCTTGGCACTGTTTCTTCATCTGGAAAACTGGAGTAGTAAGACACTGGCTTGCTGTTGCTAGGTGCCTGTAAGTCGAATCCAGCTCCTAGTGACCCTGTGTGACGGAGGGGAATGACTCCTGAGGGTTTTCCAATTTGCCATCTTTATGGGAACAGCTGGCCAGGCAGTTTCTCCCATGGAGACACTGGTGGGTTCGAACCATCCACCTTGCAGTCAACAGTGGAGTGCTTAACCATCACACCACTGCTACTTCTTAGGGTAGTCCCAGTGCCTCATGTATAGGGGTAAGGTAAGCATGCCATGAAACCATGTTGAAAATGATTTGGGAGGAAGGCCTGTCACAGGCTATTGTTGAACATTATAGTTCAGGTGATTGGTTTCGAGGAGCCCTCCAGGGTACTGGAGGGAAGGATGCCCAGTCCGTATGCAGGACGTGGCGAATAGACACCCACACACCTCTAGGAAGCCGTCCCCTTCCTGCAGAGATTAGAAAAACACAACAGAATGCCTACTTTCTAGTTGCCCAGCTAGAAAGTGGCTTCCTTTACAATTGGCTTTCTCCAGGGGGTGCTGACAAGGAGCAAGTGATGTTGTGGCCATTTTTGGCTGCTTCTGATCATTTCTGTGGGTAAGCCAGGCCATGGGATCATGGGGTTTTCTGGAGAACCTGTCCAACTTTGTAGCAATGGGAAGCAATGCCTTTCTGAACCTGTTTCCATATTATTGTCCCCGGATCCCTGGTTACAGCTATGATGACATGTTCTGGAATTTAGCAGTGTCCGTGGGAGCCTTCTGATTCCCAACTTGCCCGATTTCAGCAGAAGACACTGCTCTGTGGCTTGTTCTCTGGCATTCTGGAAATTATCCCTGGAAACTCATCTGAGAGCCCTCTTCTCTACCACTTCCCTAATTAAAACCCATTGGATTCTATTTCTAGCACTAAGTCTTTATGCACACCAAGCAATTCTCCTAGGGAGAATGAAGAAAGGAATAAAACAAAGGCGGCAGGAGGGATGGTGGGCAATACAAGGTGCAAGGAGAAGAAAGAAGTATCAAGAATTGATTGATAAAGGAACCCTAATAAATGAAAACCATCCAGTTGGGGTATTAAAAACCCAAGAAGTGATCAAAATTATGTGATGGAACTATTGTATGAAATGTGGATGATGTGCCATAAAACTGCTTCAAAAGCATCGTCATGAGAGCTAGTTGGATCTGTTCTGAGGTGGATATTAAGGATCTCCTGGATCCAGAGCCTTGAATTAACTTCAGATTCTTGCTTCTCAGACCAACAGCAACTGCTTTAGTGGATTGAATGTGGGGGCACCGTGTCTCTCTGGTTAGAACTTATGCATGCTATGAAAAGTATTTCTACTGACCTCTTGCTCAACCAAGGACATGTGAGCAACAGCTAGGCCGCTTGCGGAGAATTATTCCATAAGTGCGTTGAATAGTAGATTGACAGAAAATGATCACTGTGGTTTCTATCTTGCTAAGACTGGAAGCACAGACTCCTTCAGCTCAGAGGCCTGGGAAGCCACGGCTTGGGGAGGCGCTCCAACCTGAGCTTGATGATTAAGCTGCTCTCTCTCCTGGGCCTGTATTCCGTTTGCAGAGGCTGCTCAGTCACAAGTATAAAGGGGATTAAGTATTACAGAAGCATTCCGGGCTATTAAGCATTACACACTGTTCTGATGGTGTTTGCATTCAACTGTGGCTTGCAATAATCAGGGGCATAAGAGCCCTTAAGAAAGAGCTCTCTCGTTAGCACATTTATCCACAGGTGTGTAGAGATAACAACTCAGTGAAAATGTCAGCACGCTTCTTGGTCTTTGACTAACACGAGTTTATCAGCAAGGGTGCTGTGAAAGAGGCACTTGAGTCTAAAGAAAGCAACCACTTTCCGGAGCAATCTGTTGTGGGTCGCAAATTGGGACCATTCTGCCTGCTCTTCACATAAGATACTGGCAACAGTTTCAGTGAAGGTTTGAAGTGCCTGGCCTTCTCCACAGCCACGGAGAAAGTCACAAGGCTGCCGCTGTCTCCTCAGGAGAGGGATCTTCTTGGGAAATCGTTGCCACTTCCATCTTGTAGCGACAAAGGCAGAACACAAGCCCATTCAAGGGACTGGCAAGGGAAATGGCGTTCCTGATGGGGCTTAGTTACCACTCTCTCCATCAGTGGGTGAAACCCTGGCCTGGCCTTGTGCCTTGCTTTGACTAGTAGAACATTGATGGAATGAGATTCTATGACGTCTGACCACCTCGCTGGCGCAGCGAGTTTGGGGTTTGGTTTTAAGGCCAGGCTGCCAGAGATGGTGCTGCACTTGCTCTTCTGCTGTTGGATCACTGCTGCTACTGTGGGAAGCAGCCCAGAGCCGCCGCCCACTGTGTGCAGCAGAGAGGAGCCGTCCTAGTGGAGACTCCCAGTCCAACCGTCCCCAAGTGGACATCCCAGAATGGCCGAATTTGTGAGGATGTAACATGGTGGATTAGAAACCACTACATCGTGAGGTATTTGATATGCAGAAATAGATTACAAATACAGTTGAATATATTGAGACTGTCCGATCGAAGGACAGAGGGGAGCGGGAGAGACATACAACGTGGCAGGACTGGAAAGTCTACATTTGCTGCATCTTCAAATGTGACTCCTTACAAAAGGACTTAGACGATGCTAGAGCCAACTGCTTCTTTGTTTCGGAATCCGCTCTGTAACATCTCCGAGAGAGCACCCGGCCAAAGCCAGCTCGTGCCGTCATAGGCGTTCGCCATATTCTGAGGCTATTTCTTCCAATGTTAGATGTACAACATCTTTTTCTCTCTCCCTCTTTCTTTTTTTTTTTTTCTAACTTGTTATCAAGAATTGGATGAAGGTTCCCAGTGCAGAACAGTTTTCTATTCTATAATTCATACACATTTTATTTCATGTCATTGGTTGCAATCCCCAGAATGTAACATCATTCGTTCTACTTTCCCCCTGTATTTCACATCTGTTCTTCATTTCTAGCCCTTCCTGCCTTCTGAACTTTATCCCTGTGCAAATCCTGCCCTTGTGCGGTTGGTTATTGTCAGGAGTGCGTACCTCCCTGGTGTTCCTGTTTACCTTATAGGCCTGTCTATCCTTTAGATGACAGTGCAGCCGTGGGGTACATTCAATTCCAGTAATGGGGGGTGATGAAAGACCCTCAGACTTGGGGGTCCCACCAGTCTCAGTCTGACCAATGAGCCTGGTCTTTTTTATGAAGAACATTATTTCTCATGTCACATCAGTACAGTCCTGGCTGACGAAATGACACTGGAAAGGTCCAGAATTTGTAACCTGTGGGTAAAGTGGAATGATAACCAGTTATCACTCCCTGTTTTGTGTTGCATACACCTTTACTGTTCCTGTGTCATTCACATGGTTAACTATGGAACAGGATAGGTCTGACCATATTAAGTAAGCAATCTGGGCTCTAATCTGGGTGAGGCTTTTTTTGAATGAACAAATCAATGTTAAGCCCTTATCATAGTAGTCCTAAATTATGTGACATTTCATGATGCTCTTGCTGGGTCCCATCGAGTCAGTTCTGACTTAGAGTGACCCTATGCACAACAGGACAAAACGCCGTCTTGCCCGGAGTCATCCTTAAAATCATTGTTATACTTGAACACATTGTTGCAGCCCCTGTGCCAATCCATCTTTGTGATGCCGCTCTTTCCCAAGCCCTGTACTTTCCAAGTAGGTGTCTTTCTCCAGGGACTGATCTCCCCCAGGTTCACGAGATGAAATTCCGCTAACCTCACACGTAAAGAGCATTCTGGTTATGCTCCTTCTAAGGCATTTATTTCTTCTTCTGCCAGGCCATAGTATATCCATGTTAGGGAAGTCACCTCCTGGTGACCCAATAGGACACGCTTAGAACTGCCCCCTGTGGATTTCCAAGACTAACTGTTTATGGGAGGGGAAGGCTCATCTTTCTCTGGAGGAGCAGCTGGTGGTTTCAAACTGCTGACCTTACAGTGAGCAGCCCAGCTTGAAACCACTATGCCACCAGGGTTCTTCCCTCCTACCTCTACCCCTGGCAACCACCTTTGTTTTCTACACATCTGTTTTTTTGGTTGTTCCCCACCCCTGCCCCCATCCCCCCATATAAGTGAAATCATTTGTCCTTTTGAGATCAACTTATTGGACCTAGCATAATGTTTTCAAGGTTTGTCAATGCTATGGCATATGTCAAAACCTCATTTCTCTTTGCTAGTTCACAAAATTCCATTGTATATAGGCAGCACATTTTGTTTATACCGTTCTTCATGGATAAACAATTTGATTGCTTTCATCTTTGGGCTGTTGTGAAAAGTCCTACCACGAGCACTAGTGGATGTTTTTGTTTACATTTCTGCCTTGTGTCTGGGTATGACCCTAAGATAAGGACCGTTAGATGCCGGGAGGCTGGAAGCTGTGCCACTAGGCTTTCAAATCCCAGCAGGGTCGCCCGTGGGGAATGGGTTTCAGTGGAGCTTTCAGACCAAGAAGAGACTTGAAAGGAGGAAGGGACAGTCAACTTCTGGAAAATTAGCCACGGAAAACTTTGGGAAGAGCAGTGGGACTTTGTCTGGAATTGTGCCAGAAGAAGAGCCCTCCAGGTTGAAAGTCACTCCGGTATGTGTGGGCAAGGCTGCTTCCGCACACTGGGGTTGGCCTAGTGACGCGGGATGGAGCAAAGCTTTCTGTCCTTCATCTGCTCACGGGGCGTGACTCAACAGGAGGAGAAATAGCTACAAATATTTATTAGTCATCAGAATATGGAATATATGAAGAATGAATGTAGGAGAATTTGACATGACAAAAAATGAAGTGGAATGTATAAAGATCAAGATCCTAGACATTGCCAAATGAAAATGGACGGGTATTGGCTATTTTCAATCAGACTTAGCGTGCTGGGAATGACAAATTCAAGAGGAATAATATCATACTTATCGACAAAGGCACTTGAAGATCTATCTTAAAGTATAAGGAAGACAAGTTAATGCAACATTCAGAATTACACACCAACCACTAAAGCCAGTGGTGAAGAAATGGAAAAATTCTACTACCATTTGCAGTTTGAAATTGATGAAACATACCACCAAGATGCATTGATAATTAGTGGTGATTAGAGTGTGAAAGTTTAAATAAAGATCAGTACTTGATAAATATGTAATAAAAACTATGTTTACTATTATATGGTAGAGCTTAACATCAACATTTTCTTCCTTTATTTATTTAGTTATTTATTTATTTATTTTCAACATTTTCTTCATTGAAAATACCCTTTTTAAAAATTGTTTTATTAGGGGCTATCTTATTACAATCCATACATACATCAATTGTGTAAAGCACATTTGTACATTCATTGCCCTCATCATTCTCAACACATTTGCTCTCCACTTAAGCCCCTGGCATCAGGTCCTCATTTTTTCCCCCTCCCTTCCCACTCCCCCCTCCCTCATGAACCCTTGATAATTTATAAATTATTATTTTGACATATCTTGCCCTGTCCGACATCTCCCTTCACCCACTTTTCTGTTGTCCGTCCCCCAGGGAGGAGGTCACATGTAGATCCTTGTAATCAGTTGCTCCTTTCCAACCCCCACTCCCTCTATGCTCCCAGTATCACCACTCACACCACTGGTCCTGAAGGGATCATCCGCCCTGGATTCCCTGTTTCCAGTTCCTATCTGTACCAGTGTACATCCTCTGGTCTAGCCAGACTTGCAAGGTAGAATTCGGATCATGATAGTGTGGGGCAGGGGCATGGGGGTCGGGTAGGAAGCATTTAGGAATTACTAGAGGAAAGTTGTATTTTTCATCATTGCTACATCGCACCCTGACTGGCTCCTCTCCTCCCCAAGACCACTCTGCAAGGGGATCTCCAGTGGCCTACTAATGGGCTTTGGGTCTCCACTCCACACTCACCCTCTCATTCATGATGGTAAGATTTTTTGTTCTGATGATGCCTTATACCTGATCCCTTCGACACTCTTTTTTAACAACAATAAATGGTGACTATACACGTGTACCTCACTGCGTGTAACACACAGATATTAAATCTACATTCGTGGGAAGAGACAATGGAGAAACTCCCTAGGATCAGTGAAATCAAGACGGTGGAGCAGATTACTCATATAAAAACTCAGGTTGAAGCTGAAGAGTATCAAGACAAGTCCATAAAAGCCAAAATAGTACCTCAAGTATATCCCACATGAATTTAGAGACCATCTGAAAAAGATATGATGCTTTGAACACTGATGACTGCAGACCATTTGAATTGTGGGATGATCAATGATCACACATAAAGCAAAAGGTCATTAAAAGGACAGAAAAGAAAAGTAAAAATGGATGTCAGAGGAGACTGAAACTTGCTGAAAGCAAATGGAAAAAATGATGAAGTAAAGGCGCTGAACAGAAAAGTTCAATTGAGCTGGCTCAACAAGACAAGGTCTAATATGGAAATGTCAAACACCTGGAGGTAGAAGACCAAAAGGGAAGAACATGTTCCGCATATAGTTGACAGAACTGGAGAAAAACCGCCAGCCTTGAGTTGCAATATGGAAGACTTCTGTACGCCAACTGTTGAATGACATGAGAAGCATCCAAAAAGAGAAGGAGTACACAGTCACTACCAAAAAGGACTGGTCAACACGGTCAACTGTTTCAAGAGGCCTATGACCAGGAACTGATGGTACCGATGGGAAAAGTCCCCGCTGAAGGCATCAGTTGACACAAAGCTGAAGGAATTGACAGAATGCCAATGGGAACTGATGCAGATCTAGAAGCACTCACTCAGCTAAGCCAAGAAATCCGGAAGACGGTGCCCGGTCAACAGATCCTTGATGAGGTAGGTTGACACATGTTAACATTTGAGGAGAACGCGGAGCAGGGCACAATTTTGTTTTGTTGTCTATGGAGTCACCATGAGTCAGAATGGGCTCATCGACAGCTGTGTGTTCCTATGCGTGACATTAATCTTATTCATCATCAGAAAAATGCTAGCAGTGTTTGATATATTGACCGGAATGTTAGTTATGTGGGGATGCCCAACTCACTTGGTGACTATTTATCAAGATGAGTACTGATAGTTTGTGTACTTTTCTGTATACTTGTTGTATTTCCATTAAAAACTCAGTTTAATATCCCTGTTGTGTACACATTGGCTTTAGAGGGGCTTTTGTCATTCCGAATAAAAAGAGTGCAGATCAGTCTACCTATGACACAGCCTGCCATGCTGTCTCCAGGGTGGTGTAGTTGCTAACTCCATGCTCAGTAGTGTGCACCCACCAGTTACTCAAAGGGAGAAAGCCGAGGCTGTCTCTCTTGTAAAGAGTTAGTCTTGAAGCCCACAGTGGCAGTCCCATCCTGTCCCATGAGGTGTGAGTCAGCATCACAGCGATGCTGGGGTGGGGTTCTGTTTGCTTTCCCTGTTTTATAGGAGTGGAAGCACACAACGGCAGGGCTCTTGTTTCTTTTTCACAGGAGCCCCCTAGGTCAGAAATCCTCCCAGGCTTTCAGGAGAGTGAAGTCCCACTGGGAGACCACAGGAAGTTCATCTGGCCACTGGTTGGATCCGCCCCCATCCCTGTGGCCCTGTCACAGGGAGACTTGGCCCAGGTGGAATGGCGTCAGTGAGGTTTCCATTTTTCAGGTTTGGGGGTTTCAGCCTTATTTCTTCACCGCACCACAGGGGTGCTAAATCTCTTGGGGGTCTTTGACGCCTTTGGAAAGCCTGATGAAATATTTCAAGGGGGAAAAAGTACACATAGGTATTTTTAAAGCAGGAGTTGGCTTAGCTTTTCTGAATGGGAATAAGGGGTAGGGGTGGCAAGTGAGGGCTTGACCCCGGGAGTTAAATTAGCAGGAATGGTGTAATTGGTTTCTTTATGGGTCAGAAAGCTAGTTTGGGATTACCCATTTAAATTACCCTCTCTCATTAAAAAAACCTTTTGGGTTGTAAATTAGGCAGCAGACCATGCAGTGCGCCCACATAAAGGACAAAAGCTACCATCAAAATACAAACAGATACCCAGGGTGTGTCCTGCCAACGCCTTTTCAAGAAGCTGGAAAATTGCTACTTGTGACTGTGGGAAGGGCTTTTCCATTTATCAAGACTGGTCCTAAAGAGAAGCCGGAGGCTTTTTTGTTCCCAGAGGGTTTTGTTGCTGCTAGGGGCTTCCTAGACAGGACTCTGAAACTGGTGGGAATCTCAAGAAATGTTCACCTTTAGTACGATGTGGCAGGAGTATATCAGAACTCAGTTCCCCCCTTCCAAGAACTCATCCCAAGGTCTCCTTTGTACTGGCTTTATGGAATTGGTGCCAACTGCCAAGGGATCCCAAACAACAACAAACTCACTGCCAGTGAGTGCACTGTGACTCAAAGAAACCCTGTAGAGCAGAGTAGAACTGCCTTCTGGGTTTCCAAGACTACAAAGTAGAAAACCTCATCTTTCTCCCTCGGAAAACCTGGTGTTTTTCAGCTACTGACTTTCAGCACAGTAACCCATTCTGCCACCAGGGCTCCTGCTGGTACCACCACGGCACTCTGCGCTGGCTGGTGACAAGTCCTACTTCGCCAATGCCTGCTGGCTGAAGGGGGATCAGGAGGGAATAACTCGCCTGGTAAATTTGCATTCAAATATAAGGCAATCTGTGTGAGATATATGTATATGTATATATGTATAGATATGTATAATTTATATATATATATATATAAATTTTAGGACAGATAAAAGAAACAGACAACTTTTAAAAATTAGATTATAAAAATAGCACAGGAAGCTCATTTATCTCCCCCTAGCTCACCTCTCAATTAGCTAGCCTCAGAGTTATATCCTCTCACCATACTTATTTAATTTCTTTTTTTTTAATTGCTTATTCAATTTCTATGCTGAACAAAGCATTAGAGAAAGTGAGGAAGACTTGAAGCATTTTGCTGATGAAGATCAAGGGTTGTAACCTTCAGTATGGGTTACAATTCAATGTCAAGAACACCAGAATCCCCATCATTGGGCTACTAGGAAACAGCATAATAAGTGGAGAAGAGATTAAAATTGTCAAGGATTTCATCTTGCTTGGATCTACCCTCACTGCTCATGGAAGCAGCTGTCAAGAAGACAAACGACTCATTGCATTAGGTAAATCTGCTGCACAAGATCTCTTTAAAATGTTGAAAAGCAAGGATGTTATTTGGAAGACTAAGGCGTGCCTGACCCAAGCCATGGTGTTTTCAATTGCCTCATATGCATGTGAAAGTTGGATGTGGATTATTATGGAAGACCAAAGAAGAATTGATGCATTCGAATTATGGTGCTGGCGAAGAGTACTCAAAGTACCATGGGCTGCCAAAGCAACAAACCATTTTGTCCTGGAAGAAGTGCAACCCGAATGCTTCTTAGAGGCAAGGATGGAGAGACTTGGTCTCATGTACTTTGGACACATTGTCGAGGGAGACCAGTTAGTTCCTGGAGAAAGACATCTGTGCTTGGTAAGTGGAGGCGAAGCAAGAAAGGGGAAGACCCTCGACAAGATGGATGGACGCTATGGCTGCAACTATGGGTTCAAACACAGGAACAAGGGCGAGGAAGGTACAGGACCCAGCAGTGTTTTGTGCTGTTGCACATAGGGTCGCTGTAAATGGAAACTGGTGCCATGGCACCTAAACACAAAAAACTAACCTCTTTTAGGTGTTTAATGTAGAGGATATTAATTTTAGAAAATGTCTGTCAGGGGAGAGAGGCCCTAACAAATCATCACAGGTCCAGCAGGCGCAACTGTACAGTGATAATAAGTAAACATTATAGTAAAGTAATGGAGAACATGAGAGATAGAAGAGAGATTAAAATAGTGGAGTCAGACACATTTCATAGTAGCATGCTCACTTCAGCCCCGCTTGGTGGACCACTTGGAGAGAGCCGGAGAGAGAGATGTTTATTGCTAACCAAAGCTTGTATCTCTTTGGGGGCGTGATTACAGGTAACCACACACATCACAGGAAGGGGCAATACAAGCAATAGAAGGGGGATATACTATGGGCATATGTGTAACAGGAAGGGCATGAGCTGGGGGTGCACACATGATAGGAAAGGGTGGAACTAGAGGTATACATGTGACAAGAAGGGTGGACTCTAGATTCATGATGGCGGCCTAACTTTGGTCACCCTTGAGTGGGCTTGACCTCCCTGGGCTCTCCTTCAGGGAAACAATTTACTACTATCCTTACCAGAAAGGAGTGGGCCTTACTTATTGTGGAAGACACAGTGGTGTCTGCTTGCTCTGGATGGCTGATAACCCTTAGGGAGAAACCCCTGACCTACTTCTGTTGACATCCAAGTGTAGTCATTTGCCACATGTAGCAAGCAGCTAAGTTTGGCATATTTGGGGGAGACAACTTTGGAGAAATCTTTCTGTTTCCCACAAATGTCTTTTCTCATCTCACCGTTAGAGCGTGAATTATGAGCCTACCTGTAACAACATACCTTGACTGACAACATACCTTACTTCTCAATAAGATACCCAGAGTTAGTCATGGAGTAAATTGGCCAGTCCTTTTTTCAGATGGTCTTTGGTCTAACAGTTATCTTTTATTTGTAACATGCAAGTTAATGCACACTTAGATCAAGAGAGTATAGAAGGTGGAGATCCCTGTGCTATATCATCTTAAATTATATCAAGAGCGTATAGAAGGTGGAGGTCACTGTGGTATAACATCTTAAAAACAAACTTTCAATTTCAGTTTGTGAAGCTTGACAGAACAAATTGGTTTTCCATGTAATGGTTCCTACACATTTTGTTTTGTGACACTGACTCCAGTCCCCTAAATGTACAGTACTCTTCCCACCTCTTCCCTGGGCTTCCCAACTCCATTCAGTTTCCTTCCTCTCCCTGCCTTTCTTCTGAGCTTTGTTTCGGGGGGAATGCTACCCTGTGGTCTCTAGCAGTCAATTGTACTGCGGAGTACATTTCTCTATGGTTGTATTACTCACTTCTTGGTCTGGCTGTTGATGGGCTGAACACTGACCTATATGGGTCAGTTCTGTTCCAGGCCTAAAGGCTGAACTGACCAGTTCTTGACACTGGTGAGCCAAGGTGGATATAGCATTTTTGGTTTCAAAGAGTGACTGGAAATGTAGCCATTGAGTTATGACTCAGGGGGCATGGCACGATGTTTTGTTTGTTGAACATTTTCCCACTACTTGTAGTAGCCGGGATGCATATCTATGTTCATACATTAAAAAGCCGAGAGCATATTTAAATCCAAAGGCATCCTTCCACATTGAGTTTAGGATTCCAAATATTTGAAGGAAATGCTACCTTCGCCCCCTTATTCTTAGAACCTGTCAGAGGACTGCGATGCAGACTGACACAGCTCTTACTCATGTCTGCGTTTTAGGATCTGAATGATATACTTTGCATGAAATGTCAGATACACAGGAAGTAACTGACAAAGATTGTGAAAATCAATTGTAATAACAACCAGACAAAAACCCTTAGCCACCAAAACCCATCCATCAAAATGACTCATAGCCTTTCAATAATATTAGATGGGCAGTTTTCATTCTTATAGTAATACTTTTTTTTTTTAGTGGTAAATAATATGGCTAGGTAGATGACAATTTAGACATATCAGAAATGCAAATGATTTCATTCTTAGTATCTCATTTGATTCAAAGGTATTTTTTTTCTATTTCTGTGCTGTAGAGGGAGGAAAAAACCACGGCATAGTAAAAGGCCTCTTTTGACGCATTTTGATTTGAGCATTAACTGTGCTGCTATCTGTGCTTTAGAGGATTAAACCCAAGTAGGACTGAAGCCACATGCTTAGTTTAAAATAGCTTGCTCCTCTCTCATGCCTGCTTGGAAGAATGGAGACCTGTACCGGTCCCTTTCTTACCATCTCTAGGAGATGTTGCGTGTAGAATGGAGATGGCTATTTGCGGCCTCAAAGGTTATGCCCAACCTCTGACCCCTATATTTAAGGATCCCTGTGGGTTAGGGTCGGGGTTTCAAACCTACCAGCTGCTCCATGGGAGAAAAATGAGGCGGCCCGCTCCTATAAAGTTCTATAGTCTTGTAAATCTATAGGGTCACTAAGAATCGGAATAGCGTCAATGGCAGTGGAATAGCTGTCTGTGATTCCTTTGGGAAATAAGATTTCTTTGTTATGTTAATGAGGTCATAAAGGTGTATGGTATACCTAAATTAAATCATTTCTGTCTTCTTATCTATTTATTTTTATTTTAAAAGATATATTATTAATTGGCAGTTAATACATATATCATGTCATTCCATAGTTCAATCGCATCAAGCAGGATTGTACAATTGCTACCACAATCAGTTTCTAAACACTCGTTTCCTTTGGACTCCTTGACATCATCTCCATTTTAACATCACCTCCTCCCTCCCCCCACTACTGGACCCTCCCCCCACTCCGCCAAAACCCTTATTCTGCTTGCTGTCCCTGTAGGTTCATCAGTCCTGGGTGTCAGATACTGAAAAAAACAGAGAAACATCACACAACTTCAAGAGGGTGACCCCCAGTGACATCACACCTGAGATAAACCCTATTATTAACAAACAATATTTTCTGTAGTTTTGTTTTTTCATAGACTATTTTTAAAGTGAAGACCACAGCCACATTGATTGGTTCAAATATTGTCTATGGATCTATTCACGATATAATAGTAGGAAAGTTGAAGAGTTGCAACTGAGATCATAAGGCTTGCAAAACCTGAATATTCACTACCTAACTTTAAAAAAAATTAAAATATCATTTTATTGGGGGCTCTTACAGCTCTTATAACAATTCATACATCAGTTGTATCAAGCATATCTGTACATATGTTGCCATCATCATTTTCTAAACATTTACTTTCTTTTCTTTTTTAAAATAATTTTATTGGGGGCTCATACACCATCCATCCATCCATTGTGTCAAGTACATTTTAGATATAGAAGCAGGGACATATAGGGGAAGACAGACAAACTGCATGAATGTGGAAGCAGATGAACTGCAAAGTCCAGAAACGTTCAAGATTGCAGGTTATTAGAAGCGGATTTGGATTTCAGACCTTCCCCTAGAACCATACTCTTGTCTTCAGACTTCTAGTCTCCCGGTTTATAAGAAGATACGGCTTCTTTCTTGCAAGCTACCCATTTATGGTGTTCCTGTTAGGGCAGCACCGAGAACTTAAGGCAGAGGTTCTGAGAAAGAGGAGCAGCCACTTCCTTTTTCAGGAGTACAGGACGAGAAGTTCACGTTACCATGTCCTCTTGGGGTGTATAGTCTGGTCACAGTGTTTGTCCAGGGCAGCCAGGAACAGGAAATGACAAAACGGAGGAGGTTTTGTGTGTGATACAGGGGGGTGAAAACTCCCGTTAAAAACAAAAGCACTGGTAAAAATAAAAATAGCTAGATGGCACCTTATCCAAATATTCACTATTTGTACCTGACAGACAGTATCAAGAGATGAAAAGGCAACTCAGAGAATGGAGAATGGGAGAGAATGTTTGTGAATCGTGTATCTGATAAGGGCAGAGGGTCCAGAATAGCTAAAGGACGCTCACAACTCAATCACAAGAAGACCAACAGCTCAATTAAGACATGGACGAGGGCTTGAGTAGACACTTCTCCAGAGAAGATAGCCACGTGGCCGAGTATGCACTGAAAACGTCTCAACGTTTTCAGTTACTAGGGCAATGGAAATAAAAGCAACTGCACATCTATTAAGATCTACTGTCGCCAAACACAGAACATCATTCAAGAGGAACCTAGTGAGTGTTGATGAGGAGGCGGGGACACTGGACCCCTGGTACCAGGCTGGTGGGATACAAAATGGTGCGACTGCTGGAGAAATCAGTTCGGTGGTTTCGCAAAAATAAAATTAAAAGTAGAATTACCATACGACCCAGAAATTTCACTCATTGTTAGATATCCAAAAGAGCGGAAATTCAAATACTTATGTTCACTGAAGCCAAAACGTAGGGGAAAAGCAAGCATCTTTTTTTAAATCACTTTACTGGGGGCTCTTACAGTTCTTAACACAATCCATCTATCCATTGTGTCAAGCACATTTGTACAAAAGTTGCCATCAATTTTTCTAAAATATTTTCTTTCTACTTGAGCCCTTGGTTTCAGCTCCTCACATTTTCCATCCCTCCCTCCCTCCCTCCCTCCCTCCCTCCCTCCCTCATGAGTCCTTGATAATTTATAAATTATTGTTTTTTTCATGTCTTACACTGATCTCTCTCTCCCTTCATCCACTTTTCCGTTGTTTGCCCCCTGGGGTGGGGGTGGAGGTTATATACCAATCATTGTGATCAGTTCCCCCTTCCCCCCCACCTTCCCCTTCCCCTCCTGGTATCGCTATTCTCATTATTGGTCCTGAGGGATTTATCTGTTCTGGATTCCCTGTTTCCAGCTCTTATCTGTACTTACGTACATGCTCTGGTCTAGCCGCATTTGTAAGGTAGAATTGGGGTCATGATAATAGCCGGGAGGAAGCATTAAAGAACTAGAGGAAAGTTGTGTGTTTCATCAGTGCTATACTGCATACTGACTGACTTGCCCCTTCCTTGTGACCCTTCTATGAGGGGATGTCCAATTGTCTGCAGATGGGCTTTGAGTCTCCACTCCGACTTCCCCCTTGTTTGCATGAAAATAATTGTTTGTTCTGGGCCTTTTAAAGAACAAGCATTCTTCAGTAGATGCATGCATACATAAAATTTGGTATATGCGCCCAATGGAATAGTATATAGTCATAACCAGGCATGAAACCCAGACACACACTGCAACATGGTTGAACCTTGCAGGACTTGTGCTAAATAAATAAGCCAGCTAGCCTGCGATGCACTTTTATGAAGTATCTATAACAAAGAACAGACAGTGAGAAGGATGAGGCTTTCAGTTTTTGTTAAGATCATCAGCCTCAGTGACCAGAAGAGGCAGCTGTACTTTGTCCGTCGGGTCGCAAGGTGTTAGAATCAGCTCGATGGTAGTGAGTTTACATTTCTTTAAATAAGAGACTAAAAAATAAACTAGAGTTGAGGGTACCAGGGACTGGGAGGCAGGGGTGTTGAATGGGTAGTTATCGCTTAATGAGCATAGAGTGAACAAATAGACGGGACGGCAGCACAACACGGGGAATGTATTTAATGTCACTGAACCGTATGCCCAACAAGGCTTAGGCGAGATGTGTTGTTATGTATATTTTACTACAAGAAAATCAAACCCCAAGCCACATTATATTCTCATTCTGGTTTGCATGCTTACCTACAGTGTGCCCATGAGTGGGTCAATCTCTTGGCGCCTCAGCCCCCTCCTCTGTAAAGCTAACAATGTTGATAATGCTCACTTGCACAAGGTTGCTGTGCTGAGCAAATGGGAGAAGAGCTGTGAAAATGCCGAACAAACCCAGTGGTACTGACTGGGCTGGTTCATGTTTCGGTCAGGGAGGGGAGGAGTGGCGGGGAGGCAGATCTAGAGAGAGCTCTGTTATGTTTCTCTCTCTCTGTACCTGTCATTCCAAAGGACACCCCCAAGTACTCCCAGGAGACACACTGCTTTGTGAAATGTATTTGTAAATAACGAAAAGCAATCACTTTAGTTTTGGAATCATTCTCAATTCTCTTCTTTATTTCTGACAGTAGTAGTTAGATTATAAGGCCACATGCCTGTTCAAATTATAATTATAAATGCGCATTATTTACAAATAAGTGATAATGACCCTAAAACTACTTTTAGCATCTGAAGAACATTCTCTCTCTCTCGTGCACAGTCTCCTTCCCTCAGTTATTGCCCAGGCCCTGCAAATACCCGTCTTCAAAGAAACCTCCCGTATCCTGGTACCTGATAGAAGATGTGGATTTCCATCCCAGTGGAGGCCTCCAGCTCCCACTCCTATCGCTCATCCCTTTGGATGCATCACCTCAGTTAAGTGTACCCCTCGGGAAGTAGGTGGAAGAATGCTTTTGTGGTGTTTACCAAATGCTCCACGGAGTGTTCTTAGAAAACCTGCTCTACTCTGGACTGCTGCCTAGCTACGCTTTATATTGCTATTTGAAAGATAAATGTCTTTCTCAGCTGGTCTGATGCATTCATGGGAATAGTGATTTTTCCAGGCTCTGTGATCTTCCAGTCTGCACGCCCTATAGTTGTTTGTTTCTTACACATGCCCAGTGAATTTATGAAGCGGCAGTGTTTGCTTGTGTTGCAATTTGGCCCTCTCTTCTGTTCTCATACGAAGCCAGTGTGATGAGAGAGACACACAATGTGGATGTTGGAGACTGCTGAGAAGGGAAGAAAGAGAGAAAGAAAAACCCTCTAATTTCTAGTTTGCAGATATCTATGGTGTAAATCCTCCCTTCAAAACCTCTTTCAAGCTACCACTGGCTTAACAATGGACTCTGCCAAGCAGGTAGCACCCACCTTCAGCACACACAGAGCCTGTACAAGCACTTCCCTAAAGGAAAGGGCAGCGGAAGAGGAGGAACAGTGGGTGTCTTTAATCTGGGCTTCTTGGCACACAGCCTGTGTATTCAAACGATGCATGCACCGACCTTCACAAGAATTCAAGAAATAATTCCAGGAAAAGTCAGTGTAGGATCCTCTCTCCTAGTGTTAATTGCCCTCTTATGTTTTCTAACCATGAAGAAGCCTCCCAGAAGACTCATTCATTGGTCTGCATCTGAAGATGGTTCTCGGGGGAGCGAACAGTTAATGTACTGCCAGCTACTAACTGAGAGGTTGCATGTTTGAGTCCACCCAAAGATACCTCTGAAAAACTCCCTGGCAAGTGACTTCAGAACATCCAGCCAGTGAAAACCGAATGGTCTACTTGACACACATGAGGTCAGACGCAGGAACCGATTCAATGCCAAGTGGTGTGGTATGGCATCCGAAATGTGATTCAAGAACAACTAGTAAATGTTATGGAAAAAAGAAACCATAACACCATAGAGTTCATTTTGCATTTTTTTTTCTTTAAACATTTTATTAGGGGCTCATACAACTGTTATCCCAATCCACACACACATCAATTGTGTAAAGCGCATTTGCACATCGTTTCTCAAAACATTTTCTCTCCATTGAAACCCCCGACATTAGGTCCTCATTTTTCCCCTCCCTCCCCGCTCCCCCTTCCCGCATGTTTTTAATGTCTAATTTTAGACATATGTTTATTTAATCATAGTGTTACATGTTTCTTTGTACGCTGTTAGTTTTAAATTACTATTTTACCATGACAAATGTTTCAAAATTTTATTATATTTATTTAAATTTAACAAATCATTTTATTGGGGGCGCTTACAGCTCTTATAACAGTCCATACATCAATTGTATCAAGCTCATTTGCACATGTGTTGCCATCATCATTTCCAAAACATTTTCTTTCTACTTCAGACGTTGCTATCAGCTCCTCTTTTCCCCCCACCCTCTCACCCTCACGAACCCTTGATACTTTATAAATTATTTTCATTTTCATATTTTACACTAGTTGCTGTTTCAAAATTTTAAATAGCCTTTAAAAATATGTAATACTATATCTTTTTGATATACCATAATATGTTAGGCAATTCACCTAAATTGGGAATTACTTATTAGTACTATGAACATCTTTATACCATTAGCTTTATTTAGCTGAATTATTTTCTTAGGATAAATTCTGAGGAAAAGAATAACAGTACTAAAAATGATGATTATAGTTATGGCTCATGTTATCTATTCATTTTCTGTCTTCTATAAGAGATAGGCAACTTTTAAATACTAACCAATTTAGTGATTACATTTTGAGAAATGATTTGAATGTTAATGTAAATATTTATTCAAGCAATCATTTATTTCTATTGTAACAAGCATTAATTGAGAAATTTTTAAATTGTGCCAAAGATAAATAATATTTCTTCTCTGCCTTCATCGAATTTTTTGATTAATGAATAAACTGGACCAGGATTAAGGTACAAAATTTGAGAGGGTGTCCAAAAATTTAGTGATCAATATAAACGATATTCTAATACAATGTCTAAAAAAAAAATAATTAAATTGGCGAATTGTGGCCCATAGGCCAGCCAGTTGTGAATCAGTTCTACCGGAGCCAGAGCCAAGACAATGAGGGGTGAGTACGGCTAGGCTGTGCAAGTACTAGTTAGGAGTTTGCGGCTTTTTAAAATGGTCCTCATTGTGGAATATTTTACATTAAACTTGATTTCTAAACAGTTAGCATTGAAATGTTCTGTTTCTTGACTACTGAATTTAGGTTCTCTCCTTACTTTTGTGCCTAAGGTGAGTGTCCTATGGCTTCACCCTCGTTTTGTAAGGGAATAGACCGTGCGCAGATTAGCTGGAGATGCAGTGAGAGCTGACAGTGGGGACTGCAAACTGTGAATATTCTTCTTCTCCTTTAGTGGTGCTGGTTTGTATTCCACCACCCACAAGGACCCTGGTGCTAAGCAACATGTAACGTGAGACACCCACGGGCCAGGCTGTTGTGTCCACTGGAATCATTGAAGACAGGGCTCCAGCTCATTCTGAGCAGAGCTGCCTGCACCCGTGCTTGCATCTGTGTGGGATCAATTATGTACATTGAATATCTAGGCCAACCACTGCCATTTAGCAAGGCCCATTTGTACTTTTTGATTGACCAGTTGGTATAATCTTTATTGTTCCTTAATGCATTAAACATATTATTATGTCCTTTTAAAAGAACTGTACAAGTGAAAAAGATTCATGCTGAGTGTGCTATAAAAGCTGGGTCAATAAAGTCCTTGTAAGGCTTAGCCTGTCCAAGATTACTGCCTGCCAAAGTATAATCAGAAAATCCTTCCTCTTGTGTAAAAATTGGTTTAAGAAATGGTTTCCAAATTTGCAAGAAAATGAGCAATTAAAAAAAACCTTCAAATATAGCCAACTCTAGGTTGGCTGATAGATACATATCTGTTCTTTCCTTAATCATATTTCCCTTTCTAGATCTCAGTGTATAGTAAAACTAACCAGGAAATTGTGAAAACTAAATAATAAGTACAGCTGGTATTATGTTTTTGGTGTGACATTCACTGGGAAATAAGATTATTGATAGCAAGATCTAGTCATTAGCTATATGAGGATGATTCAAAAAGTTCATCAACAAATGAAATGAAAAGATAATAGAACTCCCTCACAAACTTTTTAAAGCTTCCATGTATATCTTTAGGTCTGCACTGTGTCACTCAGATACTTAGTGATTTTTGTACTTGGCAATTCATGACATGTCATCATCGGCCCAGTTGAGGGGATGTTGGTTTTCTTTGCACTGAGTTGTAATCCATACTGAGGGCACAATCTGTCATCTTCCTCAGCAAGCTGGGTTGTGTCACAAGAAGATGGAAGGAGACACGGTACCCAAAAGAACTGGCCAACATTCACCAATTTCATGGGGAGCATATGAGCTCCCCAGTGATCCTGAAGGAAGAAGGCTAAGCTGTATGGAAGGCATTATCCAAAAACAAGCTTCCAGGAACTGATGGAATACCAATTAAATATTTCAACAAGCCGATGAGGTACTGAAAGCACTCACTCATCTCTGGCAAGAAATTTGAAAGACAGCTACCTGACCAGCTGAGTGCAAGAGATCCATCTTTGTTCTCATTCGAAAGAAAGATGACCCAATTGAATATGCAAGTTATTGAACAATCTTATCACTTGCAAATAAAGTTCTATTGAAAATAATTTGACAACAGTTCTAGCAATATATTGACAGGGAGGTGCCAGAAATTCAAGCCAGATACAGAAGCGGACATGGAACAAGGGATATCTACTACTGACGTCAGATGGATCTTGGCTGAAAGCAGAGAATACCAGAAAGATGTTTATTTGTGTTTTATTGACTATGCAAAGGCGTTCAACGGTGTGGATTGTAGCAGACTATGGATGCCCTTGAGGAGGACAGGAGTCCCAGAACACTTCGTAGTGCTCATGCGGAACAAGTATGTATGAACAGAACAAGGGAATACTGCATGGTTTAAAATTAATCTTTAGCCTGGATCTCAAATCAATGCAAAGAACACCAAAATCCTCACAACTAGATCAACAGATAACATCATAATAAACAGAGAAAAGATGGAGCATGCCAAGGATGTCTTCTTGTTTGGATTCACAAATCAAAACTCATAGAAGCAGCAGTCAAGAAATCCAACAACACAGAGTGCTCCTTGGAGGTAGGGATGGCGAGACTTCATCTTCCATACTCTGGACATGCGGTCAGGAGAGACCAGTCCCTGGAGAAGGACATCATGCTGGTAAAGTAGAGGGGCAGTGAAAGAGGAAGGCCTTCTTTTGATGGACTGACACAGGGGCTGCACCAGTGGGCTCGGGCATAGGAACAACTGGTGAGGATGGCACCGGATGGGGCAGTGTCCCTTTCTGTTGTGCACAGGGTCACTGTGGGTCAGAGCCTAACACCACCACCACCACTAGAGAAGAGTAGAAAAGTTGTAAGGCTCTATGGACCCTGTCAAAGGTGGAGAACTAGCAAGACCCAGGACAAAACAGGCAGAACTCTATTGAGTGCTGGCTCTCATGTTTCACTGCATTATTATTTACTTAGTACATATTATTTATCTAGTTCTTGAAATTGAATAAAAATTCAATAAATATATGAAATCTAGGCCGTAGATAAGCTGTGTTTTATGAAGTGAATATTAACATAGAGAGGCAAAATATTCTGAAAGACATTTTAACAGTCCCTTAAGAAAAGGGATGCATTTGACTTGTGCATTGGTGAAGAATATTAAGCATCCTGTGGACGACCAGGAGAATGAACAAACCAGGTGGCTAGACAAAACACATCAGAATGCTCCTTAGACGCCAGGATGGGCAGCTTTGCTTCTTTAGATTCTTTCAGAGGGAAGACTGGTGATGAGAAAAGGATATCACGTTTGATAAAGTAGAGGGTTAATGGACATAAGGAAATCATTCACCGAGATGGATGGACGTAATAGCCACAGCAGCGTCCTCAAATCTACCAAGGACCGTAAGGATAGTGCCGGGCTGAACACCATTTCATTTTGTTGTGCAGAATAAGGTGGTCCTGTGTGAAGCTGACAGCCCAGCCACTAACAAGAACTCTGAGACAAGACGAGAGGGAAGAAAGGCCTGGGGATCTCTTTGCAAAAACCAGTTGATGAAGCTCTCTGGCTCACAATGCTCCAAACCCCAACCGACCACAGGGGGCGCAGCACTGGGCAGTGCTTAACTCTTTTGGGAATGATGTCTCCCAGCGTCTGCGAGGCCGCCTCTGATGGCAGCTAGCAGCACCAGTGAACGGCACATACAGCCAGGGCTTGAACAGATGTCGGAGAACTTGATCTCAGAACCTCAAGGACGTGGTTGGACTTCTGCTCCTCTTCACACCACGCTGCTCCCTGGGAACCGAGCGACCCTGTCATATTTCTGAGTACTTTTTGCCGGCTCACAGCAGCTATACGGTTGAACTTGAAAGCCTGTGGAGGGAGGTTGGACCTCCCCTCCCCCAGACAGGAAATGACAGAGATTAAGGATGCGGTGGTGTCCTTTGCCGGGCTTCCCCCTAGGCTATGAAAACAAATAGAACATAATTAATATTCTTCCTGCAGCTTGCGGAGGGCGGTTAGGCGGAATATCAATGCTCATTTCTCCGTCGATCCTCAGACTGCGTTTTCATGTGTGCTATTTTGGTAAAGAGGGGGAGCCTCGTGTCACCTGGGGCTCTCTGTAGGGGAACATCAGTTTGCCAAGGGCAGGAGAGCATGCTGGGGCTTTTCTGCTACCCCAAAGGGAAGGACACAGGGCGGGGATCATGGTGGGCGTGGCGAGAGGGTGCTGTTTTGGAAGGGAAGGTACAGACAACTGCAGATGAGCTCGGTGAGTATCATCGGAGCACCCACTGCTTGCCAAGTTCCTCGCTAATCCCGTGGCCCTAGTACAGGGTGGCTGCTCAGTTTTCAGTCTAATGAATGCAGATCCGAGGGAGGAGAAGGTTTTTCAAAGCGGAATCTCAGCAAATGTCCTCAGCAACTGCAGAACCACCAAAGCCAGACCTGCAAAGTCCTTCCCACTCCGTGGGTGTCAAGACGCCCACAGGATTTTGTGGGTGACAGTCAAGCCCCACTCCCTCTTGTGTGCCTCTTATAAAAGCCGCTGTGAACGCTTGGCTTACCCCAAAGCCAAAGCTAGGAAGTCTTAGGAACCAGCTTCCTGGTTTTAACTATGCTCATCAATGGGCAACTACCCTGATATTTGGCCCAGTTTCTGGAGTCCACCCTCCCACTGCCCCCAGTTAGCAATTTTTTCCCCTACAAAATGGTGAAACATTACCCCGGGATGAATATTTAGTACTATTTATAGTGTATGAAGGCAGTAGATTAGCATAAAAGGTATAAAGCTATGCATAAAGTTTTCTCATCAATATGACTAACAGGATTAAGTAATGTGTTAACGTAAGTGCTTTGCCGTTAGAACGAGAAACTGGTTTCCATGGTGTATTGCTACAGACACCAGGTTAGTCAAACCTTGTGTCTCTTTGGATTTGAAAGGCAAAAAACGAGAAAAAGGAAAAGAAAACTTCCAGAAGCATCATAGCTGAGACAGATAGGGAAATCGAGCTCTCCCTTTGACTGATCAAGGAACTCTGGTGGCACAGTGGCTAAAGCATTTGGCTACTAACCAAAAGGCTATCTGTTCAAACCCACCAGCTCCTTTGTAGGAGAAAGTGGCAATTGGCTCCTGTAAAGATTTAGAATTTTGGAGATCCTGTGGACAGTTCTACTCTGTCCTATACTAACACTATGCATCAGAATCAACTATTCAGCATGTGCATTTGCTGTTAATTCAGAATTCTGCTGTGTCTAATTGGTAAACAGCCTCAATTTGATTTCTGAGTGGCCCTGGGTAGGTAGGCATATTACGAATGTGTGTGTGTGTGTGTGTGTGTGTGTGTGTGTGTGTGTGGTGTTTGTTGACAGTGTCCAATGTTTACATACAATAGACATTCTAGTAATTGAAGGTTTCTAATTCATGAAAGGATTCCCCATAGAGATTCAAGAGCCCTTTAGCTCTAAAATAAGGTGACCAGATTTTAACATTGGTAAAGTGGGACACCATTGATAAAACTTATATCCTGGTGAAATAGCCACATGGCAGCCGAAAACCATGTACCCTAGCTTGTCGTGCATTCTTTCAAAAAATTGGGACTTTTTAAAAACGCCGTGGGATGTGGGGAAAATTGTTAAAAATTGGGACTGTCCCACCAAAAGCAGGACGTCTGGTCACCTTACTCTAAAATTACTTGAGCCAATCATTCTATCTACCACTTGTCTGTCATTTTGTTGTCTTGTGGGGGCCTATATGCTGCTGTGATACTGGAAGCCCTGCATTCTGTATTTCAAATACCAGCAGGGTCACCCATGGTGGGAAAGTTTCAGCAGAGTAACCAGACCGACAGAGTAGAAAGGAAGAGCTGGTGATCTACTTCCAAAAATAGTCATCGGAAACCTTACGAACAGCAGCAGAACATTGTCTGACATGGTGCTCAAAGATAAATCCCCCAGGTTGGAAGCCAGTTCAGCTATGACTGAGGAAGAGCTGTCACCTCAAAATTGGGCCAACTTAAATGACACGGATGGAGCAAAGCTTCCAGAACCTTCATTTGCTGATGTGGTACGACTCAAAATGAGAGTAAACAGCTACACACATCCATTAGTCATTGCCATGTAGATTGGATAATGTATGGATCAATGAAAACAGGACGTTGGAAAAATGACATGAAATACCTGAAGGTCACTGATCTAGGCATTAGTGAGCTGAGAGGTCTGGTATTGGCCATTTTGAACCAGATAGTCATTTGTTCTACTATGCTGGGGATGACAAAATCAGGAGAAATAGTATCACGTTCATCTTCAAAACAAGCGTTTTTGAAGTACAATACTCTCAGCGATAGGATAATATTCCTACTTCTACAAGGAAGATCAGTTAGTACAACTATTACTCAAAACAAGCATTTTTGAAGTACAATACTCTCAGCGATAGGATAATATTCCTACTTCTACAAGGAAGATCAGTTAGTACAACTATTACTCAAATTTACCCAACCACCACCAATGGATTGGAATGCAAGAATTAGAAGGACTAACAGTTGTAAAAGATGGACTTGGTGATAGAAATGATGCGAAAGATTGCATGATGGAATTTGTAAGACTAATGATCTATTCATTGAAAAGACCTTTCTTCAGGAATATAAACGGTGACTATACACATGAACCTCACCTGTTGAAAAACACAGAAGTCAAATGAACAGTGTCTGTGGAAAGAGAATGGAAAAGCTCAGTAAGAACAAGGTCAGGGGCCAACTGTGGACCAGGACATCAATTTCTCCTATGCCAGTCCAGGTTGAAGTTGAAGAAACTTGGAACAAACCTATGAACACTGAAGTACAACCTTGAGTATATCCTGCCTCAATTTAGAGACCATCTGAAAAATAAATTTGAAGCATTGAACACTGATGACAAGAGTTGGGAATGACATCAAGAAAGTTATACATGAAGAAAGCAAAAGGTCATTGAAAACCAGTAAAGACCTCGCTATTGGTTTCTGCTTCATGCCAGTATGTTGCATTCATGTCCTGGAGCACTGGGTTGAAGTCTGGCCCCTCTTTCCTTGTGGAGATATAAACAACACCCGCCCCATGGGTGGGTGAGTGCCCTGTTTCCCCCGCTACCCATGTCTTTCCCCCTCCACCTCTCCTTTTTAGTTGGCTACCTTATGTATCCCTGGATTTGGTCTGCCCCCACCATACTACCTGGACCTCACCCCAGGTTGGCCCCAATCCCAACTATGTGAACAGCTCCCACACCCCCCAGAAGAATTCACTTCAGAGGACAGCACTGAAGCTACAGCTCAGGGAGAGGGACATGTCTGATCAGGGCACAAAGGAGAAGACAAAGGGGGAGGGAGAGAGAGTGGAGCACATCCTGGCCCACCAAGCCCTGAGGAGGATATTCCTGCTCAGAGCAGCCAATGCACAGAGAGGAACATAGGGCCAGCCCCGCCATGAGACAAGACGTCTCTCACTGACCCATAGCTCTACAGGGGACAACACTGGAGATCCAGTTGGGGAATTGTGCCTGATCTGACACCACCACACCAAGCCGAAACACTAAGGGCATGCAACAGAACAGCAATGAAGTATCTGAGGAATACCAAAAATAGACTGTGGGGCCAGGGTGTGGCATCCCATCAGACACAACTGGAAAACACCCCTAAAGGTCAACAAACAGACCTTGAACTATTTATAGGCTTTTCTTTTTTTGTCCTTGGTTTTGCTGTTGTTGTTGTTTTGCTTCCTTTTGTTGCTTTATTTTGCTCTGTCTTGTTTTTTTGCATATTATTATCTCTGCGTGTCTATCTAGATAAGATAGGCAGGATAAACAATCTGGAGGAGAAAACAATGGGACCAACGGTTCCAGGGGGGACCTGGGAGTGGGGAAGGTGGGAGCAAGGGAGAAAGGAAGTGGGTGCTAACAAACCCAGGGGCAAGGGAACAACAAGTGACCTAAAATCAATGGTGAGGAGAGTATAGGAGGCCTGGTAGGGCTTGATCAAGGGCAATGTAACTGAGATGAATTACTGAAACCCAAATGAAGGCTGGACATGATAGTGGGACAAGAGGAAAGTAAAAGGAAATTGAGGAAAGAACTAGGAGGCAAAGGGCATTTATAGAGGCTTAAATACAGGCCTGTACATATGTAAATATATTTATATTGGATGATGGGGAAATAGATTTATGTGCATATATTTTTAGGGTTAGTATTAAGGTAGCAGATGGACATTGGGCCTCTACTCAAGTACTCCATCAATGCAAGAACACTTTGTTCTATTAACCTGGCATCTCAAGATGCTCACCTTCCCAACACGCTAGCTGAAGACAAAGCAGGTGCATAAGCAAATGTGGTGAAGAAAGCTGATGATGCCCAGTTATTAAGATATAGCATCTGGGGTCTTAAAGGTTTGAAGATAAACAAGCGGCCATCTAGTTGAGAAACAACAAAGCCCACATGGAAGAAGCACACCAGCCAGTGTGATCATGAGGTGTCCATAGGATCAGGTATCAGACATCAAAGACCCAGAACAAAAAATCTTATCAATGTGAATGAGGGAGAGTGCGTGTGGAGTGGAGACCCAAAGCCCATCTGTAGGTAATTGGACATCCCCTTACAAAAGTGTCACAAGGAAGAAATGAGCCAGTCAGGGTGCAGCGTAGCAACGATGAAACATACAACTTTCCTCTAGTTCTTTAATGTTACTTCCCCCCAACTATCATGACCCCAATTCTACCTTACAAATCTGGCTAGACCAGACCATGTACACAGGTACAGATAAGAGCTGGAAACACAGGGAATCTAAGACAGATAAACTCCTCAGGACCAATTTTGAGAGTAGCCATACCAGGAGGGAAGGGGAAGGTGGGGGGAGAAAGGGGGAACCAAGTACAATGATCTAGTAACTATAACCCCCTCCCAGGGGGATGGACAACAGAAAAGTGAGTGAAGGGAGACATCGGTCGGTGTAAGACATGAAAAAAAAAAAGATAAATTATCAAGGGCTCATGAGGGATGGAAGGAGGGTGGGGGATAGAGGGGGGAAATGAGAAGCTGATACCAAGGGCTCAAGTAGAAAGAAAATGTTTTGAAAATGATGATGGCAACTTTTGTACAAATGTGCTTGACAATAGATGGATGTATGGATTGTGAGTTGTACAAGCCCCCAATAAAATGATTTAAATAAATAAAAACAGTAAAGAAGGAGCAGACCAAAAATACTGTCAAGAGAGACTCCAAAGTTTGCTATTGAAGGTAGAGTAGCTAACAGCAAACAAAAAAAGATGATGCCAAAGGACAAGCTTAAGAAGACAAAATAAAATATAATGAAATGTGCCAAGATATGGAGTTAGAAAATCAAAAGGAAAGAACACACTCAATATATCTCACACTGAAATAATTGAAAAGAGAAAAATCCAAGGCTCGAAATGCTTTACTGAAGGATTCTATGGGTAAAAAGAAAGGAAGAAAGGAAGGAAGCAGGAAGCATCAAATGAAGATTACACAGTGGCTGCAACATGGCCATGGTGTGAAGGTGGTGCAGGACCAGGCAGGTTTCATTGTGCTGTTATACATGGGGTCATTAACACAGAACCTACTGAGCAACACCTAACAACACCAACAGCTAACAACTAGGAATTGATGGAATGCTAATTGAGGTGCTTCCATAGATGGATGAAATGCTGAAAATGTTTGCTTATCTATGACAAGAAATTTGAAAGACAGCTGCCTGTCCAACCTCCGGGAAGATCTATATTCCATAACAGAATGTGGAAATTACCAAACATTAACAATATGATCATCTATCTCACAGACATGGAGTCAATTCTGACTCATAGAGACCCCCTTGTGTGTGGGTTTCTGAGACAGTAACTATTTTGGGGAATAGAAAACCCAGTCTTTCTCCCTTGCAGCTGCTGGTGGTTTCGAACTGCCCACCATGCAGGTCACAGCCCCAAGCACAACCAGTACACTATCAGGGCTCCTCAATACTCTTATAGGCAAGTAAAATTTTGTTGAAGATGATTTTAAAATGTTTGTAGCTATCCATAGACAGGAAACTATAGAAATTTAAGTCAGACTCAGAAGAGGATGTGGTATGAGAAAGATCATTGCTGAGATCAGATGTGTCTTGACTGAAAACTGAGAGTATCAGAAAGAAGTTTACTTTGTTTTATTGACTCTGCATAGGCATTCAGTCGTGTAGATCATACCATATTTTTTAAAATCATGGGATTCCAGGAGACTTCATTTTCACCAGTAGAATCTGTCTATAGATCGCCTGGTAGTTTGAATAGAATAAAGGGATCTACTACATGGTTCAAATCGGTATTTTAAATACTAGGAGCAACACCACGGTGGACAGACTTCAGTGAAGCTTACAGACAAAGATAGAATGAGTAGAAAGACCTGGGCACTCACGGGGATACCGTTAAATGTTAACCATGGGAAAGCGTCTGAATCAACACAGAAGACTGCCTCATTTAGTGCTGGGAATTGGGTCCTTGTGAGATAAGGACCTCAGCTTGCCTTTTGTCTCTGGTTTCTGAAAAATCATCTTTGCTATTTCCCGAGTTAGAAATGTGTTCTTGTTACCCACACTGCCAAGCAACACTTAAGATTTATGGGGGAAAAAAGAAAGCAAAAATATATTAAAAATGGAAACAATTATCAATCCCCCCACCAAAAAAAAATTTATGCACATGACTGGGAGCCAAACAGACCATACCTGGTTGGCTAAGGGAAGCCCACCTCAGGAAGGGAGATGGCTAAGGTTTAGTCAATCATACATGTTCAGGATTCAATCAACCACGGCTATGAAATGAAACCCCCTCATTATGCAATGTTGTTAGTAAAAGGCCCCGAGCATGGAAATGCAGACGTACCTCGGAGATTCATTCCAGAGCATCGCAATAAAGCAAGTCACAGGATTTTTTTGGTTTCCCAGCACACATAAAAATCTCTACACGACACTGGCATCTATTAAAGGTGCATTACACAGACGTTTGAAACATTGTAAGAATTACCAACATGTGACACAGGCGACACAAAGTGAACAAATGGAAAAATGATGCCCGTGGGCTTCCTTGATGCAGGTTGTCACAAACCTTCAGGTTGCGATAAAACGTAGTATAGGCAAAGGGCAATAAAACGAACTGTGCTTGTTCCTTAGACTCCTTGGCTGATGGGAATTCTGCTTTTAAGAGGGAGGCCATGGTCATGTGGGAATTTACCTGGATGGAGAGCATTTGATGTTTGAGAATTTAACCATTCCTATCAAGTGTCTAGTGACATGGGGCCAGTATCTAGTGACATGGAAATGTTGTGCTGTGACCCGTCCTGGGCTGTATCCTTTATGTCTCTTCATTTGTGTTCTTTCTGGTTTTAATAAATCAGTAGCCGCAAGTTCAGATACTCTATGCAACTTTGCTGAGTTGTTCCAGGAATTCAATGCACAGGGACAGTGAGAATCAGCTTCTACCTACTTGGCCGTCTGATGGAAGGGGCCTTTAAACTTGTTTGCTTTGACCTGGCTCCGGGAGGTTGGGATCAGAACAAAGGCTGCTGGTCTGAAGGGGAGAGAAGCATGTGGATCTCTGAGCTTGCCGCTGATGCCTGCTTCGCTGGCCCCAGCTGGCGGGGGATGAGATAGAGCCTTTTGAAGCAGCCGGCAACAAGGATGGAGACGTGGGAAGCTGAGAACTGGATCCATTTCCAGGTGGGAATTGGATTCAGGATGATCCTTACCAAAGAATTCGTGAGGAGGTGGGATTTACTCATTGTACACCTTAGCATACCAGCCCCCCCTAATTGGAAAGCACTCAAAGCATGCCATACCAATGGCCTGGCGCACACTAACGTGTGTGGTGGTGATGCAGAGAACAGCAGCTTTTGGGGATCTTCTTGAGTCTGAGCTCACTTGACAGCAACTAACAACAAAGGGAAAAAATTTTAAAAGACTGTACACCCTTGTTTTCCAAATGAGAAGGATAAACACAGGTGAAACACTCCCTCAGGGGAAAATTATACAGCAGATTTAAAAATTCTGGAAAGCAGATATCCAGGGGATCTGGAAATGGGCAGGGGGACAGTTTGTGGAGGCCATGGTCATGTGGGAATTTACCTGGATGGAGAGCATTTGATGTTTGAGAATTTAACCATTCCAATCAA
This sequence comes from Echinops telfairi, assembly GCF_000313985.2. Taxonomy (NCBI): domain Eukaryota; kingdom Metazoa; phylum Chordata; class Mammalia; order Afrosoricida; family Tenrecidae; genus Echinops; species Echinops telfairi. Next base: position 44,800,561 of record NW_022103906.1, on the reverse strand, counting down.
GTAACAATATAGTACATGCAAGTATATGTGAAAAATATTTCATCCTTTTGTATGGAGTTAGCTATTTTTCTCTACGTTTATAGAAAGAGGTTCAAATGGCATATCATTTGTGGACTCTTCTCTTCGGCCCACTTGGGTTGCTAGCAGGCACGAAACAACGTGGGTGGTGTGATGATTTCAGGAATCACACAGATCATATCCTGAAATGTCATGGGTGGGGCAGACCTGGTTAGTCATCTTCAGGGCTTGCAGCAATATAAAAGTTACTTTTATCTGCTGGGGAAAATTCCAAGACTTTGGTGTAAAATGTTTCATGTTAACAACCTCTTTTGTCTCTACCACCTGCCCCCGGAATAACTTCTCCATGGTGCCGCGGGCTATCAAACCAAATCCAGCCTGGGGACCAGTGATTTGGGAAAGGCTTTCTGAAGCTCAAAAGTGTAGGCTTGGTTCCTTACTTGATATACAATCTGTTTTTGACCCAGTGACCTCATCAGAGATTGACGCAGTTTGCAGCAAACCCCTCTGACTACCTGTGGAGGCTAAGCTGGGGCCACAGAGGGGTCTGGGATCTCAAAGCCAACACAAAAGAAATGCTTCCTGTTACACAATGGGGCACATAATTATTGGGGAGCATGTGAAGACTGAAATTCAGCAGGAGTATAAAGATTGGTCAATAGGCGACCCAAACCGGAAAAAACACACTTATTGCTATCAAGTGGATCCCGACTCATGGTGATTCTGTAGATCAGGGCAGAACTGCCCTGACGGGTTTTCAAGACCGTAATTGTTTACAGGAGTAAATAGTCTCGTCTTTGTCCCTCGGAGTGACTGGTGATTTCAAATAGCTGACCTTGTGGTTGGCAGCCCAACTCGTTACCACGACAGCACCAAGTCTCCCTGTCGAGCAGACTGGGGGGATGAAAACGGCTCACCCGTCAGTGGGATGCTCTGCAGCTGTTAAGAAGAATGGGGAGCACAGTGGTGTGAACATCTCCCGTCCATTGTTAAGTGAAAAAATGTGTGTATTGACATGAAAAATAGAAACGGCATTTATGTTTGGGTAGTCCTCTAGGTAGTAGGACGGTGAGTGCATGTTGCTTGAAACCTTTAAAAATTGTTTGGATTTTAAGAGGTGAATATTTATTACCTTTAATAAGTAAACACACAAAGGTTTTCTAAAATGGATATAGTATTGGACTTATTTTTCTTTTGGCCAGGAGAAATTTAAACTGCACTTAAAAGGAGAGTCAATTAGAAAAGTGTAGGTAACCCGCAATTCCTGAGGCCGAGGAAAGTGAAGTTCCTTGTCAGGTTCAGGTTGTAACCTCATATAATTTGGGAAATAGTTAAGCAAGGGCACCCCAACTAGCTTCTCTTTTGATCAAGTTGCAGGGATTCGAGTGAAGCCTAAGGGACTCTTGGTGTGTGGTATCAAGATCTTAGATGGGAGTATTAGGGCATGGTAGATATAACTTGACCTTCAAGTTCGACAGATTTGAATTTCAATCTCAGTTCCACCATTTATGAGGGATGGACCTCATCAAATTACTTAATTTTCCTAAACCTCCCTTTTCCTTATAATAATTATCTGGTAGTTCTAGACAAGAATAAAGCTGAAGGGAAGCAAAATGCCTAATTGCATCTGGCATGTAGCAGGTGCTCAATAAATAGTGCAACAATTAAACGCTTTACTGTGAACTGAAAGACTGACAGTTGTGCGTAACCCGTCCCCTCCCTCCCCACCCAAGCAGCTCTGTGGAAGAAAGACCTGGTGATGTTCTTCCAGAAAAAGTACAACCCAGGAACCCTCATAGGGCAAGCACCTCGACTGTCACATGGGTCGCTCTGAGTAGAAATGAACCCAGCAGCACTTAGCAACAACAATGGACTGTAGTGAACAGTCATCAAAACACTGACTCAAATCAAGTATTTGTCTGCCATCATTTTCCTACTCGTGAAAGGACACAAAGAACTACACTCCTCAGTCGTTGAGTTGATTCTGACTTAGAGCAACCGAACAGGACAGACTAGAACTACCTCTGTGGACGTTCAAGGCTTTAAATCTGTGTAGGATCAGATAGCCTCATCTGTCTGCACATCTAAGCAGCTGCAGGTTTTGGACTGCTGACCGTCCTTGCACTTAACAGTCTAACGTGTAGTTCACTCTGCCACCAGGCTCTTTGTGAAAGGAAGAATAACATTGTAAGTCAAAAGAGCAAACACTTATCTGGTGTTATGTTCAAAGTATTCTTGTAAGATTCTATACCTCTAAACTTACTGACTCGCTATAATAATGAGGTATGTTGTTGTTCGGTGCCCTTGAATCAGTTCTGACCCACGGAAACCCTGGGCACGATATGAAACACTGCCCGGTCCGGCACCATCTTGCTGTTGCAGAAACTCTGCATCTAGTCATCTTTTTGAGGATGTTTCTCTTTTTCGCTGCCCTTCTACTTTACCAAGCATGATGTCTTTTTCGAGGGACACATCTGTCCTGATAAAATGTCCTAAGTTTGTAAGAAGAAGTCTTACCATTCTTACCTCCAAGGAGCAAGACAAGCAAGACTTCATCCAAGACAAGCCTGTCTGTCCTTTTAGCCATCCATGATAGCTTCAATATTCTTCTCCATCACCCCAATGAAAAGGTGGAGACTCATTTTTGGTCTTCCTTATTCAGTGTCAAACATTTACATGCATATGAGGCAACGGGCAATGCCATGACTTGGGTGAGGTGCACCTTGTTCCTCAAAGTAACACCCTTGACTTTCAATACCCCAAAGAGTGAGGCACAGGCTATCATTCTTCCTTGCCAGGTGAAAAACCAAGGCCTAGGGAGCTATAGAAGCTGGGACGCCATTTAGGCCTGGAGTTTGACTCTAGGGAGTCTGGCTGCGAAGCCTGTATTCTGGGTCACCTCAGTTAAAGAAGGCAGTTTGCCATTTGTACCTGCCTACCAACTTAAAGTTTGGTTGTTCAGATTCACCCAGCGGCACCACAGCAGAAAGACCTGATGAGTGGCTTCCATTAAGACTGTAGCCCAGAAAGCTCGGCGGGCAGTTCTCCTCTGTGACATGCAGGCTGCCACCATGCAGCGTTGAATTGACAGCACCAGTTTAAAATTTTTCTTAGCTTCTATTGGTTCCAGGGTAGTCCTTTGTGTCTTTAGTAAAAAAAAAATTTTAAGTATATACTCAGAGAAATGCTCCTGTCATAGGGCCAGGGTCTGGTTTTTGTTTTATTTCTCCCTCATTTAAGGCAAGATGTGGTGCCACCTTGTGCCATCCCTCGTGTTTTCTACTCATGGCAAAGGGGATCACTGAAGACATCCGAGTGAAACCCAATAGATGCTCTGGTAATAGCACCTGCTGTCCATCAGGTAAAACCAGCTATAACTCAGAAGCATCAGAAGTCATACCCACAGAGCATGGTTTTTAATAAATGCCCCTCCTATGATCACTGTTGCTGCTAGTGCTCTAAGGAGCCTGGCAGGACGATGGTTAAGTGCTTGACTGGTAACAGAATGGCTGGTGGTTGGAGCCCCCCAGGTGCTCGGTGGGAGAAACAGCCCTTTCTGTGAAAGTGCAGTCTCAGAGACACTGTGGATTGATTCTCCCCTGTCCCCTAGGGCTGCCATGAGTCCGAATGGACTCAACAGCAACAGATTGGGTTGATGTCGACTTGGGTTGATGTCGACTTGGCATGATTGATGTTGACTTGGGTTGATGTCGACTTGGCATGGTTGATGTTGACTTGGGTTGATGTC
>NW_022103906.1:44792116-44796695 GCF_000313985.2 Echinops telfairi | reverse complement strand
GACTTGGGTTGATGTCGACTTGGCATGGTTGATGTTGACTTGGGTTGATATCGACTTGGCATGGTTGATGTTGACTTGGGTTGATGTCGACTTGGGTTGATGTCAACTTGTTCTAAATGCATATTCTTCTGACTAGGTGTTTTTCCTACTAAGACAGAAGTAGTTTGATCTACTGTTTCTTTGTGAAACACATCATAAGCGTTTTCCCATGGTATTATAAATTATTAATAAATGCGATTTTTTTATACAACAAGAATTATCTGCCTAGGACAAAACATTTTTAACAAAGCTTTTTAAAATGAAAGGTATTTGGAGGGATACACACAAATGCCCTTTTTTGTTGACATCAATAGATGATAGGATGTCTATTATTCTACTCTATCTGGCTTCTCGCTCACTCACCTTCAACAGCATAGAAAAGTAATTTAATTTTTTCTTTTCATCTAATTTGTTTCAATGATGTGTTCAACATAAAAACCATGATGACTATAACAATCGAAATGGTATAAAGACATATAACGGATTTAGTGCTTCGGTTGTATTTCCTCGTTTGCTATGGAGTGCCTGAGAGCTGAGACGCGTGCGAGTGACCATCCACGGCACAGAAATGGACCTTCATTAACCCGGAGCAACCGAGAAGGAAGGAGAGTCAGGAAGAAGAGGAGGCTGTGACATGAGTGTCTAATGAGCTCTGTGAACAACTGCTTCTTTTTCCACGAGACCAGGAGAACGCATGGCGCCTGGAGACCATGATGAACATTTTGATCAAAATTTGCATAGAAGAATCCTGATCAAAGGGGAGAAAATGTAGAACAGAATTTCAAATTTTCAGAGATGCTAGACTTTCTGGAGCCATGAGGGGGCGGTTGATGAATGTGTGAAATGATTTCCCTTGGGATAATCTTTAAGCTTTAAACAAAAAATATCCCCTGGATTCATCTTACCAGGTACCTACATGGAATCAAATGGACAGTGGCAACTTGGAAGAGTCTCTCCGGCTCTGAGGGGGACTTTATGAGCTTGTGTCGGCAATTATTGAAGAACAACCCAGACAAGGAGGGCGACAATGGTTGCCCAGCTCAGACTGTCACTAATGTCACGCTGTTGTACACACAGAGTCACGAATTGCTGTATATTTTGCTATGCATAGTTTCAGCACCACCACCAGCAAAATTAATAAGATTTAGAAAACATGTATACTGAGGCATAGAACGTAAAATCGAGTCATCTCCTTTGATCCCATATCCAATCCTCCCTCTTCCCAGGACTAACACATGCTATGCATTTTCCAGGTTTTTCACCTTGCTCATTCAAACCGATGCAAATGCAGAATTACATATGGACAGATTCTTTTTTGGGTTTGTTTTCACTCGAATATAAGTAAACACATTAGTCTGCGACTTGTGATTTTGTTTTTAAAATATCCACTCTTGACCGTATAAGGAGCCCTGGGGGTGGAGTGGATAACACTTTGGGCTGTTAATGGAAAGGTCAGCAGTTTGAACCCATCAGCTGTTTGATAGGAGAAAGATGAGGCGTTCTGCTCCCATAAAGATAGACAGGCTCAGAAACCCAAGCAGGTAGTTCTACTCTGCCCCATGGGGGGTCTCTGAGTCAACATGAAGGCAGAGAGTTTTTCCCCTTCCAGGTTCTTGACAATATATTAGATAACCTCCTTACAATTCAATAGATATGATTCAAATGACATTCTCTCTTCCTGTCTGTCTACCTGCATACCTCCCTACCTACCAACCTATCCACCTGGACTCACGAATCCTATTTGCCATACAGCTTTGATGGCCACCCTCTCTGCTTTTGCAGTAACCAGTCTACCGATGCTGCAGGATGTTTCCAGCTCCGCATCTGCCTGCGGAGGCAGACGAGTCATCACCCAACTGCACACACCTGAGCCCCAGTGCAATGCAGCCTCTGTTCCAAGAGCGAAAAGAGAAGGGGGTTCTGTGCCCCACAACTTCGTTACCCAGAAAACCACCATGCACTTGCTAAGTGAATAATTGGATTCAACTCTCCTTTCCTGAGCTTTTAAACCCAGTCTTTGAGAGAGAATGTTGTGGCTTAAAGAAGGCCACTCAGCAGAAGCAAAACCTTCTTCCTGCTATTTCTGTGCCAATCTTGAGGTAAAACCCAGAGCCAGGAGGCGGGCACAGAATGCCTGGTGGGGTTCCATCAAGGGCAATGTAGCTGAGAGGAATTACTGAGAACTGAATGAAGGTTGAATATGGTAGTGGGACAGGAAGAAAGTAAAAGGAAATAGAAGAAAGAATTAGGAGGCAAAAGACATTTATAGAGGGATAAATATTGGCATGTACATATACAAATATATTAGTATATAACAATAAGGATATAGGCCTATGTACCTATATTTATATGTTAAGTATTAAGGAAGCAGACGGACATTAGGCCTCTACGCAAGTACTCCCTCAATGCAAGAACATTTTGTTCTAATAACCCAGCATTCTATGATGCTCACCTTCCCCACATGATCACTGAAGAGAAAATGGGTGAATAAGCAAATGTGGTGAAGAAAGCTGATGGTGCCCACCTATTAAAAGACATAGCATCTGGGGGTCTGAAAGGCTTGAAGGTAAACAAGCGGCCATCTAGCAGGGAAGCAACAAAGCCCACATGGAAGAAGCACACCAGCCTGTGTGATCACAGGGTGTCAACAGGATCAAATATCAGGCATCAGAACACCCAAAACAATCATATGGATGCGAACAAGTGGGGTTGGAGTAGAGACCCAAAGCCCATCTGTATACAATTGGACATCCCCTTACAGAAGAGTCATAAGGAAGGGACGAGTCAGCCAGGGTGCAGTATAGTACTGACAAAACACACAACATTCCTCTAGTTCTTTAATGCTTCCTGCCCACCACTATCATGACTCCAGTTCTACCGTACAAATCCTGCTAGATGGAGCATGTACACTGGTACAGATAAGAGCTCTTGACAAACAGAATCCAGGACAGATTACCTCTACCCCCAAACAGTAATGGGAGTAGGAGGGATAGGGGGGAGGTGGACGGAGAAGGAGGAGAAAGGGGGAGTGGATCACAAGGATCGACGTATGAATAGCCCCTCACCAGCCCACAACCCCACCCAGGGGCGATGAACAATAGAAACATGGGTGAAGGGAGATAGCGGATGGTATAAGATATGAAAATAATAATAATTTACAATTTATCAAGGGGTCACAAGGGTGAGAGTGGGGAAAAAAGAGCTGATACCAAGGGCTCAAGTAGAAAGAAACTGTTTTGAAAATGATGATGGCAACATAGGTACAATGCGCTTGATGCAATTGATGTATGGATTGTTATAAGAGCTATAAGAGCCCCCAATAAAACAATTTATTAAAAAAAACAACCCAGAGCCAGATGAACACACGAGTTGCTGATAAACTGGGCTGAGGAAGCATCAAGGAGTGATGGCCACATTGGCTTAATAAACTTGCTTACCCAGTTTTGAAGCTGGACAGCCCTGGCCACCTCCTCGCAGGCGCAGAGAAGGGAAGCCGAGAGGACGCAGCCCTCCAAGCACAGCCCCTTATGTATAAGGGACGGGGCTGCCTGAGCCTTCCTGCCCCCAGCCGCCACTCAGAGAGTCCAGACTTCCTCTTTGGGTGAGCCGTGAGAAACGTGGACAAACGGGTACGAGGGTCCCTTCCTCTGAATTCGCAACTGGAGAAAGCGTGCCTTTAGGGCCTGTTCTGGACGTCTGGGACAGGAGAGCTGTCTTCCTCCCCAATCACACGCTGAAGAGCGAGTCCTGCCACGGGAGCTCAATGTGGCTCCCACCTCTTGTCCAACAAGCACTCACCTTTTTTTTTCTTTCATACCAGAGCTCACCCTGGGGTGGAGGATATTTTAAGAACAGTTCTCATCGCCCCGGTGGCAGCTGTATTCCAACAGCACACTCCTCCTCTGAGGTTTCACCGGGAAGACCCAGACGTTCTGGATGACTGATGCACACCCACGCCGCACAGAAGGCTGGGTACCAGAGCACCAGCCACCCACGCCTCCATTTACTCATCTGTCAAATGTCGAGATTGGGTTTCCAAAGCTCTTTCAGGATGCTACTGTGCCAACTCCCTGTGGTCTGAAATACCACCTCTTCACAACTGCTGGAAACAACCTTGTCCCTAAATAAAACAGGTAGAACTGTGCAAATTTGCTGAATTTCTCATGGCTGAGGGCAACGGAGAATTATCTCACTCTCAATTGGAGCCCAGAATTTGAATTCTAAAAGCATTTTCTCTTCCATTCTTTTCGAAAATTAGAAGGTATAGTAGACAAGATTGGGATGTAGCAAGACCTACAAGAACGCCGTCTTCTATTTCTATCAAGATCCCTTCTTGGAAGGATAAATTAGTACAAGCGTTTGAAAGTACCCATCAAGATAAAAAATCTATATACCTATGGTTTGATTCAACCATTTTGCTTCAGACAATTTTTTTTTAAACATTTTATTTGGGGCTCATACAACTGTTATCCCAATCCATACACACATCAATTGTGTAAAGCGCATTTGTACATCGTTTCTCAAAACATTTTCTCTCCAT
>NW_022103906.1:44765203-44791228 GCF_000313985.2 Echinops telfairi | reverse complement strand
ATCAGCTTTCTTCACCACATTTGCTTATTCACCCGCTTTGTCTTCAGCGGTTGTGTCGGGAAGGTGAGCATCATAGAATGCCAATTTACTAGATGCTTCAGACAATTTACCTTATAGAAAAATACCTTACAAATGCTCAAAGATATCTGTCCAAAGATTTCCATTGCGTCGATCTTTGTAATAACAACAACAACAACACTAGAAAAAAACGTAACTGTGCATTAACAAAGGTTGGGTTAAATAAATTATGGTTTATGTATATAGTGGAATAGCTGTGCAGCTACTTAAAAAAACAAATGAAAGAAATCTGTATGTGTTGACTAGAAAACTGACCGCAAGGCAGGACTGACTGAAAACAACAAGACACTTGTTCAGGTCATCCCTGAGACGTGCGCTACATCTGAGTTCTATTCCAATGATTCTGTTGTAAGCCAGCTCTGATGTATGTCTCGTCCAATAGCTCTTTTTAAAGGCTACATTGAACACCTGGGAGTTCACATCTGAGAATGATAACCTCGGAAAACGATATGCTGCAATTACCGCATCGTGTGTAGTACATATCACTACCAACAAAACGCACCAAACAAATAGGCAGCCATCAATGCGGCTCGTTGTTGGAATATGTCGTAAGTATGAGTTCAGTATGAGTACATTGTGTGTATGTTATGTGTGTGTGTGTGTGTGCGTATGTGTGAGAAAGGAGCCCTGGTGATGCTGTTCAGTATGAGTACATTGTGTGTATGTTATGTGTGTGTGTGCATGTGTGTGAAAGGAGCCCTGGTGATGCTCTGGGTTAGGTGCCGGGCTGCTCATGATGACACTGGTAGTTTCAACCTACTAGCCGCTCTTCTGAAGAAAGCAAGCTGTTTGCTCCATAAGCATTTACACTCTCAGAAATCTGACAGAGGGTGGCTCTGAGCTAGAGTAGTCTTAAAGGCAGTGGGTTTGTTTCTTTGGTGTGTGTGTGTGTGTGTGTGTGTGTGTGTGTGTATTTGCTTGGAAAAGGCAGCAGATAAGCCAAACTCTGAACAGTATTTACATTGAGGGGGATGGATTGGGGCGAGGGCTGTTGGGAGAGAGAGGACTTTTTTTTCCTTTTATACATTTCTATATCTAAATTTTAAAAAACACCACAGACATTTATGATTCTCATGACACATAAAACGAAAGTTCCTTCAGCTCTCCTCCTCAGGAAGAGGATGTGCTTACTGACCTCTGATTCTCTGCTGTAGATCAGAGGGTGCAGAACAGTCTTTTACCGAGTCTGTGGAAGGAAGGGTGTCACCACTTTCTTAAAAGGCTCCACGGCCACCTTAGAGCACAGATCCATTCTAGGGGACATGGGATTTGGGTGAACCAGAGGTCAAAATCAGGGCTCAGCAAAGCTGTGTACACATACACACAAAAATGCTGCCCATCTGGATGGCCAAGAACTTAGTGCACCCAACATGCTATGCAATTTAAAAATGCCCTTTGGTGGGAGTTTGACTGGGCACACGACCTGTGGCAAACTGTATTTTCTATTGTTCCCAGACAGGGTTTCATGCTGCCTTGGTTTGGGCCATTTACTTTTGTTATGGCTGAATTTGTACCAAATCATGCACAGCGATTTGCTGAAAAACAGAGGGACTCTCCGTGAATGGCTAAGTTGTTTATGAGTACATTTTTCATGCGTAAACGTAATGATGCCCAACCTCATTAACTTTAAGAAAAATGAGATCACATTGCTGTATCTTCTCAACTTTCCAACTTCAGTATTTCAAAGCCCTATTTTGAGACTTGCTTTCCCCAAACCCCCATCAAACCTTTAGAATTCCCTGGAGGTTGTCTTCAATCTAGATCAGTGATTCAACCTTCCTCATGCTGTGACACTTTAATGCAGTTCTTCATGTTGTGGCGACCCTCCAACCATAAAATTATTTTCATCGCTACTTCATAACTGTAATTTGCTATTGTTATGAATCAGACAACCCCTGTGAAAGGGTCATTTGACCCCGAAAGGGGTTGCGACCCACAGGTTGAGAACTGCTGGTCTAGATGGTTTTTCCATTACTCAGCTCCGGCCTCTTTAAGATGTGCCCTCTAGGATTCTATCCAGCCACCCTGACCTGCACCATTGCTTGGTGCTCCACAGGGTTGGTGTCCACTCCAGTGAGGCTGCTGCTCCCTTCATGCCCTCGGTCAGTGCTGTCACCATCATAGTTGCTTTAGTCCAGACTGCTCATTGGTAGTCTTACTGCTAAGCCCTAGATCACTGGTCTGTACCATTCCTTTGCAATATGGATCCAGTGTGTACCCAGAGGAGCCCTGGGCAGTGCAAATGTTTGAAGATTTCAGCTGCTGGCTGAAAGGATGGAGGTTAGAGTACACCCCCAGGCACTATGGAAGAAAGGTCTGGAAATCTATTTAAAACAACCATTGAAAACCACACACCTAGCGCTCACCATGAGTCAGTGTCAGCATGGTGGCAACTGGTCTGACAGATAGTGTACACTGTGACCATTTCCATTCATCTCTTAGGTCTTGTTGCTGAGTTTACTTTATCACACCGATTGCCATCTTTGAGGCTGGAATCTCCCTTAGGGACCTGTAGTTCTCTTTTGAAGTTCGTTCCCAGTGAATTCCTCGGGCTTTGCCAACTTACTGGTCATGCCTATGGTTATTGGAACCTTCTACATGGACAAACATTGTCCCGCTACCTCCTTTCCAAGGTTCTTTTATAGTATAGTTGAAAATCCATGGGTTCAGGAGGATATCAAGGTGAGGAATGTCACTCACCGTTACATGTGTTGTATATTGGAATCTTGCTCAGGTAAGATGAGCTCTGTCACCACACTTATGGAGCACTGACATGATCCTATAATGGTCCAAAAGGAGACTATTAGGTTACTCTATTAGTGTAATGGAGCTCATGATTCCACTATTGGATCATTACATTGATGACATTAAACTGGTTGAACTGAGTGAGCCACAAACAGCTGCCATGATAGAACTGCATTTTTTGAAAAACAAAGTTATGATGATGATGATGATGATGATGAATTAGGTGAGGGAGCATGGCCTTCTGAAGACTCAATTGTAGTGTGCTAGGTGGAAATACCATTCGGAGTTGAAGCAATGTTTAGCAGTAAGCTGCATACAACACTACAGGAAGTCAATGAACCAGATGCATGATCCAGCTCCAGCAAAAGGTCAAAGGGCAAAGAGAAATCAGCTCTTCTTGATCCCCCAAGGAGATGTCATCAGGCTGCAATCTGATTCATAGGTTTGGCTCCACCCCTACAGTTAGCCAAAAGTGTCTAGTTGACACAACCCCTAACCATCACACTGTGTAAAACAAAACAAGACTAGCCCTTTCCCCAGAAAATGATGCAAATCCTGATTTTATGTTCACTCCTAAACTTGATATCCTGTAACTTATATACTACAATGTAAATTTAATTATTAATAATGCATCTTATGTTACATGATAAGAGAGAAGGGGAAAAAGATATTTGCTATGTGTGTGTATGACTAAGCATGATTTCAACAAAGAAGAGTACACATAACAACTACAGTCCAATTTTACAATGATTCACTTGGTTGAAGCTAGCAGCCATCTGAGTAAGGCATCGATTGGCCCACAGGTTATAAACAGATCAGCTTGTATGTGTGAATGATAAAATTCAAACCTGAAGTATACGATAGTCTCAGAGCTTAAATTGTGAATACTCAGGTTTCAGAAAGCTGTGCCTGACAGTGGGAGCCCTAAATCCATTTGCAGGGTCCACGCATGGATTAAGCCTCTGGTGAATTTTCTCTGATCGTAGACCAAGCATGTGACTAGCCTTGCTATCATGCCGAGTGTAGTAGGGTTTTTCGTTTTGCTTTCCTGTATTTTGTTCTCTATGTTTTTCTGCATATGAAGTGCGAGATGGTAGAGCTACAGAGACAGTGACTGTCTTGATGGTTTCTTGGGAGGTTTGGCAGAGGTGGGACATTGAGGGGAGATAGGGAGCTGAGGAAAATGAGTACAAGAAAGAACTAACGTTGTGGAGATGATTGTACAGGAGTGAACTATTGAGATTATGATATATAAAATATATGCCAATAAAACTATTTTTTTAAAACTACCTTCTTCACGACTCACCCTGTATTGCTGTTTTATTTTTTTGCCAGGGAGGAATGACCCAAGCTTTTATCCTTGAAGGGCCTGGACCATTAGTATACTGTATGCATTGGGTGGTTGTAGTTGTTCATGGACTCAACTCAGATCTTCAAAACTAAGCAACATCATGGTAAGCAGAAAAAATATTGAATTTGGCAGCAATGTAGTTTTGCTTGGAACCCCAGTCAACACTCCTGGCAGCAGTAGGCAGGACATTGTATGACGCACTGCAATGGGAAAGTCTGCAGCAGAAGACCTCTCTAAAGTGTACGGAGTAAAGTTGACACTCGGAGGCCTCAGGTGTGCCTGACTGAAGCCACGGTATTCTCAATATCATATGCATAGGAAAGGTGAACAATGAATAAGAAAGACTGGAGAAGAATCGATACATTTGGATTGTGATGCTGTTTAAGAATGCTGTTTCACAATGGAACAAACAAATATTTCTTGGAGGAGATATAGCTGGAATGCTCCTTAGAAGTGAGGATGGTGAGTCTTTTACTTCATGTATTTTGGACATGTTGTCAGGAGAGACCAGTCCCTGGAAAATACATCCCGCTTGGTAAAGTAGAGGTTCAGCAAAAAAAAAAAGAGAAAGATCTTTAACAAGATGGATTGACGTAGTTGCTACAACAATGCTACAAAACAATGATTATGAAGGTGGCCCAGAACCGGGCTGTGTTTTCTTCCTGGCATGCACATCGAGCCTCTATGAGCGGAGGCAACTTGACAGCGTTGACCAAAATACATTGTTATACAGATTCTGTAGCATCAATGACCTGAAAGCTGCAAAGCAACTGAATCTAAAGAGAGGACCCAGGTGTCATCTAGCCTAACGTCCTAGTTTATGGATGGGTGAGCTTACACTCAGAAAGAAGACAAGGCCTGCCTGAGTGACAGCCATAATGCCTTAGGACTGGAAGGCATCTGGAAAACAATGGTCTTGAAATTTTAGACCTTTGAAATCAGCTAGCATTTCCCAGAAATTTTTGAGTTAATACATGGACAACCATACGGGTAGACAGCTCTGGCCTAGCTATCTCTGCAATGATGCTGAATGCAGGAGGATCACAGGCTGGTGGGTGAAAAGTCTGATGGATCCAATGGCAGTGAAAGCATCTGCAGGGTTCTGGCTGCCATCAGTGTGGCTCCATGTGGCTTGTCAACAGGAATGTATAGCAGACAGCGAGAGTGTCCCACCTCCAGAGAGGAAGAGAGGAAGTTCCCAGAATCCTCGTGAGAAGGCTACGCACAAGGAGGCATCAGGCTGTGAACTGATTGACAGGCTAGACCCATTCACTCTTAATAACCTCACGTTCACACAAGATTATGTAACTACCACAACCTGGAATGCTTATCACAATTGGGAGAGATGGAAAGTAGGCATATTAATGGAGAGTCAGATCCTTAAATGGTAGAATTGAAATAAGGAAAGTTTTTCACTCTCCCTGATTTTTTTCATGGATTCTTCTCTTTTGAGGTGATACTGTTTTATGGAAGACACTGAAGTAGAGGAACTAGCTGTTTCATTTACTATGCAATGTCTGAGATCTCAGGATAAAGCAACCCCTCAAATATTTGTTGAACTAATAAACACACTTAGTTATCCTCATCATACTCAACTGGGGGTTTTTAGAGGGGCTTTTCATGAGGTGTTAATTTACCCTAAAAGATGTTGATTATCCTTGCTGAAGTGGGAATTGGAAGACTATAGAGACAGTAATCCGCAGCACTCAGCGTTGCCAATTCAATGTCAGCATCATCTCATGCGAGCATTTTCCATCGCACTATTACGAAGTAGTAAAACTGACTGACATTGACTTTTGTCTCTCCCTCCAGAACCTGGTGAGGGGGAAGCTGAGCAATGAATAACTGAGAGCAGTGGGAGCAGGAAGAGGGGAAGAGGAAAAGTAGCAGAATAACAGAGTTGGCAACCCTTGAGCTTGGCCTTGGAAATCCTATTCTACCTTTGGATGATACCAGAATAGGTTCACACATGAGCATCTGTGTGGTGCTGGCTATGGAAACGCTTGCCAGTAGATAGGGAGGTTCTTACAAATGTCTTGGTGTTGGGAGCAGGCCAGTTCTCAGATATTTATGTCCCATCTGCAGGAATAGTAACGCCTTACAAATTAAGCCTGGACTCAGAGGCCCAAGTGGTAAATCCTGTGTCAGTCCTTTATATATCTCATTAGAATTGTTCATGCACATAAATAGCAGATGGGAGAGATTAATGAGGCACATTATATTCAAGTAGAATAAATTGGTCTGAAGCGCGGATGTAGTGCTCTCATTTGGCAGGGTGATATCAGCTCAAGAGGAAGATTGTAGCATGCTTAGAGGCTGGCTGGGCGTTGTGGCAGTGCTTCTAGACTTGAAACATGGGGAATCAAACGCAGGAAGCAGACCCGTTTGAAGCACCTGTACGCTTTCCACAAAAGGCTGGTGTGCCCATATTACGCCATTGAAGTTGTTTCAAAAATAGATGACTACTTTAAATAAAAAGCAAAAGCGCACGTGACACAGCTCTAGTCACTTGTTTATTTTCACATGTTTTTTCTGGGCTATGTTTTGAAGCGGGTGAGTGGGCCTGGGCGTGTGTGCCTACAGGGCCATCTGGGCGAACACTGGAGAACAGATTTAGGGCCCTTGGTTCTTCTGTTTGATTGGAAATTAGCTGCCTCCTTGGACTCTGATTTGCAATGTTTAATGGAATGAAAACGATCGGGCGCTTGCTGTTGACTGTACATGTTAGAGAGAAGCAGTGCTTCCTGTCACAGCGGAGGGTTTTGCCCATTTATTGGCCGACTCCAGAGCAGGTTAAATGGATTGCTGCATCTCAGCACTCAGATGTAGTACCCAAGGGTTCAGACCAAGACTAGGACCTGGTGCGTCTGGGTGTGACTCCAAGACAGGCCTGGCGAGCTACGAGGCTGTTTGACCTTTTTAGGATGCTCCCTGGGCCACTGGCATACCCCACTGCATGTGAGATTTTAGAGTGTCTTTAAGTCCAGCCTGAACATCCCAGCCTTTTCTAATGACGTCCTTTATATCCACTGGCAAGTCCTTGCTCTTATTCACTTATCAAACATCTGCTTATTTACGGTCTATTATGAACACTCTGTTTCACCTGGAGTCTGCTTAATGCAGCTTAGAATAGGATCTTATTTTTATCATGTCCGGTGCCATATTTCTATTAATACCTTCTAAGACCTTATTAGGTATAATGTTTCCTATTGTGTAATATTTTTAACAGACAGAAAAGTAGAATGAAGAATATTACCAAACACTTATGTACGTATTCTTCATGCTGTAAAATCCTTTTATTTTCTTTTTAGACATGAGAGGTTAGAGATACACTTGATATCTCCTGGGTAACCCTCCATTTTCCAGAGTTGTTAAAATAAAATTCCCTTTTCTTTTTAGACCATGAGGATAGGCCAAAAAGCATTGCTGAAAAATCACTTTGTTGCAAGGTGTCATGAAGTCAGTTCGGTCTCATGCGGACCCTGGATGCAACCGAACACCACCCCGCCTGATCTTGGGCCGCCCTCACATGGTTCTTTTGAGCCCCTTCTTGCATCAACAATGCCAGGGTATCTCACTGAGAATCTTTCTCCTTGTCACCCACCCTCTGTTGTAGCGAACATACGTCCTTCCCGGGGACTGGTCCAAAGTACAAAATCACAGGAACCTTCATTAAACATAAAAGTTCGAGCGTCTCAACTTCTACCGAGGCCGTGTCTACTCCCTTGGGAAGGTGGTGCCGTCATCTCTCGGTGCCCCTCCCGGAAGAAGGCCGTGGTGAAGGAGCAAGGACCCTCAAAGGGCACAGGAGGGTTGTGGGGGCTTATGAGGCAGAAGCTGTTTTAGAAATGGAAAGCTGCCTGGAGAGAAAAAGATCCGGAAGGTTTTGCTGATGTTTTTCCCCCATCACGACAGCACAAATGCCCCCTTTCCAAGGCTACCAAGGGCCATCCTGTGCGAGTCCCATGGGAACCCTTTCTCTGTCCATCCTACAGCCATTTCCTGCTCCTCTAGACGTGCCTTTGCTTCCCAAACGAAACAAATATTGAAAAGGAGCACAATTTGAATCCTTTGAAGACGCTCAAAATGCCATCGTGACATGATGCCACGTGAACAGGGAAGGGTTAGAGAGATTAAAACATTGCCCCTGGCAGGGTCACTATTTGTATTTAATAAAGATTTCTATGGTTTTATAGCAATGCTTTTTGACCTGCCTTGTGTTCCATTTTACAGATATACAACATGATTACTCCACTCTCATTTGATTAATATACTGCTATTTCCATTGTTTTAGCTTTTACAAAACATCACAATAAATGTTTTAGTATTTATCGTGCACAATAAACATTTGTTGGTAGAGTATATAGGTAAAAGTAGAATTGTTGGGTTTGCTAATACTGTACACATATCAGCAGCATATCAAGAGGCTCTTTCTCCATAGCCTCATCCATCACCAATGTTTTCACAATAATAGTTTTCACTGCTCTGAGCATAACTCACTGTTGCTTTAAAAGACATTTTCTAATTAGAAGTGCTGTTGAATCTATTTTTGATATACATATTTTTAGGTTTGTAGGGTTCCTTTCCTGTCATACTTTACATCTTTTTATAGTGAACATGTTTGTCTTTTTCTTATTTGGTTTTAGGAATTCTTTGTAAGTTTTAGACATAATCTTTTGTCCATTTTAAGTGTTGCAAATATTTTTCCTTTGTGTCTTGTCTTCTAACTTTGTCTTTTGGGGCATAAAACTTTATATTTTAACATAATAAAATGTGATTTTACGCTTTTCTCACCTGACTTTTTCTTTTTAAGGAAACCTCATTTCTCACCAGAGGTCATACATATATTTTTCTATATTTCCTTCTGTGGGCCATCCCCACGATCCCTTATTTAGGTTTTTAATTGACCTGGAATTGATTTTTGTATGTGGTATAATGCAGGAGCCCAACATTATATTTTTCATAAAGATCACCAATCACTTCAAGACATTTTTGCCAAACCCCATTTTTCCTACTGATCTAATTTTGCCTTCCACCAGGACAGGGGAGGGCAGGGCGTGAGTGAGGGCTGGACACTGTCCCTCAGGGAGCCCCCAAAGGAGTGAGCAGGAGGCAGGAGGGAGCGAGGAAATGCATCTTTATTTTGTCCTTTCATTTGTGGTTATTTTCCGATGGGTCCAAACCAAAAGGAAGAAACTGGGCACAGTCCCTGGGGTGGCAGGCCGCAGGGTCAGCGGGGGTGTGGGGGTGTGTGGGGGGGGTGTCTGTAAGGCAGGGCCGTACAGGGCAGAGAGATCTGTCGTGAAGGCCGGTCCGTTTTTCATCTGCTTTTCTCCAAGAGATGCACCACCAAGTTTCACGATAGTTTTGTGACCTTCGCGTGCATCCTCACTCAGTACGGGCCTTAGTTTGGAAAGCAGAAGAGCCAGCAACACACCCAGCGGGGTTAGGAGACAGCAGTGTTCCCACTGCTGGAGAAGATCGGCCGAAAAGATGTGGCTCGTGAAACCACGGGAGAGGCACTTTGGAAGTTTTAACAACTTATTTCTGAAACACACAATCGATTGTATGTGACCAAATTCTAAAGATACTAAAGAGTTGTTGCTGTTAGTGTCATCGAGCCACGTCCCATTCATAGCAGCCCCGGGTGCAACCGAATGAAACACCGCGGCCCAGGCCATCCCCATGATCCCAGTTGGGTTTGAGCCCAGCTGTGGTGTCAGTCCATCTCTCCAAGCGGCTTCTTTTTGTTTTGGTGAACTTTCCCTTTACCTGCGTGATGCTCTTCTCCTTGGACTGGTCTCTCCTGATGACATGCGTAGAGTGCGTCAAGTCTTGCCATCTTTGCTTCTAAGGGGTCTTCCGCCTGCACGTGTTTCAAGATGGATTTGTTCATTATTTGGACAGTCTATGGTCTATTCCAGCACGGTAACTCTTTACCAGCATCGTTACTCAAATGCATATCTTTTCCTTCACTTTCTCTTACTCATGGCCCAGCTTCAGATGCAGAAGAGGAGATTAAAAAGACCACATCTGGTCAGGCACCCCTTAGTCTCCAAAATGACATCACTTGCTTCTTAAAACTTTAGATAGGTCTTTAAAAAATTATTGGGGGCTCTTACAGCTCTTCTAACAATCCATACATCCATTGTGTTAAGCACATTTGTACATATGTCGCCATCATCCTTTTCAAAACATTTTGTTTCTACTTGAGCCCTTGGTATCAGCTTCTCATTTTTTTCCTCCTTCCACTCTCCCAACCTTAAGAACCTTTAATAAAATATAAATTATCATTATTTTAATATCTTACACTGTCTGCTGTCTCCTTTCACCCACGTTTCTGTTGTTCGTCCTCCTGGGGAGGGAGGGGGGTGTTCATAAATATGTCAATCCTTGCAATCAGTTCCCCCTCTCTCCTCCTTCTCCTCCATCTTCCCCCTACCCTCATGTATCACTACTCCCTTTTTTGTTCCTGAGGGGTTTATCTGTCCTGGATTCTGTGTTGAGAGCTCTTATCTGTACCAGTGTACATGCTCTGGTCTAGTCGGTAAATAGGTCTTTTGCAGCAGATTTATCCAATTCAATACATTATTTGATTTGTTGACTGCTATTTCCATGATGTTGATTGTGGATTCAAGTAAATGAAATCTTGGACAACTTTAATCTTTTCTCCATTTATCGTGATATTGTTGACTAGTCCAGTTGTGAGGATCTTTTTTTTTTTTCTTTATGTGGAGATGTAATCCATTTGGAATGTTACATAGCTTTTAATCTTCATCAGTAAGTAATTCTGTCCTGTTCACGTTCAGAAAGCAAGGCTGTTTCATCTGCATATTGCAGGACTTCAAGGAGACTACATAGTATTTGTTGTTAATCAGCAAAGAGTGAGAATTTTCATCTTACCATCTTTCTTGATCTTCTCAATCTCTTTCTCTGGTAATAAGAGACAACAATTATTGCCAGTTTCTTGCCAGAGATAATGATTGTGAAGGTAGATATTTTTTTATGATATAAAATGGCACTATAGGTATGGTATTATATCTTATTTCCTCTATCTCTTAGGGACGTTTTCTTAACCTCACATAAAGAACTTCCTCATTCTTTTGCATGACCAATTATTAGTTTATTTTATGAATGTTCCCTAACTGATTTAATGCATCTAACATTATTGGGGTTTTAGGTAGTTTCCAATCTTTTATTTTCATAAGCAATACTGCAATGAACAATCTTACACAAACATTATTTGAATATTTGCAAGTATGAGTATAGACATAGAACAAATTTCTAGAAGTAGAGTTGCTGGGACAAAGGGCACGTGCTTTTGTAATTTTGATAGAAATATAAATATTGTCCAATTACCCTTCACAGAACTTTGCCAGTTTATATTCCCACCAGCCAAGTATAGATGAATTCATACTTCTACTGACTTGTTTTCTCATTTCCTTACCTTATCAGCCAAGGGCCAGTAAAAAGGAAGAAAGGAGGAGAGGAAAATAAGGAAGAAAAAGAAATTCTCTAGGTATTCTAAACAGAGGGATTTCAAATAGAGAACAAATCACCCAAATGATGAAGAGCAGAGATGTTAAACATGGGGTAATAAAGCAAGCCAGAGATTATCAAGGTCAGAGAGCCTCTCCCACCCCAGGCCAGAGGACCAAAGCTTCAGGTGTTACTGAATCCGAGGTGCTAGGACCACCCAGAGGGACCCAGGAAGCAGGAACCATTGCGGGCCTGGCTGGCAGTAGTTGGAACCATGTGGGAGGGAATTAGAGGACACGTGAGTGCTGATGAAAGATGCCTCCAATCCTTGTGGCAGAGTTAGAAGGAGAAATACTTGGCTTTTCTCTTACTTTTCCTGGAAACTATCTCTGAGTTTAGCAAGAGAGCTTTGGGAAATGCACTTTCCTATGATAGTGACCAGGGCGGGAAAGGATAAGAAATGGGTACCACCTTCTGTTCTTTGCTGCGCAAGATCATTCTCACCCGCCTACCCATGTTTTAACTTCCGCATAGCATTAACATTGTGATTCTGCCGGACAGAATACAATTGTCCTTTGTGCAGAGCCCATCACTTGAACCCTTTCTCCCATACGGGGACATGGAAAGTCTCTTTGCTCCTACGGTACATCCAGTCTGGGATGATGTTCTGTCCACCTCTTCCGATGTGGATGTGCCTCTTCTGATGTTCATTTTAAGGGTCATCCACAGCCTTCATATAAAGTAAAGCAGGGGGTGGGAAAGGAAAAGAAATAATTTATGTATATATGGCCCAGATATTAATTTTTCATTTTGAAGCTACTGGTCATGCAGCTGAACTAGACCTTCATCACTTTCTTCTTCCACTAATCATCCACATTCATCTCGCCCCTTTGTAGCATTTGACTCTTTGGCATTCCATATCTGCTTGGGTGATTAAAATCTGTATGTCAAAAGGATATTTATTACTTAGTAGTCTTGTCTTTCAGTATCTGACAATGTTTCGATGCCATCCATAAGGTTTACAGTGGCTAATTCCTCCAACGTGGGTGGCTATTCTTTCTTCGTAGTGTGTTCTTTGTCTGGAAGACTTCTGAAATTTGTTCTCTACGGGTGAGCCTGTGGTTATTTGAAATGCCAGGGACATAGCTTTTGGCAACACACAAGGCACCACAGTGTGACAGACTGACAGGGTCATGTATCCCCACATAGGCCTTTGGGTGAAATGTCCCTCCTGCTCTGGGACTAGAGATGTGGCAAGCCCAATTGGCCAGTAAGCAGGCAGCTGGTTCAGTGGCTGGGCCTGAAGCTTGGTTTTATCCTCCTTCTGCACAAAAGACTCAGTTTTTTTTCATAAAGGTCACAGACAGCCCCAGACAGCCGTAACTCAGTGGCATCAAGCCATCAGCCTGGCTTGACCTCTCTGTCTTGAGCAGGAATTCCTGAGTTCCCATTGTTCAAAGCAGTTGACTTACTGGCCACCACTGCCTGATTCTGTCCCAAAGCCCAGAAGGCTCCAGGCTTCATTTCCACCAACTGCCTTGGGTTTCACCTGCTCTGGTCATTGGAGATGGTTAGTTGCTTCTGAGACCAGCTGTGCTTTACTGCGGTTCTCTTTGGACATTTCAGCTCTCATTTGTATGCGTTTGGAACAGAGGGCGTGTGAAAAAGCGGAAACTTTTAGCCCCATCTTGACCAGACCATCCACTTAGATTGGCAGGCACTCAAGTTAGAAACCCAAATCTATTTCACACAGGCTACACAAATATATCCCCGCATCTGGTTCTTGTGTGCTAGTTGTGTGTGTGTGTGTGTGTGTGTGTGTGTGTGTGTGTGTGCGCGCTCGTGTGCAAACACTGGGGCTCTACAGCAGTGCCTTCTTGCGGTAGGCCAGCTAGAGGAGATGCAGTGGGCTCCAACCTCAGCAGGATCTTCTGCAGTTTTGCACGTGAGCCTGACGGACTTCCTCCCATTTGCTTTCGTATATGATCTGGCCTTGACACCACAAGGGATACTAATAATAGAGCTGTTTTTGTTACGATCATGATCAAGGCCATCAGGTTAAGCTGCTGCAACTCCCCTCACACTTAGACACTGTTCATTTTTCCTTTTGATCTCTTGGCTCCCTTTATTTAGTCATCAACCTTCCCTAATTCCTATGCTTAGTCACCACCTCAGGTTTCTTGCCTCATCAGCTTCCATTTCATCTGTACATAATTTTACTCTTTTTTTAAAAAAAACCCTTTTTGCTTTTGACCTCTCATCTTTAAAAAGGAAATGAAAATTCTCTTAGGTTGCCCCCCTTCTACCAACTACTTTCCTTTGCCATGTCCATTATGGAACAAGCTTCTCAGGAAGGTAGCCTTTGCCCCTACTTCTTCCCAACCACTGCCCAAGGTCTCTGCCCGCTTTGCTCCACTGAAATGGTACCCAGCGGTCTTTAAGGAGCTTTGCGTGGCCAAATCCAATGGGGCCTGCTCAGTGTTGATGCTCCGCTCTTCCGCAACACGTTCCACTTCCTCCCTTCGGAAACTCCACACTTCCCTGACTTCCGCGGTCTTCTCTTGTTTTCAAGATGTGTCCCCAGTGGTTGTGTTTTGCCTCCATTTAGGCTGTCCGGCCTCGTCCTGCCCTTGCCTTGACCTCTCTCCATGTCTCTCCCCCGTGCACTCTCTCTGTGCAGCAAGGCTCCCTTTATTACCTTCTCCTGCGAATGACATCCACAGCCGATCTCTGCCTGTGATTTTCTGTCTTAGCCGGCTGCCCACTGGGTGTCTATAGAAATATGGGTGTCTATAGAAGTATATCTCTCAGCCATATGCAGCATGTCCCTTCAAATGAGCATGCCTGACCCTCTCTCCAAACATCTACATCTTTCTGTGTCTTAATTCATGTCACCACACCCCCTGTTGTCTAAATAAGCAGGTTTAGACAGTTTGGACTCTCCCTGGGCATCACTACTTACTTCCGGCAACTCATGCAATCCACTTCATTCTGCTGCTCCTGCAGTTGTAATGTGTATTCATCCGCACTTGTCCCATGTTAGCTCTAGTCTGGACGATAGTTCTGGTGTTCTACCTGTTTATCCCCCTCACCTGCACAAGGAGTAGGAGACAGGAGGGGAGACCTGAAGACCCACGAGGGGAGGTGGCTGTGAGGAAGAGATGAGGAGGCAGAAGACTGATGGTGGTGAAAAGGGAAGCTCTAGAATAGATATGGAGTTCTGGGTGGCACAAGCACTTAAGCACTCAACTACTAAACTAAAGGTTGGTGGTTTGAACCCACCTACACAAGCTTCATAAGAAAAACCAGATCATCTAATTAAGGACACGATTGTATATGATATCTATGATAGTTAAGGTTGTGTTTCGACTTGTTTGAACCATGATTCCCAGTAGTTTGGCAGTTATGATCCAGTCGCCTCCCATGAAGAGATCTGATATAACGTAATTCCATCTATAATGAGATCTGCTATGGGCAGCCAATCAATTGGAAGGAAGTTTCCTTGGGGCTGGGGCCTGCTTCCAGTAGATGAGGGGTTTCAGAATGTTCTTGGACAAAGGGAATTAAGACATAGTAAATTCTCGTCCCCCTCTTCCTGATGGGTGCTATGGCAAAGCTCTCCAGCTTTCGGCTGGATCTTGCATATGGCTCCTCATCAAATGAACGTCGGTTCTTTGGACTTGAGCCAGAAGCCTGTCATATGCTTGCTGATCTTGGGAGTCATGAGATTCTGCGTCCTGTAAGCCAGCAGCCTGACATCTTCCCTGCCAACCCTGGATTTATTTGCTTTTGTAGCCAGCAGCCTGCCATTTGCCCTGTAGACCTTGGGTTTGTCATCCTCTGTAGCTATGGAAGTTAGGAGAAGCCACTAGCCTGACATTTTACCCATAGATTTGGAACTTGCCAGCTTCTACAACTGGGTGAACCATGTTTTAGGGATACGTTTCCTGGATATAAAACCACTTCCTGTTTGGCTTCTCTAGAGAACCCATCCCAAGGCAATATCTAATGGATTTCCTTATCTTGTGGGGCCTTGGTGCAATAGTGGGTTACCTGTCTGGCTGCTGATTGCAATGTCAGCTGTTTGAAACTACCACCTTTTCTGTGGGAGAAAGAGGAGGCTTTCTGTTCCTGTAAAGATTTACAGTCTTGAAGACCAAGGGCAGCTAAACTCTGTCTTGTAGGGTCACTGAGTTGAAATCAACTCAATGGCAGCGAGATGGGTCTTGTAGGTAGCCCACCTTTGTTGGAACCTGGGGCAGTCAGGAGAGGGGTAGTGTCCAGGAAACAGCATGACTTTTTAGAGTCTGAGTTCTGGATTTTAGATTCCTTTTTCTACTTACTGTTTGTGAGAGGTCAGTTCAGAAGGTTATCGTGAACCTTTGCGGGTTTTTTTGCTACTTTATTGTATGCATTTGGTCCCGGTTTGGGGGAGGGGTTCCAGTGCCCTGGCGATGTGGCTGGAGGGGAAGGTTCAGGTAGGGGGGCTGGCTGGGGGAGGCAGAGGGCCCCTCGCAGGTGGCTGGGTGCTGCAGGCTCTTAGTCGTGTTGGAGGGTGAGCCTCTCGATGAGATCCTCGCCCTGCCCGGCCTAGGGGCTGGCCAGCCTGTGGAGGTGGGTCAGGTGGTCGCCCATCTCCTTGAGGGGCTTCACCTCCTCATCCAGGAAGTGGTTCTCCAGGAAGTCACAGATGGGGGAGCTGGGTGAAGAGACCCCACACACGCCGGTCAGGAATGGCCTGGTTGAGTTATATGTCTCCAGGGCCAGGGCAGCTTCCATGGGGTCCAGGGTTTCCCCACTCACCTTGGGTCGCTTCTGCACATCCTGGGAGAGGGCGCGGCCACCCCACTGGTTCTGCAGCTTCCAGAGATGCTCCGCCCCTCGCACTGCTCCTTTGCCAGCTCGCCGAAGAAGTGTCCCCCGCCCTCCACGGCCACCTCGTTGCGGTCCGAAAAGCAGCCCCAAGAGAGGTAGATGTTAAGTGGCCCGCAGATGCAGGTTGACCAGATGGTGGACGCCGGCCTCAGCTTCTGACGGATCTGAGAGCTCATGATGGGTCGGTTTGGAGGTGACCACACACGAAATAAAAGTGGCAGCTGGTCCCCATAAGAGGGGATGGCCAAGAAGATGGTCCCGACATCCTGTTGATGCAAGACAGAGCCATGGTACCGCGGTCGAACGTCGTGAACATGAAAACAATATATTTCAAAGGCGACGATCTGCATAGATTTTCTTACAGGACCTAGGACAATCATGGCGGTTTATTAGAAATAATTTTTAAGAAAATTGAAAACTGCACTGATGAGAAAAAGCTGAGGAAAGTTGGCTCCCGCCCCCACCCTCCCCCCCAGCAATACCCCTAATCGTTATGTGAGGGTAGTCAGGAGTGCCCGAGGAGAATTTTGCTGGGAAACTTTAGTCCATCCACTCTGCAGCTCTGGTCTTGTCCCTTCACAGCCCCTATCTGCTCTCCAAACTCAGAGGACATTTTCAAGGAAAACCATGTGAGACACCCCCCCCCCCCCATGTCAAAACGGCCATTTGGATGTGCTGAAAGTTGAAGAGTGCGGAATTCTTCACGGTAGGCTTAGATGGAAGCAGTGCCTTCAGAATAAAACCTGGCTTCATGTTTTGATAGCATTGTTTAATAAAAGTTTCCATGATTTTATATCAGTATTTGCATTCTCTGTGCATCTATGTAACCGTGCCTATATTTTTTGTTCATCACTGTAGTAGCTACCAAACTGTGTATGCTATATATAGCCTTTACCAATAATGCCCCTTCTTTCCTTTTTATTGTGAATTACATTGAATTCATGTACATTCATTTCATGTCCTCCATTGCAATCTCCTCAATGAACCATCACTTTTTCCACATCCTCTGTGTTCCCTTCTTCCTTAACTCTCTGAAGGTTGTCCTTGGTAAATATTATCCTTTTGCTCTTACAGGGTTGAAGATTCGAGGGTGTTCTTACCACACTAGTGTTGTTGTTCCCCTTCTGGACCTGCCTGTTGTTTGGGTGACAATTGAGCCATGGCGGCGAGTTTGGTTTCAGAGCTGAAGGTTGACTAAGTAAGGGCCATAGTGATGGGTATCTTTTAAGATTTTGAGTTTTGTTCTACACTGCCCCCCCCCCATCTATTCAAGACCTAATGTGACTCTCCCCCTCCCCCGCCCCCGCTCTCAGAGCATTTGGTAGTGGTAGCCGGGCACCATCTAGTTTTTTTGGCCTCAAGGTTGTGACAACTAACGTTTCCATGGCCAATAGTCCTCGGAGCCAATTAATTTCCATACGTCTTTCAGTTTTCTTCGCTTTTCTTCTTTCCTCAAGAGATTGCTGCTCATGGGCTCTTAAGGCTTCAGTTGCTACTTACCGAAGTAGGATAGAGAACACTGTTTTTTAAAACTATGTTATACCAATGACCTTGGTGTCCCCCAAGACTGTGGTCCTGAGCCCTCAAGTCCAGTGACTCATTCTTTCAAGGTGTTTAGTTATGGCTAAGAAGCTTTCATAACTTTGCCTCCTATATGTTCTGCCATGGTCAAGGATATATTTGCAGCAAAGGTAAATACACATACATAGATATCCTCTAGCAAATCCATATATATTCTTGCATATACTCCCACTCTTCTTCCCACACCTGTTCAGCTCATGTGTCTTTCTACTTATCTACTCATAGATCACAGTGTTTGCAGGTTTGTGTATACAATGGTAGTTATCTCTGTTGTTTTTAACACTTTTGAATGCCCCAATTGTCTTCCCTTGCCTCCATCATTTTATTTTTACCAATCATCTATTACTGAATATTGCCTTCCCCTTAACCCAAACCAGCTCATGTCTGCTGTCTAGCATTTACCAATGATACTAAAATAATATTCTCTGATGATTACCAGCACTTCCCCTTTCTCCCCTCCTGCCCTTGGTCAACATCTCAAATAATGTTTCTTTTATTGTGAAGATTTTTTCTTGACATTTTATAATTACGGTTTCCTATAACAATTGTCCTTTTGTAATTGACTAATTTCACTCAACATAATGGCCTGCAGGTTCATCCTGACTATGAGATGTTTTGCAGATTCATTGTGATTCTTTAGTGCTGTGTGGTAGTGTTCTAATATCCTTTGCTTGTGTGTCTTAATGTTATCCTTTACCTTAAGTTGTGTTCACGTCACCAACATTCAGTCATGCTTTCCTATCATCAACACTAACAAGTGTTCTCCTGCTTAGAGTGTGATTCCTCCTCCTCCCCTCCCCTCCCTGGTAAACATATTGATTTCTATGTATATCCCTACTTTTGACTTTTTATGAAAAGAGATCATATGATATTTATTCTTTTGTGATGACTTATTTCATACATATTATAAGATGTGTTGTGGGCTTTCTTATGTGTGCTCTCTGTGTGATCTTGAACAAAATATTATTTCTATGCCTTCACTATTTTTCATCTATAAAATGAGCCTAATGTTTTCTACCTAGTGTACCTGAGAGGCTTAGAGGAATTAAGTAAGGCTGTAGTATTAAATAAAAAATAAATGACGCATAGGGAGGGTGAGGGAACCAGCCCCCACCTGCTGATTACTCCTACGAGTTCAGTAATACTACTTCTGGGTTCAGTAATGCACAATTGTACGGTTGAGATATATATGTATTATATTAAAGTCATCGAGAGCATGAGAGATAATACAATAATACAGTCAGGCATGATACATAGCAACATTGCTCACCTCAGCCCAGCTTGATGGTCCTCGTGGAGGGGGCTTAGCCGTCAGAGAAGAAGCCGCTGCTTCATCCTCCTTAGTCACCTTCTCCAGCCACCCTCTGGCCAGCCACACTCCCGAGAACCAGGGAGCCTCTTTATTTATTGCTAACCATGCATCATAGAGTCATACATCACAGAAAGGGGCAATACAATTCATCCTTGAACAGGTTTGATCATTCTGGTGTCTCATACAATAAAGCAGGCAATTATTATTCTGGGAGGCATGCAAGTTCCCTGATAGTGGACAATAACCTGAGTCACCAGGAGGGGTATTAACATAGGCAATACAAGCAATAGGAGGGGGATGACCTAAGGGTGAATGTGCTATAGTAGCCTAAGCTTAGTCATCTTAGAGTGGTCCCAGGCTTGCCTATGGGCACTGCTTCGAGGGAACAATAACAGAAAGGAATGGGCCCTATCTGGGGTGAGTCAGACTATGCAGTCTGGCCGCTCTAGATGGCCGATGTTGGGGAGAATAACCTCTGAACTACTTTCGCTGCCTAGTGAACAATTATTTTCAAGCTAAGTCTGGCATATATTTGGGGGAGACAACTTAAGAGAAATCCCTCTGTTTCCCACAGAAGGCAACATATATGAAAACATGTTGGGACACATTGCTGTTGTTGCTATTAGGTGCCACTGAATTGGTTCCAAATAACAGTGACAACAGAATGAAAAACTAACAGGGTTTACTCCATCCACCCATCTTTGTTATGTGTGAGTCCATTGCTGTAGCTACTATGTCAATACATAGTAAGAGTCTTCACTTTTGCTAACCTTCTACTTTCCAAAGGAACCCTGGTGCATATGGTTACACATTCAGCTGCTAGCCATGAGGTCAGAGGTTTGAAACCACCAGCTGCTTTGCGGGAGAAAGAGGAGGCTTTCTACTCCTGTAAAGAGTTGTAGCCTCAGAACCCACTGGGATCGTTCTACGCTGCCCTATCAGGTTGCCATGAGTCAGAACGGACTCGATGACAGTGGGTTTGGTTGTTTTTGTTGCTGTTGTTTTTTCGAGTCTGTTTACTAAGCATGATGCCCTGCTCCAGAGATTGGTCCCTCTTGGTCCAAAGCACATGAGAAAAGTTTCACCATGCTTGTTTCTAAAGAGCATGCTGGCTGTACTTCTACCAAGATAGGTTTATATGCTGCTGTTCATATTATAGTACGTGGTATATTCATTATTCTCTACCAACACCATAATTCAAAGGCATCAATTCTTTTTCAATCTTTCTTATGCATTTCCTAGCTTTTGCGTGAATAAAAAGTGATGGAAAATACCCAGGCTTAAATCAGTCATCTTCAAACTGACATATTTGCTTTATAACAATTAAAAATATTTTTTGCAACAGATTTGCCCAGTACCGTATATTGTTTAACTTCTTGAGTGCTGCTTCCATGGGCATTGTTTGGGGATCCAAGTGAAAGGAAAATCCTTGGCAACTTTGATCTTCTCCGTTTATTATGATGTTGTCCGCTGGTCCAGTTGTGAGGAATTTTGGTTTCTCTACATTGTATTGCAAACCATTCCCAGGCTGAAGTCTTTGATTTTCTTGGCTTCCAGCAAACAAGGTTGCATCATCAGCAAATTGCCATTATTTGGTGCATCTTTCAATCCTGATCCCTGTTCTTCCTAAAATATAACCTCTCAGATTAATTGCTCAGCCTACAGATTCAATCAACGTGGTGAAAGGTATACATCTTTCCTGTAGGAGGCTCTTATCCTAGCTGAAGGACTGTCTCGTGGTCTCTATGAGTACAATGAAGCGTTCCAGAATTCCCCGTTGTGGTAGCTACATGATTTCAGGTCAGCCTGAGACTGCATGAGATTTTTTTTAAAAAATCATTTTATTGGGGGCTCATACAAAGTTTATCACAATCCATACATACATCCATTGTGTCAAGCACATTTGTACATTTGTTGCCATCATCATTCTCAAAACATTTGCTTTCTACTTGAGCCCTTGGCATCAGCTCCTCATTTTTCCCTTCCCTCCCCACTCCCCCCTCCTTCATGAACCCTTGATAATTTATAAATTATTATTATTTTGTCATATCTTATACTGTCCGATGTCTCCCTTCACCCACTTTTCTGTTGTACATCCCCAAGAGAGGAGTTATATGTAGATCCTTGTAATTGGTTCCCCCTTTCTACCCCACCTTCCCTCCACCCTCCAGGCATCGCCACTCTCACCACTGGTCCTGAAGGTGTCATCCGTCCTGGATTGCCTGTGTTTCCAGTTCCTATCTGTATCAATGTACATGCTCTGGTCTAGCTGGATTAGGGGCGGAGTCTAACCCGTTGACAGAGTCACCGCTGGATGGTACCTTCTTGTAGTCATGGCATTCTTATAAGAATGGTCCTGGGGACAAACCCCCCACCCCCCACCCCCGCGCGCCTTTACCTTCTGGCAGAGCCCTGGAGATGCGCCCATCACCAATCGATCCACAAGACTTTGCACTATTGGCCTGGGATCTTCCTGCGTTCTGCCTCATTACATGTGACTGAATAAGTCTGAAGAGGGACTTATGGACTAGTATTGGACTTATGGACTTGAGCTGGACTGCGCTGGGATGTTTTATTGATGCACAATTACTTTTGATATAAAGCTCTTTATTACACATATATGAGTGTCTCTAGATTTGTTTCTCTAGGTAACCCGGCCCAACACACCATTCTTCGCAATGTTACCCATAGGTGGTTATGATCCACATTGTTTAATGCCTTTGTGTAGTCAATGAAAAACAACTAAACATCTTTTTGGTATTCCTGTTTCAGCCAAGATCCATCTGATATACCTTGTGCCATGTCCTCTTCTGAATCGCTGCCAGTTCCCTCTCAGTGTACTATTGCAGTCATTATTAGATTATCTTCAACAACATTTTTCTTTCATGCGATATTAATGAAATTGTTCGATATTTTCCAGGGAGTCATTGTTCTTTGGAAGGGTCACAAATATGGAGCTCTTTCAGTCTGTTGGTCAAGTAGTTTTCTTTCGCATTTTTGACATTTACTAGCAAATGCTTCAGGTTTTTGTGGAAACATGTCAATTGGTATTCCATCAATTCCAGGAGACTGGTTTTCCCTAGTGCCTTCAGGGCAGCCTGGACTTCTTCCTTCAGTATTATTGGTTCTTAATCTTATGCTACCACTTGAAATGGTTGATTGCTAACCAGTTCTTTTTGCTACACTGACTGTAAATTCTTTCCGACTTTTGGATGCTTCCTACGTTGTTTAGTATTTTGCCCATAGAATCCTTCAATATTTCAACTCAAGACTCAAATTTTTTCTTCAGTCCTTTCAGCTTGAGAGATGCCCTGAATATGCTCTTCCTTTTTGGGTCTCTCATCTAAATAGAGTGAGCACTTCCGGCACCGATCCCTTTGTTGAAATATTTTGATTGGTATTCTGCCAAATCCTGGAGTCATGCTTATAGTCCATGCCTTCAGTGTGACTTAAACCTCTTATTTCAGTACCATCAGTTCCTGATCACATGCCACCTCCTGACCAATTCTTTCTGGCTGCGACTGTGGATTCTTTCCATTGTCTCCGATGCTTCCTGCATTATTTTGTCCGTGGACCCCTAGTCAGGAAGTTCCTCTGGGACCTGTGCAGCAGCATAGCAGTATGCAAGCCTCGATTGACAGATGGGTGGCGGCTGGGTATGAGGTGATTTGGCGGGGAATCAAACCTGGGTTTCCTGCAGAGGAGGTGAGAGTTCTACCTCTGAGCCATCACTGCCCTGTGAACTATTCTTCAAAGGAGCGTGTTCTTTTGTACTTTCCTTGATTTTTGAGATTAAATAAACGGATGTGGAAAGTTTTTATCATATTGTCAACCCCCCAGAGTTGCTTCATTCAGAAAGCAGAAGCAAATTAGCAGCGGTTAGAGTTCTGCTTTTTCTTTGTCATTCATTAACTTGACACCATCTGCTTCAGGCTTCTGGCTTCAGTTGCTTTCTGTTTTCTTTCATACACCTTTAGAAAAATCCTTTCTGAATCTAACATCTTTAATCAAATCTTTTCTCAGGGTTACCCTCCAGGGCACGTTTCAGGTCCACATACATTTGGGTTTATTTTAGACTAAATACCCTGTTCGCTTCTTCCATCCCCTCCTGTACCAATAGTGCTTAGATTTTCTAAAGAATTCGGAGGTTGTTAGAAAGCTTCTTCTGTGTAGTCACATTGGTTTCTTTAGATGCTTGCTGACCCTTTATAGTTGTTCATACCTGGTGATTTGAAATCTGTGTTAGCCTGGGTTGGCTAGAGAAACAAATCCAGAGACACTCATATGCGTATAAGAAGGAGCTTTATATCAAAGAGTAATTGTATATTAAGAAAACATCCCAGCTCAGTCCAGATCAAGTCCATAAGCCTGATATTAGCCCATATGTCCAATACCAGTCTATAATTTCCTCTTCAGATTCACACAACACATGCAAT
Source organism: Echinops telfairi (assembly GCF_000313985.2). NCBI lineage: Eukaryota > Metazoa > Chordata > Mammalia > Afrosoricida > Tenrecidae > Echinops > Echinops telfairi. Next base: position 44,767,371 of record NW_022103906.1, on the reverse strand, counting down.
GACGCCGAATGTAAGATCACATTCCAGGGGGTGAAAAGTCTTGTGGATCCAGTGGCATTGTAAGCATCTCAGCGCTGACCTGGGTCTCCACATGGATTCTTCAGCTCCAGGGCTCTGGCTCCATCAACATGGCTCCATGTGTCTTGTCAGCAGGAAGACAAAGCAGAGAGTGTGTGTCCCACCTCCAGGGAGGAAGATCAGAGTTCCCAGAATCCTCAGGAGAAGGTCATGGCCTCACAGAGTCCTCATTGGATATGACCTAATTGACAGGCTAGACTCCACCCCTTCGCTCCAGTTGACAGGAGATTATGTAACTACCACAAAATCCCTAGAGCTTCTTATGTAAATGCTCCCTCCTCCCCTCTCCCAGAATTGAATGTCAACACCAACAAAAACAATGACACACAGGGTACCCTGTCTGCCAGCACTATTTTAACAGCTTTAATGTAGTAGTTTATTTAACCTTTTCTATAATCTCCATTTATAGATGAGGAAACAGAGGCACAGAAAGATGAAACAAAGTGGCCAAGGTCATATAACTGGAAAATTGGCCAAGCTGAGATTTGAATCCGGATAAGTTGCGTTGAGATTCTGTGTCTACCTACTCAGTTAGGCCATTTACCCATCATCAATGGTACTCATAAAAATAATTTGCTTGAATGACATCATTCAGTCTTCCCCACTTGTGTCTGTCATGGAGGCCAAGATTATCTGGTATATTTTGCTGCCACACATCTTCTTTCCATTTAAGTAGCCGATTGTTAGTTTCCATTGAGTTGACACCTACTCAATGGACGCAGGAGAAAAGGTGGCTCAGTCCTGTGTCATCATTGTGATCATTGGTACGTTTCCGTCCGTTGCTGTGGCGACAGCATCAGGTCGTTTCACGGAGGTTTCTCTGACCCTCTACCAAACATGCTGTCCTTCTCTAGGGACTGGATGTTCCTGCTGGGCATCCAACATTTCTAAAGTAAGAGAGCTCAAGTTTTGCCGTCCTCATTTCTGAGGACCATTCTAGTTGTATTTGGAGTATTTCTTTCATTCCTGGATTTATATTTTCTCTTTTGTCGTTTTTATATACTTTTAATAAATTATTTCTACCTCCTGTACTACCTTCTTTCATGTGAAACAAATATTTTTAATACCTTTGCTGATTTTAAGTTTGTTTGATTTTTAGTTATTTTCTCAGTGCATATTTTCGGTTCAACAATGTGTATCTTAGCTCATCACAATCTACTTCGGGTTAATACTGACTCAGTTCTGGTAAAATATAGCCATTTATTCTAGTGCAACTTACTTCCCTCATAATCTTTGTGCTGTGATTGTCGTATAGTTACATATTCAAGTTGTAAATCCTGCAATAGAAGTGCTATGAGTGTTCTTATATAATGTTTTGGTGTTATAAAGAAAATAAGAGAGGAAGAAGAGAAACTATCTCCGTAGCATCTTTCTATCTGCTCACACGTTTCATCTTGGTGGCGTGATTCCTTCTGTCCTGTGGCTTCAGGTTCTTGTCTGGTGTCATGCTCTTTTAGCATGAAGTACAATTGGCTACAAGTTCTTTACATTTCCGTTTATCTGGGATGTCTTTATTTTCCTTTCATTTTCAGCATTTTGGATATTTTCCCCACTGCTTTTTGACTTCCATTTTTGTAATAAGGCATCAGCCATTGCTGGTATTGAAGTGCCCCTGTATTTGATGAATAGGTGGAATAGTTGGACTTCTGTTGCTTTCACGATTTTCACTTTCTCTGGATTTCAGCAGTTGGACTATGAGGTGTGTGAGTCTAGAGCTCTTTGGGGTCCTTTAGTTCAGGACTAAGGAGCCCTAGTGCAGTGGTTCTCAACCTCCTCATGCCGCGACCCTTTGATACAGTTCCTCATGTTGTAGTGACCCCCCAACCATAAAATTATTTTTGTTGCTACTTCATAACTGTCATTTTGCTACTGTTATGAAATGGGCGACTGCTGTGAAAGGATCATTTCGCCCTCCAAAGGGGTCACGACCCACAGGTTGAGAACCGCTGCCCTAGTGGCATAGTGGTTATGAGTCGGGCTGCTAACTGCAAGGTTAGCAGTTTGAAACCAGCAGTTGCTCCATGGGAGAGATGAGACTTTCTTTCTTTTTTTTTTTTTTTTAACTATTAGGGGCTCATACAACTGTTATC
>NW_022103906.1:44750038-44763807 GCF_000313985.2 Echinops telfairi | reverse complement strand
TCTTCCCTTCCCCCCTCCTCCCCCTCTCCCATGTCCCCCCGGAACTGTCAGTCCCTTTGTTTTCTCCTCCAGATTGTTCATCCAGCCTGTCCTATCCAGACAGGCCTGGAGATGAGACTTTCTACTCCTGTAAAGATCTACAATCTCGGAACCCTACAGGCACAGTTCCACCCTGTCCTAGAGGGTTGATGTGAGCCAGAATGGACTCAGTGGCAGTGAGCTGGTTTTGAGCTTGAGATTTGTTGAACTGCTTGGCATTGTAGATTAGTAGCTCTCACTAAATATGAGAAGTTTACAAAGCATTTTTTCTTGAAATTCCCCACTGCCCCCTTCATTTTCTCTTTCCATCCCATCACAATACATGCATTTCGTTGAGGTTGTCCTCAGGTGCTGGGCACTGTTTCCCCTTCTTCAGTCTTTCTCTCTCTCCGTTTGCAGATAGACATTTTTCTGTTCATCTAGTTTTCAGTTCATGGACTGTTGAGCTTTACCAGCATGCGACGGATGAAGAAACGGAGTTCCAGGGCCAAGATGAGGGACCGATTACTTAACGAGTCAGATCGTGTCTACGTTAGACTTACACTTCAGGCAACACCTGTTACAACTACACAGACAACACGTAAACAAACAACTGTGACTGGCTTCCAGTAGAACTGTATTTACAGAAGCCAGGGACTGGGCTGTGGGCTGTAATTTGCTCGCCTCTGACTGAAAGCTTTGTCCCCTTTTTCAAAGTCTATGCTTTTTCGAATATGTCACATTGCCTCCTACTGATGGATTTATTGGATCTTTTATATGACCCAGCTATCTCAGGGGAACCCCAAATAGGAGACCCAGGTACCACACTTATTCTCCCCATCACTTGCTTCACTCTCGTACTTAGACTGTCTCAGGAGCCGCGGTGAGAACAGTGGCTGAAGCACTTTGCTGCGAAGTGGAAGCGTGGTGGTTCCACCACCACCAACTTCGTGGGAGAGAGACGCTGTAGTTTCTTTCACAGAGACCGCAGCCTTGGGAAGCCCGTGGAGCAGTTGCGCTCTTGCTGGGTTGGGCCCGACTTGAGGGAGTTAGTTGGGGTATTATAGTAAGGGATCCCTTGCTTTCCAATCTTTTCCTTTCTTCCTTTGGCTTCTTCTTTCTTTCACTAGTCATCCCCTTGGTGGATTGACTGTACCCTCTTTTCTAATCAGCTTTATTTCCACTGACATATTTTCATGTTTACCGATGGGAATTGATGATGACATACTGCTACTGCTACAATAATCATTTAGAAAAATGGCAATTGGATGAGAAGATAAGGATATAAATGGTACTACTGGTAGGGGGTTTCACCCTTAGGCTGTATATAAAATAGGGGAAATCTGACTTACTTTGGTGATCTTGATATTTTTTCATAGACTCCAGAAAAGTCCCCAGGGGGGGTGAAGCAGGAAGCATAAAAATATCTATTTATTTTCTATTTCCCATGAATGATACCTTTCCAAAATGATTTCAGTTTCCCAGTCTTGCTGTGTCAGTCCCAACCTGAGATGCACCACTTCAGCCAATCTGGAACTGTAACTATTGCTTCTGTAGGCTTCTAGAGAAACCTTGTACCCCTATCATTGAAGCTCTTTTAGCCACACGAAAGGTGAAGTGGTTCTGGAGTCGTGCCTAGCTTAGATCTTCTACAGACGTGAAATTTAGGGACAGCCAACTTGATGGTTTGGGTAGCAAACAACAGAACACCCAACTAAAAGTGGTTTAAGAAATAAGATTTAAAATCAGACATATTTCTTGAATCAGGGGCACTGCAAACATTCCTTGGTCATTCAATAATATCACTACATCCTTGGGTTTTCTTTACCTTCTTCCGCTGCGCATCTACCCATAGAGGCTGGATGCTTAGGCTTGTCTTCTCCTGGTCTCCTCATGGAGAGGCCATACTGAAGGCACGATCTCTAGACCCAATGGCATTGGACTGAAGAGGAATCCTCTCTAGATGGGATCAGATCCCCAGGCTCTAACTGCTGAGGAGATTGTGAAGGTAGGTATTTGGCATCGAGTCTGGAGGCTCCTGAGTCTCCCAGCTGCTCTGTTCCAGGTTGATGTGTCTGGTGGCTCCTTACCTGTTGACCACGTTCAGCCTCTTGGCAGAGGAGAGGATTGTTCCTCCACCGCTCCTGCTGTCCTGTGACTGCTCAGCAGTTGCTGGTGAGGTGATTTTCCTTTTAGGATTTGTAATTGTTTTCTCACTTTGAAGGGTTGTCAATGTGTTTAGATAATTTCTTCTCCTAGAGTTAGGCTGGATTTACTTTTGCCTTAATGCAATGGCAGCAACCTAAAATGAAGGAAAATATGTCCTGTGGTCAGAGTCTCTGTCTGTGTTTATTCATTCAGTCATGTTCTGATCTTTGTTATGTCCCATGCATGTGCCAGGCACTGGAGGCACAACATAAATCCACCAAGTTCTAGTTCTCAAAGGTTCACAGGCCTGGGTCTTTCTTGGATGTGCTAAATTTTCTTGGGTCTTAGTGCTCTGTAAATTGAAAGTTTTTTTCCTGGTTCTGTTTTTTTTTTTTCCCTTTCTCCCAAGCCCTGGGAAAAGCCTGATGATCCTTTGACTGTATTCTAGGAGGTTGCCACTAGTCCGTTAGACCACTAGCTGCTCCCCTTGTCAAACTTCCTGCTTTTTCCATGGAAGAAACGGAGGTTCTTGCTGCACAAGCAGACCTTATTGTAGTGGTCTCCCCTGAATCTTCATCGGTTTATAGGGAGGGGGGCAGTTGGTCAGGAAAATGACCATAGTATCAAGCATGTAAAAGGCATTATATGTGTACCACAGTGGAGTGTGAGCAGTACTGAAGTCATGCCCAGAATATCTGTGCCCAATCACTTAACCGTAGACAGGGCACGGATTCTCTCTGCCTTGCACAGGAAGTCAGTCCTGGAATCGATGTTCTTTCCTTACCTTAGGGACTGCATGTGAGTTTGGACGGGGAAGAGAAAAGCATGTGAAGCTGGCGAGAAAGAAGCTTCCTTGGCCTGCTGCTTCTCTGGCCTCTCCCTCTGCTCCCAGGGCTCAGAGAAGAGACACAGTGATGTCACAGTCTAATCAGCCACTGGAACTCTGAGACCAGAAGTGCTCCATAGTCCCTGAATAGCACCTCCTGCCCCTCTGAAAGGGATCACAAAAGGCTCTGGATAGAACTGGGAAAAAGGTGGAACAAAACGCGAAATCCTACAAATGGCCAGAATGATTGGTTTGATAGGGACTGGTGGAAGCCCTCTAGACTATGGTAGTTAGCCACCCTTCAAGCCTGGCATTGAACCTATCCCCCTGGCTCAACTCTCAGCTGAACAATAGACATTGCTATTTGGTGAACACCACCACCTGGGAAGTACACACCCCTGAGAAGAATCCACCATATACGATCCAAAGGTCGCATATGCCCAGGGATGAAGCTCTGAAGTCAGGAAGGGATAGGAGAGAAGGACAAACAGAAAGGGGAAGCACAGAGGGAATGGGGGGGGGAGGGGGGAGATTGCAATCAATGTCACCAAACAAAATGTGTATGAATTGCTGAATGGCAAGCCAATTTGCTATGTAAACTTCATCAAGATCAAGACAAAACATGAAAAAAAAACAAAGAAAAAAAAAGAGCCCAAACCCCCAATGACATGAAGATTCCTTTAGCCTCTTAAAACGAGCTCGTCACGGGGCACTCTGCTTCCGTCCACTTTGCTTTGGCAGAAAGGGAACCGGAAAGGACAGGATGAACTCCCACGCTGTACATGTCAGTAGATACATAATGAGTGGAGCTGATAAAACCGCTCCACCACGTGTGGGTCCTGCAGAGAACTCACCAGCACAAAGAGTCCATGAGAAAAAGACATGTGTTGCTCAGGTTTGGATATGGGTCACTTATTCCATTTTTCTTGAATTTAAAATCACTCTCCTAGTGGAATAAGGACTTTTAAATTGTTTGGAGAAGGAAAGCAGTTATTTTTTTTTGGCCGGGGGTGGGGGTGGGGGGTGTTCTTTGGCGAAGAGTAAGATTGACAAAATCAGCAATGCCCTTTGGTTCCACTGCCTTTATCTCATCCACATGAGATGACTGTTTCGTGTAGGATGTAACAGATAAAATTATACTGGTCGTAAAACTCCTGCTGTCAAAGATGGGTGGTTCTGACCTGAAGTTCATGAGTCAGTAGGGGAAGCTAATGTGGAAATGAAGACCTACTCAGGGCTGATAAGATGACCCAGCCAGTCCGCTTACTATATATTCCTGCCCACGGTTCTCTAACATGCAATGGTAGAGTTCCAGTTGGCCCCAGATGGATTATTACTGAGAGTCATGTCCTGAGATAGTTATCATGTATGAATCAGTTATTTTGATGGTAGTGGGGTATTGGTAATTCAGAGTTATTTGGAAACAGCCTGATGCCCATGCATTGAAGATAAATAGATGAACAATGTCACCACCAAACTATAAAATATTATGCCACTTGTTTTTAACAATTATTTTATTGGGAGCTCTTACTGCTCTTATAACATTCCATACATCAACTGTATCAAACATTTACTTTCTATTTGAGCCCTCCTTATCAGCTCATCTCCCACCCCCCTCTTGTGACCCCTTGATAAATTACAAATTATTGTTGTTTTCACATCTTACACTGATTGCTGTCTCCCTTCACCCATGTTTCTGCTGTTTATCCCCCTTTGGGGGTGGGATGGCGTGTTAGACAGGGTTCTCTAGAGAAATAAAACCAGGACACTTATGATTTTATGTATCTATAGATAGACAGATAAATACAACGTAAGAAATAAACAGCTAATTAGTCCACAGGATAGTACAAACTGCTCAGTTCAGCTCACTTCCATGAGACAGTTAATACACTGGCAGTCGTTCAACTCCCGAGGGCTGCTAGGTGCAAGTCAAGGAAGCAGACAGCTGAGTCTTCTGTGGAGCAATACAGGCAGTCTGGCCACAGGCAGCAAGCACAGGACAGGTCACCAACAGTCAGTCAGCTGACAGGGTCCGACAGTCCCCAGCTCAAGTGATGTATACACCAGCAGTGTGGCGAAGCGGGTCTTGAAGGAACCTCAAACTATAATGACACAGTCAATGGATTGGGTGTCTCAGAGGTAGTGTAGCTCGGAAGTTGAAGCAGAGAACTAGTTAAGGGAGCCGCACACTGATCCAATTATCAGAGAGCAAGAGACAGAAAGGTGAGGCTCACCGAGCCATTTATCTCTTTGCCCTTCAATTAAACTGTTGCTTCTCTGCTAGATGACGGCCTGTTAAACTTCAAGGCTTTATGACTGCAGATGCTACATTTTTTGATAGCCAGGCACCATCAGCTTTCTTCACCACATTTGCTTATGTACCCATCTTGTCTTCAGCAATCTTATCAGGAGGGCAAGTGTCACAGAATGCCATGTTGTTAGAACAAAGTGTTCTTGCATTGAGGGAGGGCTTGAGCAGAGGCCCAAAGTCCATCCACTTCCTCAATGAATTCCCATATAAACATATGTACATAGGCCAATATCTCTATTTTTATGAATTAATATATTTACATAAGTGCACACCTATGTTTATATCTCCATCCATAACTTTGTTCCTAGACCTTTCCTCTGTTTCCTTCTACCTTCTTCCTGCCTTACTGAGATAGTTAAGGTTTATTGTGCCAACCTGGCTGATAAACACATGTGGGATGAATTGAAGGACGGAGAGATAAATGGCTTGGTGAGCCTCACCATTTTGGTTCTCTGGTCTCTTGTTCTCTGATGGTTAGACGAGTATGTGGCTGTGTTAGCTGGCAAGGTTCACTTCCTGCGAGACAGCCCTGAGGAGAAGCCACATGGACTTAACTCTGATGCAGCCCTGGGTGCTGGAGAAGCTGCATGGAGACACCTGCCAGCGCTGAGATGCTTACACTGCCACTGGATTCAAAGATTTTCTACCCACTGGCCTGTGATCCTCCTGCATTCGGCATCATTGTGTGTGTTTTGTGAGTTTGAGGAGGACTTTGTAGATAGGTGTCAGACATAGGGGCTTGGACTGGATGGGGTTAGGATGCTTTCTGAGCATACAATAACCCTATATATAAAACTCCTCTTAAACATATATGAGTTTCTGTGGAGTTGTTTCTCTAGTTTACCCAGACTAACACACTCACCATCATGCTTGCCCTTCTGCCTCTTAGTAATTCCTCTCAGCTAGATTGCTGCTGCTCCAACACCCCCAGCATCTCTAGATATGTTGCTAGAGCAAAATGTGGTGAAGAAATTAGATGGTGCCTGACTATCAAAAAGTATAGCAACTGGAGTTCTAAAGGCTTGTTTTCAAACAAGCAGCCATCTAAGTGAGATGTCAACAAAGCCCACACGGAAGAGGCACACCAACACCTGTGATCCAAGGACTGTAAATCATATCATCTAAATATGGAAGAGGGAATAGTATCAGAGCTTAAATTGTGAGATTCTGGTGTGTAGAAGGCTACTATGAATGACAGTGGAAGCCCAAAATACATTTGCAGGATCCACACAGGGAATACGCTTCCAGTGATTTCCCGCTAACCGTCATTGAGGGATGGGAATAACCTGGTGATCAGACAGAGAGTATTGGAGAGACGACTATAATAGAGTAAAACGATAAATTTGACTCGAACAGTTAAAACCTTGTCACTTGATCTCCCTTCTGATACATTTTGGGCTTCATCTGGCTTTTAATATTTTCTGGGTTTTTTCCCCCCATATTGGGGTTTAATCACTGTTGTATTTTGTAAACGTTGGTAGCCTTCTTGACTCTCTGTCATATGTTTTTCTGTATATGAAACAGAGAGTAGGTGGACTATGGAAAGGTAAGATGTATGGATGAGCTCCCAATCAAATGGGTTGGATAAAATAAAAACACCATATTGTAATAGGAGAATATTTACTGACATGTTGTCATTGTTGGGGCCATCGAGCTGTTTCCGACCCACAGAGACCCTACACAAGAAACGGAAACATTGCCTGATCCCGCGCCATCCTCCCAATTGTCCCCAGGCTTGAGCCCCTCGTTGTAGCCACCAGGTCCATCCATCTCATGGAGGGCCTTTTGCTCTTGCGCTGTCCTACTTTACCAAGCATGATGTCCTTCTCCAGGGATGAGCCTCTCCTGACATGGGGAAAAAAACATTAGGTGAACTATGAAGAATAGTATGACTACAATTATTTAAATTATAAAAATGTGCACACATGCACATGTAGTATAGCTCTATATATGTGCATGCTAGTATGTATGTAGCCATTTATTCGGTAAATGTGGGGGGATAGGGTAAATAAATGAATGAGTACAATTCCACTTTTGCCCGCATGGGGTCTATAATTATTTGATGTTCCTGCTCGTTGGCTTTCAGTGGATGCAGAGGCACGGTGTTCCCACGCAGGCAGAGGAGAACTGCTCCTCGTGTCTCCCGTGCTGAGACCTTTGGAAGCTGATCAACAGACCTGCCTTCCAGATGACTCTGAGCGGTCTGAGCTGCTCACTCTGTGGAGGTAGCACTTGAGCACTTCGCTGTTTGCTCCACCCAGGGACTCCTTGTAGTGAAGACTGCTTAAGAAAATACATGGCAGCAAGTACACCCAATGTTCATACTTTCATTCATTAATACATCAAATAATTAATAAAATGAGTGATTTATACCCATATTTTCTTCTCCATGCATTTTTGTGTCTTTCAGATTTCTTTTGATAAATTGAGCTGATCGTCTGTCCCTGGCAGAGACTCCAACCCAACACAGAGTGGTCAGGAAGATGGAAAGAGCCTTGGCCTGAGGACCAGGAGTCTGGATGTGGACCAGTGGCTTTCTTTGCCAGGGTGCAGTTTATAGGTAAGAATAGTTTGGGGCCAGAGTGATGTCTAAGGTCGTTCGGGCTCTAATGCTCAAAACATAGAACAGTACTTTTAGAAAATGTAGGTGGGAGATGGGGAGAATCACCATAGAAGCAAATCTACAGGCTAGTGTATCTTCTGCCCTGATAATTTTCCCTAGTGTGTGATTTGGTTGTGGCTGCTTATCTCATGCACAAAGGTTAGCTTTAATTGATGTATAAATCATCTTTTTTTGGAGCATTCTAGACTCTTCCTTTCACATCTTTTGGCTTGTTCATACTTGACTAAAGTGGTGTGAAATATCCATGGAGAGCGGCAAGTGAAATCATTTGAGGATGAGCTACGGCAGTGTAGCTCAGGCTGGATCAGGAAGTTCCACCAGTCTGTGTCATGGGTCTTCAGGGAGGCTCGGGCAATGGGTGGGAGATAGCAGGGGAAGACTTCGGGAGGAGGCAGAGTGTGGTCTAAGCTTTGAAGCGTAGGCATGATTCAAATAGGTGCTTGGAGAGGGGGCAGCAGGAGACCCAGAGAGAACAGGGTAGAGAATACCGTTGGTGGCCAGATTTAGCAAATAGAAATATGGGATGTCTGGTTAAACTTAAATTTCATATAAACAATGAACAACATTGTTGGTATATGTACCTTTCATGAAATGTTTGGCACACACTTAAACTAAAAGAATATTTATTGATTAACTGGATTTTGAATGTTTAGAGGTACCTTGTATTTCTCTGACAACTCTAATATACTCACATGTGTGTCAACATCTAAGAAACTCATCTATTCAAAGTGTAGGATTTAAAGGATTATATCACTCTCTTGGAAATTCTTGTCTGGGACAAACAACTAAGGACCGGGCTACTAACCGAAAGTTCCATAGTTCAAGTCCACACAAGGGCTCCTCCAGAGAAAGTCCGGGTGATCTGTTTCTGAAAGAAGCACACTTACGGTGACACGATGTCCCCTAAGTCAGAGTGGACTCAGTGGTGGCTCAGTGGTATCTGGGGTGGTTTGGTTTGTGTTAGGGCATTTAGAGGCCTGGACAGATTCTGTCAACAAGTTTCTATTAAGTTATCTTGAATGACCAGTTCCCTCAGATGAGTGGGGCACACAATGTACTCAACGACTAACTAAAATGTTATGGTTTAAGTTCATCCAGAGATGTCTTGGAGGAAAGGCCTGATGTTCTATAAAGGGGCTTAAAAGTGGTCACAGTTCTCCTCGGTCACACGTGGACTCCCTCCCTGCAACCAAACCCAACCATCACCACAAACTCAAACAAAGGAAGGCAGTGGGACAGATAGTCATCGATGTGCTTTTGAAAACCAGTTAGATTTTCACTCACGGGAAGAATATATTTTCGAAATGTGCGAGCTAATTTAATTTTCCACAGCATGTAATAACATTGCAGGTAAAGACCATGCCTTTTCCTTGCCCTCTGTGTTAGCAGTGTGGTGTTGGCACAGTGGGGACACTAGGGCAGCACTGGGAGTCGTCTGGCCTGCACTTGGTGACATTGCCTGAAGGGGGACGTCAAAGCAACTATAAAATTTCTGTACTGTGTGTCAGCATGAATTTATTATTTTAATAAAAACATCCCTGTCATCATGACAACAAAAACACTTTGTGTAATCCCAACTTACAAACGTATACCTAAGAAAACGAAACCAGAGTCATTGCCATTGTGCTGATTCTGAGTCATAGCGAACCGATAGCACAGAGTAGACCCGCTCCATAGAGTTTCTGAGACTGTAAATCTTGACAGGAGTAGACAGCATCACGTCTCCCCTGCAGAGCGGCTACTGGGTTCAAACGGCTGACCTGCTAATGTGCTCTGGTCAAAGCAGTCCTACTACCCGACTGCAAGGGCACTGGACTCAGGTGGTCTAGTCTGCAGGAGCTACAAGCCTGGGCTCTTGTTCGGAGGCTGCCAGTGTTCTTATGACCACTGACTTTGTCCAAAATTCTAGGGTTTTAGCTGCGATACTTATCAATTGGTATTTATGAGCCTGTATCAGTAACTTATTCTGAGAAGGAAAGAGTTATAAAGAGAAAGAGAAACATTTGAAAGACTTCTGCTTGGTTCCTAATGATGTTGTAAGTAATAGTGTAAAGCAGAAAGTAAGACTTTACAAAACCATTTCATTGTTAGTATTCATCTAAACTGAGAAATATTACATTGAAGCAATAGTTTGCAATATTTAAACAGTAGTATGCTATCGATCACATACTAGCCTATGGTTAAATTGGTAGTAAACATCACTAAGGATTCTGCATGGTCTGGTACAGGGGGAGGCACGTGGGATCAGTGACAGGGTGACACTATGAAGTCCCGCTCTGGGTGACACTAACCTTCAGGATGCCACTGTGTGGGCAACACGAGTACTTTTACACAATCGAGGCCGGAGGTTTAAAAATGTGTCCCTCTTGTCAATCAAGGGCTCATTTATATGACGTGAGTTTCAGGTAGCTTGAGCCTTCAGAAGAGCTAAGTTACTTTTACTCAAGTTATTTACCTGAGCTGTGCACCTGGCTCTCCCAGCTCTCCAGGACTTGAGTGGCTTAGTGAGATGAAGCTCCACAGGTAGCCAAAGAATACATGGGCCCAGCACAGCAGGGTCTCTGATTTAGGTGTGCTGACCTGAACTTGCGTGGTTCAAGCCTACCCAGGGGCTCTGTTGGAGAAAAATTCCCATTTGTGCTCATTGCTGACAAATCAATTCTGACTCACAGTGAACGTAATGGACAGAGAAGAACTGCCCCATAGGGTGTCCAAGGCTGTAGATCTTTGAGGAAATAGACGGCCACATCGTTCTCCCACAGAGTGGACGATGGCTTCCAACCACTGACCTTTCAATGATGCAGCATACTTCTTAATCACTCTACCACCAGGGTTCCTTCCTGCCTAGAAAATCTTAGGGATCATTCTGTTCTGTCACATGGGTTATGATGAGTAGATAATTGACCTTGACAGCACCTAAAAACAACATGAACATTCAAGATTAGCTCTGGATGGAAGCAAATCATCTGTAGTTTTCTGCTTTGGGGCCAGGTCTACTTTCCATTAGCTCCACATGACTCCAGCGCACCCTGCAACCCTTTTAGCGTGGCGCACGGGCTTGAAGATCACAACAGGGTTCCAACTCGCTGAAGGTTGAACCGTCTTCAGCGGTGCCTTAGCCTGATGTTGGGGTTCAGCCTAGACCACCAGGTGTGAGTATTTAATCTGGACTTTACTCTGACACAAGCTTGCATCCGATTGCAAAAGCAGCTTTGTGCAGCCATTGTTGGCCATCTTTCTAAGGTAGTAGGTAGTCTGTGCATTTTACTTCTGGGACAGAAGTCAAATCTTGACATCCAAGTGAGGGCTAAGAGGAGAAATTACCACCCCTTGAGACCTTATGAAAGTTCCATCTTCCCAGACAGACTCACCTTTAACCCACCTGGAGCCGGGGTCAGCTCACCCAGGTATGCAAGAGAGTTGCTGCCTGAAGGAACACAGCCTATGATTTGGCAATGTAATGGAGCCTGATTTGGCAAAGGACACACACTTCCTTTGTCTGTATGGAGGCCAAGTAGGAGAATTAAGGAACATAAATTCTGAAAGATTAGATGGGATCAGAACAAGGCAGCTGTTTTTTGCCAGGGCTAAAGGTCCTGGGGAAGGTTCCTGGGCCCATTCTGGTTTACTTAGGAATTTCTCCTCTTTCTCATTGAACACCATTGTTGTTGTCTTTTCCTTACTCACTAGTCTAGGGTGTTCCCCGCCCCCCGAGGTAGGGAAGAGGGTGTTTCCAGACTTGCAAGGAAGATGAAGAGCTGTTATACTTCTGAAGACTCGGCTGTATCAGGAAGAGTGGCAGCCCTAGAGAGACAGTGTCCCACTGGTCACCAGTGAGATTCTACAGCTAGAACCCTCTCTTCATTGTCCAACAGGATCGATCCCATGCTAATGTGCTCCACCAGCTCTCCACTGGATGGTTAGGGCATACAGAGAGAATGGGGCAGTGCAGTTTTTAGCACCTTTGTTACTCTTTGATCTTAACGGAATTGAGTTGAAGTTGACTGAATAGATAGAATTACTCTTTCAGGAGCTTTCTCAGTGTTGACTTAAAATCCCGAATGTGACCGAAACTGTCATCATGTGACCGTTTCTATACACGCCACTGCATCCCCTTGTCAGTCGGCTCGGGCAGTGCCTCTTTCATTCTGAGTCGTCAGCACAGTCTGACGTATTCTTCCTCATTCACTCCATGCTAGAATGTCCTGCTGATTTCTTAGAAGTGCATTTCAAGACATCTAGTCTGGTCTTTCAATAAAAGATGGGTTGTGTTACTGCAAAGTGGTGAAAAGGCTAACTAGTTCATGAAAGAACCTGGCCTAGAATGAGCCCTCCGAAGCCCTTGTCAAGGATTCTTCCCATACCCCAAACCCAACCCATTGCCATCGAGGCTAGTCTGATGCATAAAAGCCTATCAGACAAAGTAGAACTGTCCCTTTACGTTTCTAAGCCTTTAAAGGTTTATGGAAACAGGAAGCCTCGTCTTTCTTCTGTGGAGCAGCTAGTGGTTTTGAACCACTGTTCTTACCACCCGATTCCTTTGCCACCAGAGCTCCAGGGCTCCTCCCATAGTGCCATCAAAGGATGGCACAGAGGCATCTCAAGGTGCCTTGGAGAAATGGCTAGGAACCAGGAGGAAGGCGGGAGAAGAAATAGGATATGGTCTATAGTTCCTAACAGCTATCTGAAGACTGTAGTTCTAACTTGTCCTTTGTGGCAGGCCGCTGAGGCCAAGAAAGAGGGCGACCAGCTTTTCTCCTCCTGGAGGCGTCTCTCCACATGGTCTAGTGTTGCCTGCTGCAGGGGCCTCTGCCCACACAGGGGCTGACGTGTCCTAGGCAGACGGCTGTTCCTCGCTGTGAACATGGCTGCTATCACGGAGCAGCTGAGTTAGCAGCTGGGTAAGGTTCTTATTTCACCCAAGAAGGAGGAGGCACTAGAGAAAGAAACAATCTTATGAAGTCAAAACCTGAGAGAATTCCCTGGTTCATTTGACTCTGGAAGGCAACAGCCTAGTGTAAAGTCAGGTAAGGAAAGCATTGCTCTACTCCGATGTCAAAGGAGGACCTTATTGACACAGGCTTCATGGACCCCTCAGAGACCGAAGGGCCAAGGGGACCCTGTGACTATACGCATGTAGGTGTGTGTGCACGCGCACATGCAGGCATTCTAGAGTAAGCAAACGGCAATGGCAAACGCCTTATTTCAAGCCCAAGTGGTCAGGGGACCACTCTCTTATTTGCAGTTTCAGCAAGATAGCCCATGAAAGAATGAATCTGAGAAGAAACCCCTGTTGTCCCTCAAAGGAGGCAGCAGAGGAAATACCTGTGCAACTTGATGTTAATGAATCTGTGGTAGAAGTCTACTGTCTGAATCCCAACTTGGAATAATATACCAGCCTGTAGTTACAGTTCCAGGGACTGTGGTCAGCATTTCTTGGTAAGGGTGCAATACTTGCTAAGTGGTTTTACTGCATCCATGTATTGATTGACAGGCACTGATTGGGAAACTCAGCACTTCGTTCTGGTTTGCACATGCTACTGTTGGGGACCTGGAGATGGAGGGAGATACTTGAACTGAGATGGCAATGACAGGGACAGTGGGCTTCCAGAAAAAGAAATAGGAATGGATGGGTGCCACTGAGTTGGTATAGACTCCCAACGACCCTCTATGACAGACTCTAACTGCCTCGTAGAGTTTTCTAGTCTCTGATCTTTTAAAAAAAGAATCATTTTATTGGGGGCTCGTACAACTCTTATCACAATCCATACATCCATCCATTGTGTCAAGTACATTTGTACATTTGTTGCCCTCATCATTCTCAAAACATTTGCTTTCTACTT
>NW_022103906.1:44747259-44748871 GCF_000313985.2 Echinops telfairi | reverse complement strand
CTTGTTCTTTCCTCTATTTCCTTTTACTTTCCTCTTGTCCCACTATCATGCTCAGCCTTCATTTGGGTTTCAGTAATTCCTTTCGGTTACATTGCCCTTGATCAAGCCCTACCAGGCCTCTTACAACCTCCTTGCTACTGATTTTGGATCACTTGTTGTTCTCTTGTCCCTGGGTTTGTTGGAAGCGGTTCACTAGGTATTTCTCCCACAGAGGCCCTGCAGTGAAAATAAAATAAGGTCAGTGCCCTCATTGATCAATCAATCAATCAACCATCAACCAACCAGTCTCCCTCTTTCCGTGATTTTCGCATATTCTTTGAAGTTGAGAATTACAAGGGTTGAGGGAGGTCGGGCAGTATCATGGCAAGGCTAAGTCATCTTTGGGAAGTGTGTACAGCTGGAAATCCTGGGAGTGGTCCAGTGCCCCACTCCTTCCCCAGTTCTCAGGGATCATGACATGGTTTTATACAATAAGGTATTATTTTAGACAGTCAATTATTATCCTTAAAAAGTGGGGATTATTCTTCTGAATAATCTCAAAAGGCTCAAAGTTAAAAAGCAAAACAAAACAAAAGCACTAAATGGACTTTTCCAAAAGACCAAAGTATCATGTGCTCTTATTTTTTAAGAATTTTATTGACATATAATTCATTTAGCATAGAATTCAATACAGTACAGTGTGCAATCATCACCACAATAAACTTTATATCAGTTTCTTCATTCTTGTATCTTCATTATTATCAGCTCCCCATTTCCCTTTTGACCTCCCCTGACAAAATAGTTCATAGTCAGTGGTCTGAGAGAATTGAATAGAGGCTTCATCTGTGTTGGGATTCTGCAAATGGATTTTGGACTTTCTTCAAGCCAGGTGCTCAGAATTTAAGCTCTGGTACAGTTCCCACCGCTAGCCTCGATGTTGTTCTTAGGTGCCATTTGATTGACTCCTGTGCACACACAGACCCTGCGTACAACAGAATGAAACACCGCCCGGTCCTGCATCATCCTCAAAATTGTTGCTACGTTAGAGCGCAGTGTTTTAGCCACTGTCTGATCCATCTTGTCCAGGGTCTTCCTTTTTATCACTGACATTCTACTGTAACAAGCATGTGTCCTTTCCAGGGCCTGGTCTCTTCTGATAGCGTGTCCAAAGTACACGAGACAGATTTTTGCCATCCTTGCCTCTAAGACCATTCTGGCTATACTTCTTAAGACAGACTTGTTTGTTTGGGCAGCCATGGTATTTTTAATATTCTTTATGAACACCATAATTCTTCTTTGGTCTTCCTTATTCAATGTCCAACTTCCACATGCATTTGAGGCAATTGAAATACCATGGCTTGGGTCAGGGGAACTTTAGTCCTAAAAGCAACCTCCTTGCTTTCAACACTTTAACGAGGTCTTGTGCAGCCGATGTACCCAGTGTAGTGTCATTTGATCTCTTGACTGCTGCTTCCATAAACTGATTGTGGGTCCAAACCAGATGAAATCCTTGACAATGCCAGTCTTTTCTCCTTTCATCTTTGTGGGGTTAAGGGTAAGAGGGAACCCCACAAAACATCACAGGTTTGGTAGGCGCAATTGTACAGCGATAATAAGTAGAGATTATAGTAAA
>NW_022103906.1:44731971-44746680 GCF_000313985.2 Echinops telfairi | reverse complement strand
AGTCAGACTAATAGTCTAGCCACTATAGATGGCTGATGTTAAGGAGAATAACCTCTGACTTACTTTCGCTGCCTAAAGAACAGTCACGCTAAAGCAGCTAAGTTTGGTACATATTTTGGGGAGACAACTTAAGAGAATTCCTTCTGTTCCCCACACATCTTGAGGTTACCTTAAATCGTAATCCACACTTAAGGCTGCAATCCTTGATCTTCATCAAGTACTTCAAGTCTTTCACACTTCACCAATCACGAAGATGTCACCTGTATATCCAGATTGTTGATAAGCCTTCCTCCCATCCTGATGCCACATTCTTCTTCAGATAAGCCAGCTCCTCTAGTTATTTGTTCAGCATCCAGATTGAATAAGTATGGCGAGAGGATACAATTCTGATGCACAACTTTCCTGATTTTAAATCACGCAGTATTCCCTTCTTCTGTTCGCCCAATTGTCTCTTGATACATGTTCAGGTTCCACACGAGCACTGCTAAATGTGTTGTTCTCATGTTTCTTAAGGCTACGCCTAGTTTTTATGATCCACACAGTCTAATGCCTTCGCATGATCAATAAAACACAAATGCACATCTTTCTGGTATTCTCTGCTTTGACCGAAGTTGTCCATCTGACATCAGCAATGATATCTCTTGCTCCATATCCTCTCTGGATCCATCTGGAACCCCTGGCAGCTCCCTGTCAACGTTATACCGCAACCATTTTTGAATGATCTTTAGGAAACTTTTACTTGAATGTGGTATTGTTTTCACATTGTGTTAGATTTACCTTTCTTTGAACGGGTACAAATATGGATCTTTTCCAGTCAGCTGGCCAAGTGGCTCTCTTCCAAATTTATTGGCGTAGATGAGTGATTGCTTCAGTGCTTCATCAGCCTGTTGAAATTTTTCTGTTGGTATTCCATCAATTCCTGGAGCCATGCTTTTCACTAACACCTTCAGTGAAGATTGGACTTTTTCCTTTAGTACAGTTGGTTTTTGGTTACATGCTACCTCTTGAAATGGTCAACTAGTACATTTTGGTACAGTAACTCTCTATATCCTTTGCATCTTTTTTTGATGCTTCCTGTACCATTAAATATTTTGTTTGTAGAATCTTTCAATATTGTTTTCTCGAAGCTTGAACTTTTTCTTTAGTTCTTTTCATATGAGATAGGCTGAGAGTGTTCTTCCTTTTTAGTTTTCTAACTCTAAGTCTCTGCACATTCTAAAGCTGCCTTTTAAAACATCTTTTTCAACTTTTTGACCTAATCATTTCTTCCATTTGCCTTAACTACTCTACAATTAAGAATAAATTTCAGAATCTCTTCTGACATCCATGTTGATCTTTTCTTTCTTTTTTAATGAACTTTGGCTTTCTTCATGAATGATGTTCTTGATGCCATCCCACATATCTTCTGTCATTAGTATTCAATGCCGAAAATATGTTCTTGAGATAGTTCTGAAATTCAGGAGGTATCAACTCAAGGGTGTATTTTGGCTCTTGTGAACATATTTTAATTTTCTTTAGCTTTAATCTGAATGTACATACGTGTATGTGTGATTGATGGTCTATTCCACAATTGGCTCAGGACCTCTTTGAGATAGAACCAGTTTAATTCTTGTGTATTCCACATCTGGAGAAGTCCACACGTATAAGTTGCTGTTTGTGTGGTTGAAAAGATATTTGCAATGAAGTTACCAGTCTTGTAAAATTCTGTCATACAGTCTCCAGCTTAATATTATGATCATATTTTCCAATTACTATTTCTTTCTCTGTGTTTCCAACTTTTGCACTCTGATCAGCAATAGTCATCAATGCTTCTTGATTGCATGTTTGATCAATTTCACACTGAAGACATTGGTAGAATTCTTCAATTTCTTCATCACGAGATTTAGTGGTTGGTACAGTGAACCCTCGCCACTTCGCGCTTCGACTTCCGCGGCTTCACTCTATCGCGGTTTTTGCATAACAGCGCATGCTCTGTCATTACTGCCACTGATTGGCTCATACTGTACACGCTTGATGCCATAAATAATATAATAAATGATAATTGTAACGTCCAAAATGTTTTACTGTATTTTCCCTTTTTCGTTTAATAAATTGGGTAATACGAGTGTAATGGTGACTAAAGGGTGTTTTTTCATGTCCTCTATGCTCTAACTATGAAAATATTTGATTTACAAATAAGGAATCCTACTTCGCGGAATTTCATTTATCACGGTAGGGTCTAGAACCGATTAACCACGATAAACGAGGGTTCACTGTATATACATGTGAATAATAATTGTATTGACCGGATTTCTTTGTAGGTGGATAGATATGCTCCTATCAGACAGTATTGTACTTCAGATAGATCTTGAAATGTGCTTTTTGATGATGAATATGAAGCCATTCCTCTTGAATTTGTCACTCCTGGCATAATAAATCAGATGATTATCTGTTTAAAAATGGCCGATACTAGTCCATTTCAGCTCACTAATGGCTAAGATATTGATCTTTATGCATGACACTTAATTTTTGATGTTTTCCATTTTTTCTGGATTCATACTTCATATAGTTAAAGTTCCGATTATTAATAGACATTTGGAACTCTTTATTTTCGTTTGAGTCCTACCCATCGGCAAGTGAAGGTCGTGAAGAGGTTTTATTCCATCTGTGCATGGTGGGCTATGCCACCTTGAGGAGGCTGCTCTTCCACTGTTATATTTTGAGCGCCCTCTGACCTGAAGGGCTCATGTTCTGCCTCTATTCATTAGGCCTTTATTTTCTGAAAAATATTCTGCTGCTATTTGTAAGGTGTTCCGTGGCTGATTCCACAGAAGTGGACAGCCAAATCCTTCCTCATTGTCTGTTCTTAGTCTGGAAGCTCTGCTGAAGCATATTTACTTTGGGTGACCTGCTGGTATTTGACCTGCTGGTATTTGAAATGCCAGTGACATTGCTTCTGGTATCACAGCAATACAAAATCATCGAAGGATGAAAACCTAACAGGCAGTGATCACTAGTCTTAAATTTTACAATCCTTGGATGACAACTAAATATATATATCCCTGTTTTACTTTAGAGACAGGATTATCAGCTTCTTGAGAAATAATGTAGGTAACCTACTGGGGACAGTAGTTTTTTTATCTATGCCAAGAAATTTGAAGGACAGCTCCTTGGCCAACTGATTGTTAAAGATCCATATTTGTACCCATCCCAAAGAAAGATGACCCAACAGAATGCTCAAATTATAGAACAACATGACTGATATCACATGCAAGCAATATTCTGCTGAAGATCATCCGACAATGGTTGTACCAGTAAGAGAGGGGGTACTCCCCACACACACACAAAAAAAAAAAACAGAAAAAAATTTTCAATGCTATGTATTTAAATTTTTCAATGCTATGTATTTTTTTGTTTACAAAACACACTGATCACCTTCAAAGTACTCTACTCTCCATTACACTTAATACATTGGTCAAATCTGTGATTCCATTCTTGGAAACATTTTTCAAACTCATCTGTTTGGATGGCTGACAGTACCTCCCTCATTTTATTCTTTACTCTTCTATGTCAAATCGCTGTCCTTTCAGATCCCTCTTCATTTGTGGAAACGAGAAGAAGTCACATAGAGTAAGGTCAGATGAATAAGGTGTGTGGGGCAAGAGAGGCATGCTATTTGTTGCCAAAAACTTGCTCAGTGAGATTGCTGCATGAGCTGGTGCACTGACATGGTGGCAAAACCAGTCCCCTGTCTGCCACAAATCAGGCCTTTTTGGTTGCTGTTATGCAATCTTTTCGGAACCTCTAAACCAGCGGTTCTCAACCTTTGGGTTGTGACCCCTTTGGGGGTCGAATGACCCTTTCACAGGGGTCACCTGAGACCATCTAAAAACACATATTTCCTATGATCTTAGGAACCAACACCGCTCCTCTATCCGTTTCCAGGTGGGTCCACCCACATGCAGATACACCCACATACCATACGAGAACCCGACGTGAAGACTGTTACCCATGCTACACCATGCTTCAAGACAAAATTTCATTGATATGTATGTTAGTCTGGGTAGACTAGACAAACGATTCATAAACACGCATATGTATATAAGGGAGAGGTTTTTATACAAGAGCAATTGAACACTGAGAAAACATCCCAACCCAGTCCAGTCCAAGGCCATAAGTCTGATATTAGCCCATATGGCCTATACCAATCTATAAAGTCCTCTTCAGACTCACAAAACATATGCAATGAAGCCAAATGCAGGATGATCACAAGCTAGTGGGTAGAAAGTCTTTGGATCCAGTGGCGTTGTTAGCATCTCAGTGCTGGCAGGGGTCTCACTGTGGCTCCTCCAGCTTCTGAGGCCGTGTTGTGTCCATGCAGCTTGTCTTCTGCAATGTCTCCCAGGGAGTAGCAGAGAGAGAGAGGTATCTTCCGCCTCCAAGGAGGAAGTACCAGATTTCCCAGAATTCTCAGGAGAAATCCATGCTCACACAGAAGTCTATGGTTGGGGTCACCACAACATGAGGAACTGTATTAAAGGGTTGCAACACGAGGAAGGTTGAGAACCACTGCCCTAAACACAAAGCTTAGTTAACAGCCTGACTTGGTAGAATGAACTCCAAATGCACTCAGTTGACATTTTTATCTGTTTGGGGAGTTGACGGACATCCAGAATGAGGTTTGAAACAAGAAAACCACTTGTACACTTGAGTTTTTTCCCATATAGCTTTCCTTGTAAGCTGTGTTCAACAGCACAACCGTTTCTGCAGCATTTTTCCTGAGCAGGAAACAACATTTCACAGTTGCGTGCTATTATCTTAAATCAGCCATCACTAAAAATGAGGTTTGAGCAAAACTGCTTTTATGAAAAAATTCACTATGACCATGGAACCTTCCCAGCCGATGCCACTGGGTGCACTAATGCAGAGCGAGCTGCTCGATGCTCACCTAGAGGGAAAAATGCATACCATGAAAGCTCTGTTCAGCGAAACTTTTTTCCTTTTTTTGGTGGTGGTGGGGTACCCCCTTGTATGCTGACAGGAAGCTGCCATAAGTTCACGCCAGATTCAGAAGAGGATGTGGAGCAAGGGATATCATTGCTGATGTCAGATGGCATTTGACTGAAAGCAGAGAACACCAGAAAGATGTTTACTTGTGCTTTATTGATTATGCCAAGGCATTCCACTGTTTGGGTCATAACCAACTATGGATGACCTTGAGAAGAATGGGAATCCCAGAGCGCTTCATTCTGCCCATGTGGACATTGTACATGGCTCAAGAAGAAGCTGTGCAAATAGAACAGACACATCACAATACACTTGAGAGATTAGATTAAATGATTATATGACCCAAAACAGATGCCCAACTTGTCTTGGTATTTATTTCTCATTATAGTAGTGATCTCATACAATCTATGTCCTTTTGCGATTGACTAACTTTCTTCAGCATCGTATTCTCCAGGTCCTCCCATGTCCTGAGGTGCTCTGTGGGTTCATCAATGTTTTTTAAGGATGCTTTCTATTCCATGACGTGCACGCACCACAGTTTCTTATCCATCCTTCAATTAATGGGCGTTTTCATTGTTTTCAACGTCTTGCTATTGTGAACATGCTGAGACAACAATGGGAATGCATACAGCTGTCTGTGTTATCTCTTCGACTTGTTTAGGGGATATACCCAGCAGATCTACCCATGAGCATTCCAGTCTCTTCATCGCTCACTTCAGCATTTGTTGTTTTTTGTTTTTGTCTTTTAATGGGCTGTTGTTGTTTATGTAAGGTGATAGGCTATTGTTGTTTTGAGTTGCAGCTCCTGGATGGTTATTTAGAGTGAGCATATTGTATGTGCTTGTTAGCCATTTGAAACCATTGGTAAAATGTCTATTCATGTATTTTGTCCACTTTTAAATTAGATTTTATATATATATATATATATATATATATTTTTTTTTTTTTTCTTATTGAAGGGTTATAGTCATCTATACATTTTAGTAGTAGTCCCTATTCTATCTTGGTGTTGTTAAAGGTTTTTCCCAGTCTGTGGGCTCTCTTTGCACTCTCTTGACGGGGTCTTTGGTTGCACTTAAGTCCTGTATGTTTAGTGGGACTCGGTCTTCTTTTTGTCTTCTACAATGCGCTTCCTTCATTCTGTTTGATAGCGTGTCCGAGTTCTGTAATAAAGCCACGGCGTTTGTCCCTATGTTTCCTTTGACCATCTTTCGAGCTCTGGGATTCATATTTCGGTCTTTGATCCTTCTCGAGTTCATTTGGGAGGAGACTCAGTTTTCCAGTGCCATTTGTGAAGAGACTGTCTCTTTCCCATTTCGTGTTTTTTTTCTCATTCTCAAACATCAGTTGACTGTAGGTGGAAATGTGATGCTATTTTTAT
Source organism: Echinops telfairi (assembly GCF_000313985.2). Classification (NCBI taxonomy): domain Eukaryota; kingdom Metazoa; phylum Chordata; class Mammalia; order Afrosoricida; family Tenrecidae; genus Echinops; species Echinops telfairi. The sequence continues at coordinate 44,740,313 of NW_022103906.1, read as the reverse complement.
AGCTGCAGGGTGCACTCATTAAAAAAGACTTGAAAAATAGAATGTATTTTAAAAAATAGTAACAGGTCAAGGAATATTATTAGATGTCATGAGCTCAAGAAAAAATAAGAAAATACTGATTCCATGAAATGTCTCAGTGTAGGTCAAGAAACTGTGCTTCAGATGCTTGTGGTAGAACCAGCCCTCAAAGATGGGACGTGAGCAAACCATCTGAATGGGGCTGACATCTCTGACCAAGAAAATGGAGGGAGAAGCTTTACTTGGGCCAAAAATGAAAGGGGAAATGGCCTCCCAGAAGTAGTTGTGCAAATAGAACAGACACACCACAATGTCTATTAATCAGCTGCAAAAGTGTAGTGAATGTGCTAGGCTGCAATTTTGTTTTAGGTAATGTGATTATACTGGGTATCTGTGGCTTATCCATATATCTGCTGTCTGTATCATATCATTCCCTTCCTACATAATTGCTTTGCTGTCTTTATGAATCTGGGTTGTGCTTAAGAGACATTGTCTTAACCCAGAAAGTAGTTTCTTCTTTGACCCGTTAGAGCAATGATTCTCAACCTTCCCAATGCCGTGACCCTTTAATACAGTTCCTGATGTTGTGGTGACCCCCTCAACCTGAAAATTATTTTTGTTGCTACTTCATAACTGCAATTTTGCTACTGTTAGGAATCAGGAGATCCCTGTGGAAGGATCGTTTGACCCCCAAAGGAGTCGCTACCCACAGGTTGAGAACCACTGTGTTAGAGGAAGGAGCTGTGGGGAGCCACCTCTTGGTCGCTCTCAGACCCTTAACCCCTCTTTCGTAAAGAAGAGGGTCAATGGAAATTAGGAAACTCCTCAATAAAATGGATTGACAAAATAGCCATAGCTGTCGACTCAAACATACCAACAATTGTGAAAGTGGCTCAGGACTGGGCCAGGCTTGTTCTGTTATTGGATGTAAGGTTCTCCTTGAATCAACTTGATGGCAATAAACAGCAGACTCATTGGCACCAAGGCAATGTGGGCTTCTAGTGGTCCTATAGGACAGAATAGAATTGTCAAAGATGATAATCTTTGCAGAATCAGACTGTTACATTTTTTACCCTTTAAGCAATTGGTGGGTTCAAACTGCCAACGTGTAAGTTAGCAACCGAGTGCTTTAATCACTGTACAACCAAGGCTCCTTCAATTTTCAACATGTACTTCTAACCTGACACAGCTAGCTAGTAACCTTTCTTTCTTTCTGTTTTTATATGAAACAAACACATGTACCCTAAACTCTTTCAGGAACATTTTGATGTCTTTAAGACATCAACAGAACTGGTGGAGTCCAGAGCATAATGCTCTGTAGCAGGTAGCTATGATTCTTGTATAAAAGAGTCCTCAGTTGAAATAAGCCTTAGACTACGTGTAAACTAGGATGGCATGAGAGACCTTTTCTGACGTTTTCTGGTCCCTGAGAAATGTTTCTATTCTTTTCCCAACAGTCTACGCACTTCGGGTTCAAAACTCAGGGCTTTCATGGAAATTGTTGAGAAGGATCATGATGAATTTCTCTACAGTGGGACAAATGCATACTACATTTCAGGGAATTAATGCTGAAATTATTGCTATAAAAATGTAAGACCTCATCTCTTTTAAAGGATCAAGTACGGATTAAACTGAGAATGGTGCAGGTGTCACCAGGCAGCAGTCGCACCAACGGAGCAAAGCAGCATTTCCTGTGTTAACTGGGGGGCCGTAGGGCTGGATTAAGGATGGGGGCAGGACTGCTTGGCCAGGCTGACTTCCACCCCAGTGCTGCTTCCCATCTGCCACATCATCACACACACTTTAGCATTTAAACAGTTTCCAATAGTGATCACTTAAACTAAAGCTTAATATAGTCACATCTGGTGGTTTTCCTGCCCTAGTTTATGCTTAGCGTTGGCCTTCATGTAAAAGCGATTCTGTGATTGCACTGTGTTGCTTTGGGGGGAGTCTTTGGATCAGGGATTTGTGCCTCGCTTTGATTGCATTGTGATTGCATTTGCAAGTGATTTAAGAGAGGGAATCTGCAGTCAGTTCTTGCTCCGCATCTGTGGGCTCAAGCTCTGGTTACATATCAAAATCACTTGAGTAATTTTTTTCTTAAAAATGTATTTCTAAATCCTGCCCCGGATCTACGGAGCAGAATTCCTAGGCACAGAGCAGGACATGTATTTGTAAATTGCTCCTCAGGTACTTTTTAATATGCAGCCAAGGAAGGTAACCACGGATACAGATGATATACAGAAGTCCTGCGAGATATCATCAGTGTAGTATATAACTCAAGAAAAAAAAGTCCCTTCGGTGTGGCAGTTCAACCTCTTGTTCTGGGTCTTGTGACTACATACCATTGAGTGCCGCTGACTCATAGTGACCCTATGTATAGTCAAACAAAACACCAGCAATAGAAGCAACCAGTGGTCTGCACCCTCTTATAACCATCGCTATGTCCGAGCCCCGTGTTGCAGCTTCTTTGTCAACCCACTTCTTGAGGACCTTCTTTTCCACTGACCCCCTACTTTATCGAGCCTGGTGTCCACCTTCCAGGACAGATGCTACCTGAAAACATGTTCAAATAGGAAGTGTAACTATCCTTGTTGCTGAGGAGAATCCTGGCTTGACTTTCCCCCAAACATGCTGGGTTGTTGTATTCCGTACTCTATGTTGTATTCAGTAAACTGCTCTTACTCCAGAATTGGACGGCCTAAGTGCTCCCTCGGACGTTCTTGTTCAGTGTTTGCATGCAAATGAGGGGCTAGAAAGCACACCGTGACTTGGTCTAGATGCACTTCAGGCCTCAGAGTGACAGCTTTCTTCTTTAACCTTTAAAGAAATCCAGATTTGCCGAATGCAATGCTTCAGTTGCTTTCTTGACTGCTGCTTCCATTGACATTAAATAGGGATATACGTAAAATGCAATCCTTGACCATTTTCATCTTTTCTTCATTTATCATAGTGCTTCTTATTTTTCAGTTGTATTTTTGTTTTCTTTATGTTAATGTGCAACCCATACTGAAGGCTACAGGTTTTGATCTTCATCAGGAAGTGAGTCCTCTTCATTCATAGCAAGCTTCCATCTGTGTACACGTCACTGGTTGTTAGTGAGTCTCCCTGCAGTCCTGATGCCCTGTTCCAGCATCTCAGATGATTTGCACAGCCCACAGATGGAGTACGTATACAGAAAAGATACAGCTCCGACACACCTTTCCTGATTTTAAACTATGCGGTAACCCTTTGTTCTGTTCAAATGACTGCATTTTGATCTATACCGATTCTTCATGAGCAGTTAGTCGTTCTGGAATTCCCATTCATCTCAATGTGATCTATGATTTTTTTTTATGATCTACGTAGTCAGATGCCTTTGTATTGTTCATAAAAGACAGCTAAACATCCTTCAGGTATTTTCTGCTTTCAGCCAAGACCCATCTGATGTCAGCAATAACGTCTCTCTTTCTATATCTTCTTCTTCTGAATATGATTTTAATGTTAATAATGTTAAAATATTTGGATTTACTGTTATATCAAGAAAATACGTCAATAATGCCAATGTTTAAAAAGACTATGGAGCAAAGTATTTGAATTAGTCCCTTTTGCATTAATTCCTAAATGTAGGAATATGTGTAGGCTTCCTCCCAGGACTCTATAAAGCATATTGAGAGATTCTGACGTCTGACCTCCCCTCAAAGAGTTAAAAGATACCAGCTTTGAAATTAGACAGAACTACTTTGAGTCCTACCTTTACGAGATTCTTAGCATTACCATTTTAGCTTCACAACTGTAAAATGGGCATACAGATTTTTTTTCTTGAAGAATTATAATACTTTTAAAAATTATGAATCATGCCTAGCACGTAGTACTTGATAAATAACTAACAAGTGATAGTTATTCTCCTCTTGGGTTCAATGAAATTACTAGGATTTCTGTATAGTCCTGAAAATTTGACCAGTTGCCTTGAAGTTGATGCTGACTCAAGGTAACCCCATGTGTGTTGTTAGGGGCTACCCAGTTGGTTCTACCCATAGTGACCGACACGGTGCACAGCAGAAGGAAACGCTGCCTGGTCCTGGGACAAACATTGAGCTAGCACCACCATATGGTTCTTGGAATCAGGCCACGTCTCTCAAGCTTCACTTCTCATAAGTGTTTATGGACCCACCGAGTCTTTAGTATTTTAAATATTCCCTTAAGTGGACTTGTTTGTGTTAGCGCCTCCTCTGGTTTCCCTGTTGCCATGAAGCCGGGAAAGGTCAGACGTTTCCAGGCTGCATCCTTCTTTACTGACTCTGACGCCAACTGTCCCTCCCAGGGTCTTGTTGTAAGTGCCATCAGGTTGCTTCCCACTCATAGTGACCCTATGCACAGCAGACTGAAACTCTGATCAGTCTGGCCCCATCCTCACAGTTGTTCCTACGGCTGAGTGCATTGTGGCAGCCACTGTGTGAATCCAGCTGAGCGAGGACCTTCCTCTTTTTTGCTGCCCCTCCACTTTACCAAGCGGGTTGTCCATCTCCAGGCACTGGTCTCTCCTGACAATATGTTCAAAGTATATTAGCTGAAGCCTTGCCATCCTTGCTTCTAAGGAGCACTCTGGCCTTACTTCTTCCAACGCAGATTGGTTTGTCCTTTTAGTAGTCCATGGAGCTTTCAATATTCATAGCTAGCATCAATTCTTCTTCAGTCTTCCTTATTCAATGTCCAACTTTCACATGCAGATGAGGCAATTGAAACACCATAGCTTGAGTCAGGTGCACCTTCGTTCTCAAAGCAATATTCTTCCTTTTCATTCTTCTAAAGAGGCCTTGTGCAGATTCACCTAATGGAAAGTGTCTTTTGATCTCTTATCTGCTCCTTCCAAGAGCACTGGTTGTGGATCCAAGCAAGACAAAATCCATTTATCATGATGTCACCTGTTAGTCCAGTTGTGAGGATTCTGGTCTTCTTAACATTGAGTTGTAATCCACACCGAAGGCTGCAATTCCTGAGTATCATCAGCAAGTGCTTTGAGTCCTCTTCCCTTTCAGCAAGCAAAGTTGTGTCATCTGTATATTTCAGGTTGCTCCTAAATCTTTCTCCAATCCCAATGCCACATTCTTCTTCATATCATCCAGCTTCTCTGGTTGTTTGTATGTTCAGCATATGGGTTGAATAAGTTTGGTGAGAGGATACAACCCTGCCCCACAAATTTCCTGATTTCAATCATGCAGTATTCCCTTGTTCTATTCCCACAACTGCCTCTTTATCCATGTAGAAGTTCTGCATAAGCACAATGAAGTGTTCTAGAATTCCCATTCATCTCAAGATTATCCATAGTTTGTTGTGAGCCACACATTTGAATGCCTTGGCATAATCAATAAAGCACATGTAAACGTCTGTCTGGTATTCTTGGCTTCCAGCCAACACCAGGATGACAACAGCCATGTGTGTGGGAGGAGCTGTGTACACCAGAGCATTTTCAGTGGCTGACTTTTCAGAAGTAGATTTCCAGGCCTTTTTTATTTATTTATTTCTTTTTTTAAATCGTTTTATTAGAGGCTCATACAACTCTTATCACAATCCATACATACATCAATTGTGTAAAGCACATTTGTACATTCACTGCCCTCATCATTCTCAAAACATTTCCTCTCCACTTAAGCCCCTGGCATTAGGTGCTCATTTTTCCCCTCCCTCCCCGCTCCCCCCTCCGTCATGAGCCCTTGATAATTTATAAATTATTATTTTTGTCATATCTTTCCCTGTCCGACGTCTCCCTTCACCCACTTTTCGGTTGTCTGTCCCCCAGGGAGGAGGTCACATATAGTTCCTTGTAATCGGTTCCCTCTTTTCTACCCACTCTCCCTCTACCCTCCCTGTTTCGCCACTCACACCACTGGTCCTGTAGGGCTCATCCGCCCTGGATTCCCTGGATTTCCAGTTCCTATCTGTACCAGTGTACATCCTCTGGTCTAGCCAGACTTGCAAGGTAGAATTCAAATCATGATAGTGGGTGGAGAGAGGAAGCATTTAGGAACTAGAGGAAAGTTGCATTTTTTCATCGTTGCTACATCGCACCCTGACTGGCTCATCTCCTCCCTGAGACCCCTCTGCAAGGGGTCTCCCATGGTCCAGGCCTTTTTTCAAAGCACTTCTTTGTGGATTCAGGTTTCCAACCTCTCAGCAGCTGCGTGAATTGTATATTACCCAGGGCTCCCTGAACACGTCAGGGTTGTATATTTATCTCAGTTAGGAGTTCCAAGAGTGCAAACAGAATGGCATCATAGCCAGAAGCTCTTCAAAATAGGCAGAGAAGATTAAAAATCTAAGTTCTCAACCTCGCCGGGAGAACAGAAACATGCACCAAATATAGTCTGGTAATTGAGAGGGAGCCAGTGCAAGAAGTTCCCCCACCCCACCCACCCAAAGAGCTGTGAATTATTGGCTACCTCTCCCCGCCGAGCTCTGGGTCTTAGAGGAGGGAGAAGGGAAAAAGTGAGCAGACTCATTTTTCTCCACTCCCACCCCAGCACTAACATCATAGCGGATGGTGGTGCTTTCCCCAAATATACATGTGTGTGTGGGAGGCACCATGATGAGGTGGGAAAACATGATTAATCATGGGCAAGAAAATTCACTAGCTCCCCACAGTCCTAGCATTGAGAGAGAGGGAGCCCACACATCAGATTCCTGTCAGATAGGAATGATTTAAATCAGGAGCCTCACTCTCAATGACCACCTGGACCTTAGGACTGAATCTGGTCCCATAGAGGAGGGTGGTCTCTATTCCTCAGCATCCCTATGGGCTGAGCCAACTCTGGGGAGGATAAGGTTAGATAAACCTTTGTTGAGAAAAATTAGCATGGGATAATTTGACCCTCAAGTCTCTGCTGCCCTAGGGTTTAAAGAAACATAGCTTGTTTGTCAGATCACAATTAGAGGGGATTGATTTAAATAGACCTTGGACCCTGCTCTGATAGCCAGTTAGAGAAGACATATTCAGGTAGGTGGGCAAAGCTTTTCGGATATTGTATTTTCTCCTCCTTCATGACAACTATAGTGGTCATTGGCTGACATTTCCTGAAAAATGCAGTAGTCAACCTGAGGTCAGGACCTTGATAGGGGCAATATTTAACTGTTTCCTGCCACCCACCTCTGCTCAGGATAAGCTATTGCCACATAGCCAAGCCACCTTTGACTTTTTGAGAGCTACGGCAAGTGCATGGGGAATTCTGTTCTTTCTAGAGATAAATATAAAACAATTGCCAGTTTCTGTACAGATGAGAAAGCAAGAAGAGATGCCATCATTGAATGGAACACATGTAATGCACACACAGCTAATATCTAGGATGAGGATAAAACTTTAAATCTCTCCATGAGGTCAGTTTAAAGAATGACCCTCAGCGATTTTAAATGGATGGAGGGAAAATGCAACAGGAAACAGAAGGGGGGGGGGATAGAAAAACTCAGGAAAGCACTACAAGAACAACTCGACAAATAAGTGAAAAAGTATACAGAATTAAACAAATACAAATTGAAATTCAGAGGGCCAACTCTAAGATAACCCGAAGAACTGGATAGCATTTTGAAAGAATAGAATAGAAGAAATGAAATAATGGAAACATGAATTCGTGATCTTGAAGATAAATCTCTCGAGGTCAATCTATAAAAAAGATCACCCCAAAGGCTGAAAAAAATCTAATAAATTTATGGGACACCATAACATGAAATAATGTATTTTGGTAAATATTCCAGACAAAAAAGAAAAAAATAACCAAAGAGAAAACAGTCCAGGAAAATTAGTATAGAATTTGCGTAACATTTTGACAGACCACGAAATAACTATCTAAGAAACCCAGAACCCCAACCAGAATTGATTGTGAAAGAAAATCACCATGACACATCATAGTCAAAATTTCTAATATTAAGAAAAGGAAAAACAAATAATCACCTATAAAGGTAAATCAATAAAAATAAGCTCAAAGTTTTCAATGGAAACCATGCAAGCAAGAAGGCACTGGGTCAGTATACACAAAATCTTGGAAGCAAAAATTACTAACTGAGAATTCTATATCCAGCAAAATTATTCCTCAGATAGGAGGGAGAAATTAAGACATTTTCAGACAAAGAAAATCCAAAGGAATCTGTAAAACAAAACCAGTCTTACTGAAAATACTCAAGGGAGTTCTTTGGACAAAAAATCAACAACATACAGCAACCTAAAATGATTGTATAAGACATTATTGTAAAAAAAATCACCTTACAGCCTGTCTGGATAGGACAGGCTGGATGAACAATCTAGAGGAGAAAACAACGGGACTGACAGTTCCGGGGGGACATGGGAGAGGGGGAGG
>NW_022103906.1:44649472-44728825 GCF_000313985.2 Echinops telfairi | reverse complement strand
ACACAATTGATGTATGTATGGATTGTGATAAGAGTTGTATGAGCCCCCAATAAAATGATTAAAAACAAAACAAAACATGAAGGCTGGAAAAAAAAAAATCAAACAAAGATCAGTAAAAACAAAAATAAAACAAAAGCAGAGTAGTAATATTAAATTTCTGACAAAATAGACATAAAAATAAAAGCTATCAAAGAAGGCCATTATCTACTGATAAAAACCATAATCAAGAAGACATAATCAAATAAACATGTATGCACCCAAGAAGGACCCTTAAATACATTAATCAAATTATCATAAAGTTAAAAAGATCAATATTCAATTATAAGATAATAATAGGAAATTTTAATTCATCACTTTGACCAAAGATAAAGTGGAAAGAAAATCCACAAAGATAAAGAAGAACTAAACAATCAACTTGATATCTTATGCATGTACAGAGAATTTCACTCAACAACACAATATACATTTTTCCTCATTGCACATGCAATGCGCTTCAGAGTAGATCACATGCTAGGTGACAAAGCATGCATCAAAAAATTGAAAAACATTGGATTATTACAAACTATATTTTCAGATCATAATGTTATAAAATTAGAAATCAACGACAGGATGATCAAACAAAACCATCAATTATATGGAAATTTAACAACTTACTTAAAAACCAGTGGTTAATTGAAGAAATAAAGAACACAATTTAAAATTTCCTTGAAACAAATGAGAAGGCAAACACAGCATATCCAAATCTTTGGGACTAAATAGAAACAGTTTTCAGACGACAACTTGTAGCAATATGTGTACACATTACAAAGGAAGAAATTGCTAAAGTAAATATAACACAGAATCTACAGCAATTAAAACAAGACCAGCAAAATAAACCCTCAAACACAAGGATAAAAGAAATCACAGAGATTAGAGCAGAAGTAAATGAAGTATAAAATTAAATATAAGAAAAAATTGGGGTGAATAAGCAAATGTGGTGAAGAAAGCTGATGTTGCCCGGCTATCAAAAGAGATAGCATCTGGGGTCTTAAAGGTTTGAAGGTAAACAAGTGGTCATCTAGCTCAGAAGCAACAAAGCCCACATGGAAGAAGCACACCAGCCTATGCAACGATCACGAGGTGTCAAAGGGATCAGGTATAAGGCATCATCAGAACAAAGAATCATATCATAGTGAATGAGGGGGGGAGTGCGGAATGGAGACCCAAAGCCCATTTGTAGGCCACTGGACATCCCCTTACAGAAGGGTCTCGGGAAGGAGATTAGCAAGTCAAGGGTGCGATGTAGCAGCAATGAAACATACAACTTTCCTCTAGTTCCTAAATGCTTCCTTCCCACCCCACCCCCTATCATGCTCCCAATTCTACCTTGCAAGTCTGGTTGGCCAGAGGATGTACACTGGTACAAAGAGGAACTGGAAACACAGGGAATCCAAGGTGGATGATCCCTTCAGGACCAGTGGTGTAAGTATCGATACTGAGAGGGTGGAGGGAGGGTGGGGTGGAAAGGGGGAATCAATTACAAGGATCTACATATAACCTCCTCCCTGGGGTGGACAACAGAAAAGTGGGTGAAGGGAAACGTCGGACAGGGCAAGATATGACAAAATAATAATTTATACATTATGAATGGTTCATGAGGGAGGGAGGAGTGGGGAGAGAGGGGAAAAAATGAAGAGCTGATGCCAGGGGCTTAGGTGGAGAGCAAATGTTTTTAGAATGATGAGGGCAATAAATGCACAAATGTGCTTTACACACTTGATGTATGTATGAATTTGATAAGAGTTGTATGAGCCCCTAATAAAATGATTTAAAAAAATTGACAAGATGTTGGTTCTTTGAAAGGATTAACAAATTGATAAGCCACTGGTAAAATGGAAAACAGATAAAGGAAATACTTTGGATAAAAAATGAAACAGGTAACATTACAACAGAACTAATTGAGACAAAAAACATAATTACACAATATTATGGAAATTTGTATTACGTCAAATTTGAAAACCTAGAAGAAATGGACAAACTTCTAGAAACACATTACATACACAAATTAACACAGATTGATGTAGAATTCCTTACACAGGAAAAAATTTATCTGGCTATTAAAAATTTAGAGAAGAATTCACACCAATTCTATACAAAATATTCTAGAATATAAAAACTATAATAACATACCACCAAATCCATTTTATGAGACAAGTATAAACCTGGTATGAAAACCAGACAAAGACATCATCAGAATAGAAAACTATAGATCAGTGCCCTGATGAACATAGATGCTAAATTTTTGACAAAATTCTAGCCAGCAGTCTTCAGCTAAAGATTAATAAAATACCTTATGCTCAAGTGGGATTTATACCAGGTAGGCAAGTATGGTTGACTATTAGAAAAAAAAAAAACAATGTCATCTACCATGTAAATAGAGCAAAAGAAAAGAAATATATAATTATGTCAATTGTTGCAGAAAAAGCATTTGATAAAATTCAACATCTGATCATCATAAAAGAGCTCAATAAAATGAAAATAGAAGGGAACTTCCTTAACATCATACAGCCCATATGCGCAAAAGCAGTGACCAATATTTTACTCGATGGAGAGAACAGAAAGCATTTCCCCTCCAAATGAGAACCTGACAGGTTGCCCTTTCCCACCACTCTATTTAGTAGAGTCCTGCAGATCTCAGCAGAGTTATTGGACATCAAAAAGATGTTAAAGGCATACACATTGTCAAAGAAGAAGCAAAACTTTATATGCAGATGGCACGGACATATATATAAAAAACCTCAAACACTAAATTTAAAAATGGCTGGAACTAATTGTAAAATATGACAATGTAGCAGGCTATAAGATTGTTATACAGAAATCAATTGGAGTATTGTATACTAAGGACAAGGACTCAGAAAAATAAATTAAAAGAACAATATCATTTACAATAACCACCCCAAAGATAAAATACTTAGGAATAAATGTAGCCAGAGAACAAAGAAAATTATAAAACACTTTTATATGAAATCAAAAGAACCTTACATAAATGAACGAATGTTACATGGTCCATGGATAGGAAGACAAGATAGTGAAAATGTCAATATCACCAAAAGCACTCTATGAATTTAATGCAATTTTCATCCAAATCCCAGGACAATTCTTCAAAGAAATGGATGAACTAATCACCAACTTCCTGTAGAAAGGAAAGAAACCCAGGATGAATAAAACACTACTAGAGAACAAAAATAGAGTCGGAGACCTCTTGCTCCCTGATTTCAAAACATACTCTAGAACCACAGGAATCCAAACAGTTTGGTATTGGTACAATGAGATGTGTGCAGACTAATATATCAGAATAGAAAACTCAGAAATACAATTACGCACCTATAGACACCTGATTTTTGATAAAAGACTGAAACACACAAAAAGATAATCTTTTCAACAAATGGTGCTGGAAAAGTTGGATCTCTACATGCAAAAGAATGGAAAAAGGCCTACACTTAACACTGTTAAAAAAAAACACCTCAAGATGGATTACAGACCTACATATAAATGCTAGACCTATAATGAACATTAATGAATGAATAGAGGAAATCTCTAGGGCCCTAGAGAAGACAAAAATACACTACCAATCTAATGAGAAACACCTGCACTGCAGAAGACAAAATCAAGGACTAGTACTCTTGAAAATATGACATTAATGTACATCAAAAGACTTCATCAAAACAGTAAAAAGCAAACCTACAGATTGGGGGAAAATGGCAATGATACACTGGATAAAGGCGTAATCTCAAAAACCTGCAACTGTAAAAATCTGCAAACTGCAAACCCTTAATAAGAAAAACACAAATAAACCAATCAGAACATGGCAGGAGACATGAATAAGACAATTCACTAAAGATGGTATCCAGGTGGTCAACAATTACATGAAGAAATGCTTGTGATCATTAGCTACATGACAAGTGCAAATTAAAGTAACAATGAGATACCACCCCTCAGAAACACTGATAGCAAAATTTAAAAACAAGCTGAAAATGACAAATGCTGGAAAGGCTATGGAGAGATGGAACACTCCTTGCGTGTGGCACTTCAGAGCTGTACAACCACTGTGGAAAACAGTACGCTGCTTCTTTAAACAAATGCAAGTAGAGATGCCATCTGACCCTGCAGTTTCTTTACTCAGCACATACCTCAGAGAAAGAAAGCGCAAAATAAGAGCTCATACATGCACATCCATGTTTATCGCAGCACTTTCTATAATAGCAAAAAGGTGAACCTAACCCCAAAGCCTGTCTGTGGAGGAATGTTCAAATATATTCCGGTACATATACACAATGGAACATTATTCATCTGTGAAATGCAATCATAAAATTGTCAAACAACTGATGACGTGGACAAAATTGGAAGACATTATGTTCAGCAAAGTTAATCTTTTAAAAATAAAGTAAGGGCAGGAGTGGTGGTGGAAGGGATAGGGAGGGAAGCAGGGAGTGAGGGTGTGTGTGTGTGTGTGTGTGTGTGTGTAAAGCTGAATAAGAAAGGGCCACATACACAGGGAGAGATACTTGGGTACTGTCACTGTTTTGGTGAGATACGCTATGCAACTGGGTTTTGGGTGTTTTTCTTTGTGTGTGTTATATTCCACAAACCAAAGGGAAACAATAAAAGGGGTGTGGGAAAGAGAGACAGAGTAAGCAGCCTTTAAAGCCTCCTTTCCCATCAGATCTGGACACTGGTCTGAGCGGTTACAAAAGGAGGAGAAGTCAAATGAAAAGAATGCCACTGCTTTTGTAGCACGTGGGCTCTTTACAAACAAACAAAAAGTAAGGAGCTGGTCAGGGCGCAAATCCACCACATCGGTCAGACGGGGAAAGATATGGTTGTCTGGGTCTGCAAAGAGTTCTATCCTTGGGAACTCTATGGATCAGTCCTACAGGATCTCTCGGAATCAGTGGGCATGATTCTCAGTGACCAGGTCAATTAGTATTGCATGAGATTCATGCCCATACTAGGTCCAGTTTCAGGACATCAACTTCATTTCTGGTCTAACTTTTCCATTTGGCATTTTCCCCTAACAATTTAAAGATGGAAACAAAATAGTTTACCTTTCTGGGCAGAGACCATTTCTGGCACCTTCCTACACCTAATGCTAACGGGCAGGGCAGTAAAACATATCAGTTAAATAGTAAGCTTTAGGGCAAGGTTTCTTGCAATGGACCCACAGACCACAAAACGGCAAGCAGAAAGCAAAGTTTATTTGGAAAGAAAAGAGAAGCACCTGGTGTAGCAGGTGGGGATTCAGTGGCTTGTGGCCGACTGAACTGTATTTAGGGTTTGTTTTTTTATCAGGTGTGGGCTACGTGGCCCATCGACATCTCCGGATTATGAATGGACCAATGCCAGGACTGGTCCTATTGCTCAGGTCCAATCATAAACCCGGTCATTCTCTCCCCTTGCCTTGGGCTTACCTGGGCATGGACCAGGAAATATGCATACAGAAGTCAGTAAAGAGAGTCTTGGGTTTGATGATCTTGGAGTTTAGAATCAGCCTAGGCATCTGATGCCGGTGGGTTTAAGATTAGATTGTCCTAGGCTGTTGAGATCACCCTTCCTGATGTCCTGCCACTCTAATGCTTCTGCATCATCGGACCTCTTCCCTCCCTCTGCCTTTGGGACCTCTACCTCCTATCTCTCAGTTCTAGTCCTCTCCCCCTCCTTTCATATAGAGATGGTCTTGGGTTTCCAGCCTAGCTGGCACTTGGTCCATGTTACTCTGAGTTTAACCTTTTCCTCCCTCACCTGTCTGCTTCATGAGTAACTGATCAGTTCTCTCCCCTTTTCAGCTTGCCTCAGCTCTAAGGCTTATTTTAATTGCTTTTCTGAACCTTAGGGCTTTCTCTAGTGCAATCTTTTGAACAAAGCTCTTCCTTTGCAAAAACTCTTAAAGGAGAGGCATTGCAAACCTTTGCAGCTAAGTGAATTGAGTTGATTGAGTCTCTTGATAAAACGTGTTCTCTTTTCTTTGACAGGGTGAAATTCCTCTCTGAGGGAGAGAGAGGCGTCTCCTTTGATTAATATATTCCCATTCATGCATGAATTTACATTCATGAATTATGATATGAAACAATTTTTTTAGTTTTATTAAAAGAAAAAAAAAGCTGCTATCTGGTATTATTCACATATCCCACCACCTTTGGTTAGATGGATATTTGTTAAAATAGAGCCGTTGTGACAAGGCTGTAGGACAGATGGACATTCTGGAAGATGAGAGGAGCTTATAGATGGGGTGCGGGGAGGGGTATGGGTGTTTAGGGTGAAAAAGCTGGTGGAGCACTTCTGATAAAACATGAAACAATGTGGATACAATTTCACAAAAGGCAAACAAAAAGGCAGAACTCACAGGGGCAAGAATAAGTCCAGGCCTCTACGTACAAAACCAAACCACATTCTGCCACGAAACCCTGGTCACTCAGAGCAACCCTACAGAACGGGTTAGAAGTGCCCTGCGGGTTTCCTTACTGCGCAGGAGTCAAAAGCACCCTCTTTCTCCCGAGGTGGGCTGAGTTTCAAGCTGCTGACCTTGCAGATTGCAGCTCAGTTTGTAACTACTACATCCTGAGGCACCTGGCCTCGAGGTCAAGAATAAACCAATAAAAGAAAGAGATCCTCCATGAAACAGATTGACCCAGGAGCTGCAACAATGAGCTCCAACACAGCACCGATTAGGAAGCTGGGACAGGGCCAGGCCACATCACGTCTGTTGTACGCAGGGTCACCATAAACAGGAACCAGCCCAAGGGCCACTAACAGCAGCAACGCGTCAAAGGTAAGTAACCAATGGTTTGGACCGAGATGAAGAATGGAGCTCCAAGTTACATTAGGAAGGGGAAGTACATTAAACCTGAGGTTGTTTGACTGGATGGTGGTAGAACAAAAATAGTGAAGTGGCTTAAGATAAGAAAGCACCCAAGAATCTGTTGTGGAGGGGAACTTTCTTCTTCCTGACTACCTTAGAATGAATTTCTACAGGAAAGGACAGAATAAAGAGAGAGACTGAGAAAGAGGGGGAGGAGGGAGCAAGGGAAAGAAGAATGACAGTTTGTTTGTAAATCATTTTGGGGGGTGGCTCATACAATTCTTATCACAATCCACACATACATCCATTGTGTCAAGCACATATGTACATTTGTTGCCATCATCATTCTCAAAACATTTGCCCTCCGCTTGAGCCCTTAATATGGGCTCCTCATTTTCCCCCTTCCTCCCCCCTCCCTCATGAACCCTTCATAATTCATAAATTATTATTATTTTGTCATATGTTATACCGTCCGACACCTCCCCCCATCCTCTTCTCTGCTGTCTATCCCCCAGGGAGGAGGCTATACATAGATTCTTGTAATCGGTTCCCCCTTCCACCCCACCTTTTACCTATCCTCCAGGCATCGCCACTCTCACCACTGGTCCTG
Source organism: Echinops telfairi (assembly GCF_000313985.2). Classification (NCBI taxonomy): domain Eukaryota; kingdom Metazoa; phylum Chordata; class Mammalia; order Afrosoricida; family Tenrecidae; genus Echinops; species Echinops telfairi. The sequence continues at coordinate 44,721,380 of NW_022103906.1, read as the reverse complement.
AAGGGGTCATCTATCCTGGATTCCCTGTGTTTCCAGTTCCTATCTGTACCAATGTACATCCTCTGGTCTAGCCAGATTTGTTTGTTTTTTTAACAGTCATTTTATTGGGGGCTCTTACAGCTCTTATATAACAACCCATACTTCAATTGTATCAAGCATATTTGTACATATGTTGCCATCACTATTTTATAAACATTTAGTTTCTATTTAAGCCCTTGTTATCAGCTCCTCATTCCTCCCCTCCTTCCCCCTCATTTGATTTCTTTTTTTAAAAATCGTTTTATTAGGGGCTCATACGACTCTTATCACAATCCATACATTGGAATCATGATAGTGGGGGGCAGGGAATGACAGTTTTATGGGTATGATTTTTCAAAGAAAAACTACAAATAATGAAAGTTGGTATTTGAGGAAACTTACAGAGGGGCCAGAAAGACATATTTACTGAAATGCAATTGTTTATCTGAATAACATATGTTGTTGATAGCTGCTATTGAAATAACTCGATTTGTGGTGACCAAATCAGAACACGTCAAAGTGCTTCCCAACCCCACACCATTGCCTGGTACCTTGTGGATATGATCCTTGTGACCCAACCGGTTTTTATTGGCTTCTTTTCTTTGTTATTAAATACTTTTATTGGGGGCTTTTACATCTCTTATCACAATCCATACATTCATCCATTGTGTCAAGCACTTTTGTACATATGCTGCCATCATCATTTTCAAAGCATTTTCTTTCGACTTAAGCCCTTGATATCAGCTCCCCATTTCCTCCCTCCCTCCCTTATGAACCCTTGATAAATTATAGATTATTATTTTCATATCTTACATCATCCTCTGTCACCCTTCACCCACTTTTCTGTTGTTCTTTCCCCTGGGAGGGGGTTATATAATGATCCTTGTGATGGATTCCTCTTTCCTCCCCCTACCTTTCCCTTATCTTCCTGGTATCTTTAGTCTCATTGTTGGCCCTGAGGGGTTTATCTATCTTGGATTCCCTGTGGTCTAATCCAATTTGTAAGGTAGAATTGAGGTCATGATAGTGGGAAGGAAGCATTAAAGAACTAGAGGAAAGTTGTGTGTTTCTTCCGTGCTGTACAGCACCCTGAATGACTCATCTCTTCCTTGTGATCCTTCTGTGAGGAAATGTCCCATTGCCTACAGATGGGCTTTGGGTCTCCACTCCATGTATTGGCTTATTCTGTGTTAGATCATCAGGCCTTTTTTCTGGTTCTGTCTTGGTCTGGAAACACCACTGAAATCTATTCAGTACACAGCAACCCACACAGTCTCCGTTGACAGATAAAGTGGTGGCACACATAGGTGCACTGGCCAGGTATTGAACCTGGGTCTCCAACATGGCAGCAAGGATTCACCAGAGCTGAGATGTGCTCAGAGTGGATAATGAGCAGGCTGTCTGCACTGCTATACTCTTGGTGGAACTTCAACTTCCTTAGCTGGCAGGCAGGGACAGTAATATTTCTGAATCAAAGGGTTCTGGCACAATGGAATGAGGTAAGACTTGACTTGGCCCTTAAGAGGCCCGTGAGTCAGCTTGCAAAGATATGCTGTAGGTGCTATTAAATTGATTACTACAAATAGATACTAGATACGCTAGTGTTTCTCAAACATTTTTTAAAGAGTGGTGCCCTATGAACTAAAACATGAATGGGCACCTGGAATGGGCATTAGATGGTCCACATCTCCATTTGACTTATCGGGTAATGAGGATACAATTTTCTATGAGCAAACTCTTGCCAAAAAAAGATCACGTGCTTCCTGGGCCATGTGAGAGCTTTGCCTCGCTAGCTTTCAGGACTGTAAATAATTCTTTACAATGGTGGCTGAGGGTGGGGAAACATTGAAAATCCTTGGGAGAACCGCATTATTCACATGGATGGGCGTCATCATAAGTCAGAATCAACTCAATGACAGCCAGTTTATTGGTAATTACCCTGGGCCCACTCAACTAACCCAGGACAATCTCTTTATTTTCAAATCAGCGGATTACCAACCTTAATTATATCTGCAATTTAACTTCTCCGATGCCATCTAACACAAAATAGTCATACATTCTGGGAAGTGGGACAGAGTCATCTTCAAGGTTCATTACTCTGCCTGCCACCCAAACTAAAAGTACAGATGATGGAGAAAGAGAAACATGCCCTGGAGACAAACACATGAAAATAAATGGAGAACACCAGGCAATAAGGGGAAATGCTAAGTCTAAGGTAAAAAAACTAAGCACAACAGTAATTCAGGGTAACAAAGCTCATGTGTGCCGAGAAGGTCGAGGAGACTCGGAGACTCTCTGATGCTGGGAACAGTATTAATGACCCCCAAACAGGATGAAGCACTCTCAATGGTTTCTGATGTATGAAAACTGGTGATAACTCCGAGAAGTCATGTGGCTACCATTACGGAACGCACACTATACAGTGGTTTGCAATCACATATTTTGGTGGAACAGTTGAAGAAATTAAAGGACGCAAACCAACACTAAGCAAGTTGTTAACCCCTGCACCATTTCATAGTGTTTGAAAATAAACCCAGGGTTTTCACACCATTTACTTGCTTCCCCACCTTCAGTCCTTCAAATCTGAGCCACCGCTGTAAAGAAGTAGGTACCGGGCCTTTCTTCTAGGTTGTCTGTGGATGGGCCTGAACCGGCAACCTTCTGATGATCTGCCCAGCATATTAACGGTTTGTATACCCAGAGTCACCGGTGTAATCACAAGGGTCCTTAGCAGTGAAGAGGGAGGCAGGAAGGTCAGAGTTACCACTGCGGGCCTCCAACGTTGAAGAAACGGCCATCCGAATGTGGGCTGCCCTAGAAGTTGGAAAACGCAAAGGAATGCATGTAAACCATTTGACATCCCTGCTAGAACCTACAGAAGAAACACAGCCCTGCCAACACCTTGACCTTCACCCAGGGAGACCCATTTGGACATCTGATCTCTGGAACTGTAGATGAATAAATTGGCATTGTTTATTCCACTGAGTTTGTGGCAATTTGTCACAGCAACCACAGGTCCCTCATACAGTTGGTTATCTCCCTCAGTGCTGTCTGGGTCAATCATGCAGCAGGAGCTTGGGGCAGCGGGCCTGGAATGTGGCCTTGCACCCACGAGGTCCAGCTCGGTGCCAGAACTCTCGCTGCAGAGGGCATGGAGGAGAGGATCGGGTTGCCAGGGGATCCACACAGGACCTTTCTCATCTTCTGCAGACACCATCCAGCACACACGCCTCTGTTGCTATGGGCGCACTTCCTATTTGGCCTCTTATTTACCAGAAGCGTGTCTCCCTTTCTGAGAACCAGTCCACTTGACCACACAAAAAGAAGCTGTTCAGGAAACACCTAACAAGGTTTCATTTTGAAAATCTTAATATAAGAGCCAATGTTTCAAAGGTCAAAGTCCTTCAAGTTTAGTCATGGGTTAGAGAACTAGTAAGTGTGAAGTATTCCCCCATGGTACACTGTACTTTTTAGAAACCAAATTTTTTAAAATGTTTTTAAAATTCTTCCTATTACTTACTGTAAAAGATGGAAGAAGAAATAATTTTGAAAATAAGTAGGGTTTCTACTATTCTGTGGCATATTTTTTCCTCCTAAGATTCACTTTCATAAAATGATCCCTTTTAGCATGTGGTACTGGAACCTATCCTTGAGATATATTTGAGTGTTGAATCTGTCTGTCTTAAGGTTGCAGGAGTGGAAGGAACTGCTAAGTCCGGGTTACTTAAATGCTTTCTTGTGTTGGCTAGAGAGAGATCTATGGCGAAGGGCACAGGAGGTTCTATCTGAATGTGTAAAGAGGGGTCTCAGGCTATCTAATAGAAATGGGGCTGACCGGTCATGTGCCTTCAGCCTGTGTGCCATCATCTTGGGGTGCTAATGTGACATTTCAAAGACCATTTATTTTGAGGAATAGCCCTGCATGTCACTTCAGGCTGTCTTAGCTTTTAGAAAATATTAATACATGCAAATTTCAATGAACCCCCCTCATAGTAAAGCACCTGCTTCTTCTCGGAGGACAGCAGGGCTGCCCTATCAGAATGCCATTGGGAAACCTGATCCCTGTGCCCCTGCTCTTGCCCCTTCAGACTTCTTTGTTCACAAAACTCAAAGGACATTTCAAAGAAACATGATTCGAGTCCTTCAAGGAAGCCTAAATTACCATGTTGACTTGTAAATCAAAGAATACAAACATCTTCGTGGAAGGGTTAGAAAGATGGAAATATCACCTTCAGAAGCATATAGATCTAGATGGAGTATCCGCAGAGAACCAATCATTTAAAATCTTGATATTTTGTTTAATAAAGGTGCCCATGATTTTGTAGTAATACTTTTGGACTTGCTTTGTCTAGGATATAAAATTAAAACAACACCAAAAAGACAAACTTACTGCCATTGATTTGATTCCCGCTTAGAGCAGAGGATTACTATGAGTCAGATCTAATTTGAGGGCACCTAACAACAGTGTTTATATTATAGATGTGTGTTTTATATTCATATATGTATTTCACATATAATTAATATATAAAACAAAATTATGTCTTATTAAGAAAAATAAAACAAAACCAACTGCCATGTAGTCCCTTTCCAACTCATAGGTTTCTGAGGCTGTAAATCTCTCTGGGAGTAGAAAACACTGCCTTTCTCCCACAGAATTGCTGGAGGTTTCAAACTGGTGACCTTCTGGTTAATAGCCCAATGTGTAACCCACTATGCTACCAAGACTTGTAGGGAAATATTTAATGTATGATGTATATAATTAATGCTCCTTAGAAGAGAGAGAGGATGGCGAGGCTTTATCTGAAATACTTTGGGCATGTTGTCAAGAGAGATTGGTTCCTAAAAACAGACATGACGTTTGGTCAAGTTGAAGGTCAGCAACAGAGCGAAAACCTTTTGAACAGATGGGTTGACACAGTGGCCACAGCAGTGGGCACAGGAACAACTGTGAGGATTACCCAAGTGTGGGCAGTATTTGGCTCTATTGGGCAGAGGGTTACTATGACTAAGAACTGATTCAAGAGCACCTAGCAACAATATTTATATTTACATATGCATGTGTTACATATTTATATATGCATTGTATCTTTAATATTATTATATCACCTTATATTTTAATTTAAAGAAGTCAAAACTAAACCCACTGCCATCAAGTCTATACCAACTCATAGTGGCTTTTCTTAGGGTTTCTGAGGGTATAAATCTTTGTGCGCACAGGCAGACTCCTCTTTCTCCCCTGGAGGGGTTGGTGGGCTTGAACCCCTGCCCTTGTTGTTAGCAGTCTAATGCTCATATACCTTAGTACTCATGCTACATATATATATTTATTTGTATTAAATATAATTAAAATTTAACAGAAATAACATAAATGAAGGCACTTCAAAGAGTTTGTGGACAAGATGGAATGGAAAGTTAATGGAAATTTTCGAGTCCCATCATGTACATTGAAAGTCTAAAGCAGTTTCTAGCTCAGGGAGTATATGCTAAGGCGAGAAGACTACTACACAAATACCTTATGCTGCTAAAATGTCATGATAGGACAAACACATTATTTCTGCTTAGCTTCTTTTCTGTCGACTCCCTCTTTCTGTGCCCTCTCCTCGGCCCATTGTTTTTCTCTTGCCGGAGACCAGAGGCGGCTGGAGGATGGATGATGTTTTTGTTCTCAGGCCTTCCTGGTAGGTGTCAGTAAATTGTTACTATTTCATCCTCAGCCGTTGGAACTCATATGCTAGGATATCTTCTTTGGGTTGAGGGGAAGGTTTCGTAGAAGGCCTTCTGAACCAGAGAAAGAGGCCTTCCCTGAGAAATCCCGCCTGCACCTGGCCCGCGCTGGGGAGAGTTACAGGCAGGTCTTTCTGGCGCAGCTCCTTGGGGGAAAATGGGATAAGGGGGCTGCAGCAGCCTGCGTGGGAAGCCTGCCGGAGGGCGCTTGCTGGCATGAGGATGCCAGTGTTAAAAGACAGCTTGTCTCTATATGTCATAGTCCAAAAAGGACATCAATGGAAAAGAAAAAAAAAGGAAGAAAGAAAGAAAAGAAAACGGAAGGTCTGGAAGTTAAATACTCAGTTCCCAAGCAGAAGGCAGCCTTTTCTGATTGCTGTGACCAGTAGCCGGCATCCCAGGCCGGCAGGAAACAACCGGGGGCTTTGAGTTGGCGGCAGGATGTTAGCGTGCCAGCTTCTTGGAGGAAAGGAACAATGGCTGTTTAATTTGCTTTTTATAGCAAAGCCATTTGGGAAGAATGAAGACAGGAGGATCTCAGAAGAGCTTCCTTTCCCTGAGGGTTGGCCCATCTGCTCCATTGAGAGGAGAGTGTGCCCCACTCGGGAAGCCACGCCAGCACCACACTGGGGAGCATCGCTGAGCGCCAGGGCGCTGCTTGCAAGGCCGCGGCTGGAGGAGCGCTCTCCTGGGATTACAAAGAGGGACCCTCAACACCCTGTGCTCTAGCAAAGCCTCTTTCAGTCAGATATTGTTGGAGGCAGAAATATGAGTCCCGCTAAGGTCACCAAAGCCACCCCTTTAAAGCAATTCAACCTTAAAATATTTTCAATCGAAAATATTAAAAAATGATATTTTTCTGCCTTTCAAAGTAGAAAACAAGGAACAAGTAAAACCATTCACGAAGGCCTTTGGGTTATTAATACGGACGCCAATTTTAAAATATACTGAGTTGAGTGATCAGAGGTATTGCTTTGGCTGGATCCTGTAGACACTGCATCGGAGCGGTCGCACTGTGTTGTTCTTGGGCGTCCTCCAGCCAGTTTGGACTCTCAGTGACTCCATATACAGAAGCAAGCAGTGCCCGGACTTGAACCTCCCTTCCAATGGTTGCTGCCTATGGATGAGCCCATTGCTGCAGCTGCCAACAATAACCTCGATTACTTTTCTTGAGGGCCACCTTTCTGACTTAGCCTCTATTCTTCCAAGTCCCTGTCCTTCTCCAGGGACCGCCCCTTCCTGATAACATGTCCAAAGAACGCAAGATGAAGTCTCATCTTCCTTGCTTCTAAGGAGTGTTCTCAGGGTCCTTCTTCCAAGCCCGATTTGTTTGATCTTCTGTCAGCCCACAGTTTAGTTACGATTCTGGGTCAGCGCCACGATTCAAAGGCATGATTCGCGTTTGGTCTTCCCAGTCGATCTGTGGTCCAGCTTTTGGGGCCCAAGTGGCTCTGGTTGGCACACTTGGTTTGAGGTCATGAATCTATTCTTCCGCATCGTTGTTCCTCTCCTAGACTCTTTTGCATCTGATTGAATGGAGTCTGGAAGTGCTTCCTTATTTATTTTTCCTTTTTCCTAATGAAACTCATTAGTTGCTTTGTTACAATTATATAGAAAGTAAGAATGAAGAAGCTCTGGAAAAAGCCTAAATGAGTCTTCCCGAGAGCTCCTCCGGGCTGTTGTGGGACAGGCTTTCATTTGACAAAGTTCTGCACCATTCTGGAGAGGATGCTACCACAGTGCCTTCCAAGGAGCTTGTGCCTCAGGGGCCTTTTCTGAATGGCTCCAATTAGCAGGACTGTTTGAGGGCCTGACCAATATCGGGGCCAGAGAAGGACTTCTCTGTTGGGAGCATGGTCCCAAACACAGGGACCTTTGCCACACTGATGGCACTGTTGTCTTCACCCAAGGTTGCCTCCCTCATGCCTGGGGTGTCCCTCCTCAAGGCAGAGACACAGTCAGTTGACATGCCCTATCTTTTCTTCACTTTGATGCAATGCACATACCCAGGTGACGCTCTGTGCAAGATGCTAGTCCTTTCAGTACTGTAGATGACATCCTTTGGGGATTTGTTGAGTGACTATCAATAGTCACAGCTGCCACTAATACAGAAGAGATCAAAGTGAGAATATTTGTCATATATGTCTCGCTACTCGTCTTTGTCATATGTGTTCTGATGTGGTCGTGGGAGTAAAGAATGCCCTTATGACTGTTCTAGAACCCAGAGATGGAAAATTCTTACGTCATTCTGTTTCCCCTTCAAGTCTCACCTAGGATTCTTGCTTGCTTTCTATGTCTCCTCTTGCGTTTGGATTTGGGCTGCCTCCATCTCCACATGCTTCCTTCTCAGGGGCTGCTGCAAAGGGATCAACGACGGCCTCAGAGACGTTTTCAAAGACCGCTGCCCACGTGTGCCCTTCCTCTTTGAGTTCGTTCTTTGCCTGTAGCCGCATGAGCCCTGCCCAGGCTGTCAGACGTTGATTTCAGTTCTGAATTTCCTTGGTGCTTACCATTAGTCACTTTGAAATGTTCTTGTGTCTCATTTGATTCTCTATCAGTACTGGCCAGGACAAATAGCACAGAGCCACATATGTAATTTTAAAATGTTGGAGGTGTCTGATTTAAAACTTAAAAAGAAAAGAGTGAAGTTAATTTTAACAATCCATTTATTTAACCCTTTATATCTGAAACATATATAGGGTTATATATTTATAACCCTCATGTTAAAATAATCTCTATGTAAAGTTACTAATGAGCTATTTCCCGCCCCACCCCACCTGCCACTTTTTTTTTTTGCCTGTGAAGACTGAAATCTGATGGGTACTTAACATTTATAGCACATCCTAATGTGGACTGCCCACATTTTAAGTGTCCAATGGCCTCTAGTGGTTCCATTGTCACCATATCAATTCTGAATAGTGTCCCTATATAGGGTTTCTGACCCTACATAATGTTATGGAGTAGACCACTTCATTTTCATATGGAGTTGAACTGCCGACCTGGTGGTTAGCAGCCCAATGCTGAACCCACAAGGCCATCAGGACAGAGTCCTATATCACAGAAGATACACACACCCCTTGTTCTTTGAAGAATATTATATAGTATTTTAGAAGTGAATCAATACCTGCTTTCAACAATTTGACAGATTCAGGTAAGGAATCATCATGGTACCCTGAACAAATATAAATACCATATATACTTGAGTATAAGCTGACCCAAATATCAGCGGAGGCACCTAATTTTACCACAGAAATGACATTAAAAATGTGCTGAAAACCCTCCGCTTGTACAAGAGTAAATGTGGTACTCCTTTTGCTTCGTGAGCTGGAGCCTTCAGCAAATTTTAAAAGATCAGCATACGATCCTATGGATGACAATGCAAGACCATTGAGGCAAAGTCAAGGGCACACAAGGTCAGGCAGACACGGAAAGGTGGATCCCCTTAAACTGATACTATCAGAATACTTGGATGTGACAAATTAAGAACATGTCCTACTTGGAGAAATACTTTACTGAGGTGTCTGAGTAGCCCCTTCGATATTGCTAAGAAGATGTTTTGAGAACACTTCTTGCTGGTTGAGCTGGGTATTTAGAAACTGCGGTATGTTAGAAAAGAGGTTGAAATGAAGAAAGGGTTTGTTGTAATGACAAGTGCATACAGGGAGCTGGTGGCTTGAACAAGAATTGACAAACCCATCGTTATCTTTCTTGTCTCGTCCAGGGCAAAAGGGTGTTCCTGCCAGACACCATGAGCATTCCTAGCTGCTTGGCAGGAGGTAAACCTGGCTCAACTGGCAGGCTCAGCATGGCCAGACTTCCCATCACAGTGATTGCCAGCTCTTTGCTCCTATTGTGTAGGGATTATAGCTAACACTTGTCAACTCCCTACAAGGTTCCAGGCTCTCCAACGAATCTCTTGTAAGAGATTTCCCATCTCTCCGGAAGCTGAGATTCAACAAGCGTAAGTGACTTACTTGGGGTTAGGAAGCCAGTTGAGATTACAATCTGTATTTCAATGCAATATTCTTTAACTTATGACCATATTTTGTCTCTGGAAGCAAAATTATATATCCAGTTAATATAGTCTAGGACATTTAGAAAACAGTTTTCCTCATTATCTGCAAGATTACCCGTGCTTCTTGTGTCGCAAGGAGCCCTGTTCTTTGGGATAGGTATTCAGTTCAAGATCTGGGGTTCAAATCCACCAGCCACTTCCCTGGAGAAAGATGAGGCTGTCTGCTCCTATAAAGATTTACCATCTTAGAAACTCTGTATAGGGTCACTATGAGTTGGAATTGACTCAATGGCAGTGAATTTGCCGTGACAGGTTTACCATAGTCAAAAGAGCCCTGGTCGCACAGTGTGTTAAGCATTGGGATGCTAACTGCAGGTCAGTAATTTAAATCCACCCTTTGCTCCCTGAGATTAAGACGAGGCTGTTTGCTCTTGTAAAGATTTATAATCTTGGAAACTCAATGGAACAGTCCCATTCTGTGCTATCGGGTCGCTTATGAGTCAGAATGCATTCAATGGCAGTGAGCTTGGTTTTTCGTTTTGCCACGGCCAAGGATGCCCTTATTTAAGCCTATGTGACTAATATTTATTAAATACTAGTTTCCTGGTACTAAGATCTATCATTTCATTTCATGGTCACTACCAACCTGTGAGGCTGATACCCACTTTCAGCAAGCAGGGTAGTGTCATCTGCATATTGAAGGTTTTGAATAAGCCTTCCTCCACTTGTGATGCCATGTTCTTCCTCATATAGTCCAGTTTCACAGATTATTTGCAAAGTGTGGTAGTTAGGTGATTTTATGTCACCTTGAAAATGTGTGAATGTGTAGGGGTAGAACCTAACCTGTGTCCATCAGGTCACAGCTTAATGATACCTTGTGGGGAGGGGCAGGGAGTGGGAATGGCCTTCTTATAAGTGGGTGGAAACTGGAATTCCCTCTCCGCCCCTTTGCCTTCTTTGTTGCTGGACCTCTGCCACTGACTTTGAGAGCTGTTGGCACCTTGACATGCTTCCATCTATTTTGGATCAATGAGACTCTGTATCCACTGGTCTGTGATCGTCCTGCTCCGCCCATGTACAGGTTCCACATCAGCACAATGAAGTGTTTTGGATTTTCTATTCTTCTCAGTGTTATCCATATCCTTTTTATGATGCACACCACCTGATGCCTTTGCATAGTCAATAAAACACAAGTAAATATCTGTGATAGGTAGGTTTATTGTGCCAACACGGCCAATGAGCACATGTGGAATTAATTGAAGGGCGGAGAGTTAAATGGCTCAGCGAGCCTCTCCTTTCTTGTCTCTTGCTCTTTGATCATCGGACCAGTGTGCGGCTGCCTTGCTTGTTCTTTGCCTCAATTCGCAAGCTACACTATCTGTGAGACACCAAACCTGTGGACTGTGTCACTGTAATTTGAAGTTCCTTCAAGACCTGCTTGGCCACACTATTGCAATTTACATCTCTTGAACTGGGGACTGTCAGACCTTGTCATCTGGCTGACTGTTGGTGACCTGACTTGCTATTTGCTGCCTGTGGCCACATAGCCTGAATTGCTGTATAGAGGACTACCTGGTGGCCCTCAAGACTTGAAGGACTGCCAGTGTCTCACAGCTGTCTCATGGGAGTGAGTTGCACTGAGCCATTTGTACTGCTTTATAGATTAACTGTTTATTTCTTATATTATCTATCTATCTAAATATATATATAACTATTATCATTCTGGTTTTGTTTCTCTAGAGAACCCTGTCTAACATAACATCTTTCTGGTACTCTCTACTTTCAGCGTAGAACCATCAGATGTCAGCAATGATATATTCCTTGTACCACATCCTCTTCTGAATCCTGCTTGACTTTCTGGCAGCTCCTTGTCAATGTTCTCCTGTAACCACTGTTGAATGACCTTCAGCTAAAATGAACTTGCATATGATATTGTTCAATAACTTCCTTGGTTTGTTGGGTCACGTTTCTTTGGAATGGGCAAAATATAGATAGTATCCTTCAATGTTGGTGTGTTAGTCCAGGTTGACTAGAGAAACAAATCTAGAGACACTCATATGTGGTAAGAGAGAGATTTATATCAAAGAGCAATTGTATATTGAGAAAGCATCCCAGCCCAGTCCAGATCAAACCCATAAGTGTGATATAAGCCCATAGTTCAATACTCGTCCATGATTCACTCTTCAGACTTGTGCAGATACAAGCAATAATGCAAAATACAGGAGGATCACAGGTCGGTGGATGGAAATTCTTGTGGATCCAATGGTGGTGGACACATCTCCAGGGAACTGGCTGCCATAAGCTTGGCTCCATGTAACTTGTCAGCAGAAATGTGAAGTAGAGAGAGAGTGTGTCCCGCATCCAGGGAGGAATAGAGGAAGTTCTCTGAATCCTCATGAGAAGGCCACGCCCACAAGGAGGCATCTTCAGGCTGTGACCTGATTGACAGACTAGACTCAGCCCGTCCGTCACTCTATTTATCAAGTTGACATGTAATTATGTAGATGTAGCTACAACTGTAGATGTATGGATATTGCCCTATTATATAGTTCAGCATCTTGGTGTTTTAGTTCATTTTTGTTTTAGTTCATTTTTTTTAAGATGATGAAATGTGATGCCATTTCTCTTCAAATTGTCATTCCTGGCATAGTAGACTGTGGTAGTTACACAATTTCATCTCCACTTGATATAAAAACGAAGGGGTGGAATTTAGCCTGTCAATCAGGCCACAGCCCAAGGATGCCTCCCTGTGGATGTGGTCTAATCATGAGGATTCTGGGAACTTCCTCTCTTCCTCCTTGGAGGCAGGACACACAGTCTCTCTGCTTCACCTTCCTGTTGAAAAGCCACATGGACCCATGCTGATGGCAGCCAGAGCCTTGGAGATGTGTCCACTGCCATTGGATCCACAGGATGTTCTACTCACTGGCCTGTGATCTTCCTGCATTCGGCATCATAGCATGTGCTGTGTGAGTCTCAAGAGGAATGCATGGGCTAATACCAGACATATGGGATAATATAGAACTTATGGACTTGATCTGGACTGGGCTGGGGTGTTTTATTGATGCATGATTACTTCTTGATATAAAATTCTCTCTTGCACAGATATGAATGTCAACGAATCTGTTTCTCTAGTGTACCCGGACAAACACATAAACCAGATGATTCTCTGATTTAAAATGGACCAGACCACTTAATTTCTGCTCACTAATGTCTAAGATATTGATCTTCCAGCATCCTATTACATATTTTGACAATTCTTATTTTCCTTCATCCCATGTTCTATTATTAATGGATATTTTCAGCTCTTTCTTCTCCCTTTGAGTTTTGACACATCAAGATCCAAGGAGTTTTGCTCCACTCATGTTTTTAAGGCCAACTGTGCTTTGAGGAGACACATCATCCCAATCTTCCCTTTCAACCTGAGAAGAGCCCTCAGGACGCAATGGTTAACTACAATGGTTAGCTTGGTTGCCAACCAAAAGGTTAATAGTTTGAACCCACCAACGACACCTAGGGAAACAGGGGTAGCATTCTGCATCTGTAAAGATTAAGCCCCATGGGGCAATTCTACTGTCTTATTGTCCACTGTGCTATAGGGAACTCCACAGCAATGGATTTAGTTCTTTGGGTTTCCAACCGCTGGGTGCTGCTCTGGCACTATATCAGACATAGGCTTTCATGGTCAATTTTTTAAGAATTCAATTTCCATGTCCTTCTTTACTGTCTGTCTTAGTCTGAAAGCTCTGCTGAAATCTGCCCACCCTGGGTGGCCCTCTTCCTGACATAACACTGGCATCCCAGGTATAGACTAATTACCACAGGATGACAAATTAACAGACCAGTGGTGGCTACACAGCATTCCTGCCTGAGCGCCTCCTCCCCAGTGCCATCAGCATCTCTCATTTTCCTTCCACGTGCAACGGATGTGTAACTACCCTCTTGCCTTGCTGAGCAAAGTCATTTGAAGAAATGGATGTGGCTTGACGTGGATGTAGCCTGAAGTGGGTGTGGCACTTGGTGGTCTCCTGTCAGTGCCACGAGTCTGTGCTTCCGCTGGTCTGCCAAGCTGGGATGGGGCTGGGACTTGGGCTGGTCCCGTTTATTTTCCAGCAGCACCAGGAAGAGCCTCGAGAGCTTCCCAATGAACCACACCGTGTTCTCCAGAGGGGGAGCCGGGTGCATGGGTGGAAACAGCCTCTGGTTTCTCTCCTCTTTGCCAACTCCAAACCTGCTCTGCGCAGACCACATTTTCTAGAGGTTAGACCGGTGGTTCTCAACCTTCCTCATGCTGTGACCCTTTCCTACAGTGCCTTATGTTGTGGTGACCCCCAACCATAAAATTATTTTTATTGCTACTTCATCACTGTCATTTTGCTACTGTTATGAATCGGGCTAGCCTTGGGAAAGGATCGTTCGACCCCCAAAGGGGTGATGACCCACAGGTTGAGAACCGCTGGGTTAGACAACTTTGTCAAGTCCTCCCTACCTCACTCCCAGCTAGAGGAAATGCTAGAGGAAGGAAGGTTGTAAAGGATGCGGAGAGGAGGGGATTGCCCCAGAGGAAGTATATGGTGGGCATTCCCCTAGGTCAGAATTCTCGAGAACCCTTAGGCAGTTTTTGAGCATCTCTTGAGCATCTGAATCAATGCTGTGTCTTTGAAGTTATCTCAGAAAACCGCATCTCTCTTGTCTATTTGAACTTCTACTTGACTTTTAATTGAATCAGTAGCAGTTTGTCCTATAATTCAACTCCCACTCTCTGGGGGTGCCAGCAAAGCACAGGCCAGCTACTCCTGATTCACCCAGTGGGGCCCAGGGTGTGCTGACCGGAACTGCTGGCTAGAGCCACTGTAAGGCAAGGTGAGAGGAAAGCTGAGGTTCTTGGCTGACCTTCCATTCTGGCGTTGGGAGCAGAGATGAACTTGCCTTCGGTGGCATCATTGGTTCTGTTCTCTTCTTTCCATCCTACATCCAGTGGATGTATTCAAGAGTCAGCAGACCCTCAAATTAGAATGTCTGTGGAATTGAGTGACCCACTGCAAAGAAAGCAGTTAAACGATGGGCATGACATTGCAGCACGCTGAGAAACCACCAGTAAAAGTGAAAGGAAATGGTTTCAAAGCTATGGTTATCTCCAGCGGATATCTAAACGCTTTCTGATTGAGCTTGAAAGTTGACATCTGGGTATTATAGCTCACGTTAGCTAGGCTTCCCCGACAGCCTGGGCCCGCTGTCTGGGATGTTCTGCTTCTGTTTGGTCCAAGTCATTGGGTTTCTGGCTATGGGCTAAACACAGCCTGACTTTCAGTAGAACTTGCTCAACATTTGAGGTATTTGTGCAGTGCAGCGCCATCACGGATCACCGAGCTTTCTGCCAATACCTCCTCCTCACTGGCTTCCTCCTGGATTCGCCCCAGTTTCTCCAAGTGACTTTCCAACCAGAGTGCACAGTAGGCACCCCACTCCTTGAGCTCGTGATAGAGCACATCTCCCTGGGGGCGCAGCTTCGGCCTGACTGCTGTACTGACAGGCCCATCAGTGGTGGGCCCAAATAAAGGCTCTTCCCATACTACCATCTCCCTTTCTCAGAGTGCATTTGGAGACATGGAAAGCAAAGTGTTTCTCTGCTGCATTCGTGTATCTCCAGTTTTCTATGACCCACAGGCTCAGTCTAAATCCCACTCCCAGCACCCTGCAGCAAATCCAGTGTTTGTAGAGGCTCCTTCAGGGAGTGGTGCGAAGTGACCCAAGCTCATCCTCTCGTGGCAGAAGCCTTGCTCCACCTCTCACTGATGACAGGATGCGGTCTCTCCTGTCTGCTCCCCTGTGGTCAGATCAGCTAACTTTCTCTCTTCTGGACCCAGGCAGGGGGAGGAAAAATGCATCAATGCCATAAATAGTCTTTGCCATGAAGAGCACCGTATCCAAAATGAAGATGAACTTTTGCGTGTGCTCGTTCCAACAGTATTCTTTATTTTTCTATCTAGATCTTTTATCACCACCATGGCTACACAGGACGCGCAGACAATATTCATGATTATCTGGTTTATTAAGGAAGTTCCCAAGTTGCACTGCAGGTGGCTGAGAAATGCTCAGGATACCATTGTGTCTGTGGGCATGTTACAAAGTTCCTTCAGGCTGCTAATAAATACTCACAGGGCATGCATGCCACTCATGTTGTAAGTTTTAAATCTCAGGCCTTCAGCTTGAGCCCCATGGATCAGCTAACCCAACTCCCAGCTCCCAGAATGAAGTGCCTGCAGTGGTTCTCAGCCTTCCTAGTGTCTGGACCCTTTCATACAGTTCTTCGTGTGGTGGTGACTCCCCACCATAAAGTTATTTTTGTTGCTACTTCCTAACTGTCATTTTACTACTGTTATGAATTGTAATGTAAATATCTGATACGCAGGATATAGTTTCAATGTTACAAATTGAACACCATTGAGGCACAGTGATTAATCACAAAACAATATGTGATTATATATGGAGAAATAATTATTTCTAATGACAAATAAAAATGAAATTGTGTCATGTAGCATGGGTAACAGTCTTCATGCTGGGTACTCGTATGTGGGTGTACCTGCACATGGGCAGACTGGCCTGGAGATGGATAGAGGAGCAGTGTCTCGGTTCCTAAGACCATCAGAAATACGTGTTTTCCTTGATGGTTTTAGGTGACCCCTGTGAAAGGGTGGTTTGACCCCAAAGGGGTTGCGACCCACAGGTTGAGAACCGCTGGCTTTGAGGTACCCCACTTCACAAACCAGCCTCCTGCCCCAAAGCAGCTTTCCTTCTGTGGGCTGGGAATTCCACCACTCGCTTCATGCTCTGGCTCCTGGTTCTACTGAGGCTCCTCTACTTCACAGCTGTCTTCTGGACCCAGGAGGTTCACCATGCAGGGAAGTCAGGGTCCAGAGGACACGCCCACACCTGCCTCTTGCTGGTAGTAAAATTCCGCCTCCAGCTTCTTAGAGGGTTCATTTTTATGCCCAGCCTGATGGCAAGCTGATGAATTCTATTAATGATTGCTCACAGGTGAATCCTATGCCTCCTCTCCCCTCTGCCTTCTTACCACGACCTGTGCAGGAACAGGGAGTTGCAGAGACGTTGCTAGAAGAGCCGCAGTAGCCATTTCACTGTGTCTGAAACGTTCCATTTCACATCTTATTTGGAATCAGCATTATGTAGATTGTGTGGTTTCCCTAAGGACAGATCTTGCTAGGAAAAAAAAAAGGAAACTGTTTCTACCAAGCATAGATTTTGGTTTCTCCCCAAGACTATAATAGCACATGCCAGTGAACTTTTGCTGCAGATTATTCAAAAATGGTTGCAGCAGTACATCAGTAGGGAACTGCCAAATATTCAAGCCAGATTCAGAAGAGGATAAAGCATGGATATAATTACTGCTGTCAGATGGAAGTTGACTGAACAGAGAATATCTGAAAGATGTTTACTTGTGTTTTCTTGACTATGCAAAGGCATTCTTCAGTGTGGGAAATGACAAATTACCGTATATACTCGAGTATAAGTCAAATTTTGAAAATTTGTCTATGAAAATTTCGGGTCGGCTTATACTCGAGTATATATGGTATAAATAACATTGTGAAGAATAGGAATTCTAGAACATTTAACTGGTCTCCTTTGGAACCTGTCCACAGAACAAGAAGGAATTCTTTGAACCTCACACCACAAGTCAGTCACAAATCAGGGCAGGTTTACAAACAAGAAAGTTGTGCCCCACGGTTGTATCCTTTCACCAACCTTAATCACTGTGTGTGCTGAGCATACAATCTGAGAAGTTGGACTTTATGAAGCAGAACCCAGCATCAGAATTGGAGGCAGGTTCATTTACAACCTGGGATACACAGATGGCCTAACTTTGCTGGCAGACATCGCGGACTGGAAGCACTTCCTGGTGAAGAGCAAGACTGCCGCCTTCATTATGGATCACCTCTCAACACACAGACAACAAAACTCCTCACATTGCATCAATAAACCTCATCATGATCAACAGAGAAGATTGAAGTTGTCAAGGATTTAATTTGTACTTGGATCCTTAATCAGCATCCTTAATGGAAACAGTGGTCAAGAAATCAAGTGACACACTGCACTGGGTAAATCTGCTGCACAAGCCCTCTGCAGTGTGTGACAGAGCAACGGCACCAGTTCTGGGCATCAGGTGCTCCTGACCCCAGCTATGGCATTTTTCAATCGCCTCAAAGGCAAATGACAGCTGGATCATGAAGCCTGAAGAAGAATTGATGCTTTTGAATTATGGAGCTGGTGGAGAATATTGAGTATACTACAGACTTCCAGGAAACAAATCAATCTGTTGTTGAATGAGCACAAGTCACCATGACCCTTGGGAGCAAGGACAGAGAGTCATAGCATAGTCTCAAGTACTTTGGACATGTAATCAGTCCCTGGAGGGACATCATGCTTGGTAGAGGATCAGCGAACAAGAGGAAGACCTCCAAGGAGATGGGTGTACTGAACGTCTGTAACAGTGGGCTCCCACATAGCAGGGACTGAGTCAGGAGAAGGATCAGGTGATGTTTCATCCCATTACATGGGGTCACTGTGAATGGGAGTTGACTCAGAATGGGAAGTACAGGGGAGGACGGAGAGGACAGGGGAGGATGGGGAGGGAAAAGGAGGACAAGGGAGGACATGGGAGGACAGGAGAGGACAGTCCGTACTTCTTGAGGGTGAGCACAAAACAACACTTTTTTTAAAACGCCAGCATGCAGAAAAATGATAAAATAGCACAAATCAATGGCTATATGCCCTCTACCTAAGCTGAATAATTACTAACATCTTGCTTTCTTTGCTAGATTTACATATGTGTAGGTGTGTGTGTGTGTGTGACTAGATCATTTAAAAAGGAAGCTGTATCCCTTAAGACATTTTCTCTTGAAATAATTTCATTTGAATCTCCTAAGAGGAAGGCTATTTTACAAACCACAATGCCATTAGCACACCTAAGAAAAGGAGCAGTGTTTCCAGCAGCTTTCATGAGAACACTTTGGTTGCGTCTGATCGTCTTCCCTACATTGAGACCCACGTTGTAGTACATGCTGTCAGCAAGGTACTTGGGAGTACCAGCCAGCCTGGCTCTGCATCCAAATTGGGAAAGACAGTTGCTGAGAGTTAAAGTAAGATGAACTTGTGCTCCGAGAAGGTACAGGCAAAGTTAGCTTAAAAGGTATAACAGCGTTGGTAGAAGACTATTTGTAGATGGAACGTCTTAGCATATCAAAAGAAAACACAAAACAAAAAATTGCCAGGAAGAAAGGGCAGAAGTGGAGTGGGCGCTGTGGAGCCTCGGAGGCAGCCACTTCAGTGCGCATCACCTGCCCCTGGACGTCCTGTTCTCCAGGACTGCACCAGACTGCCGCGGAGTTTACCTTTCTTGTGTAAGAAAGCAGTGTGTTTTTGAAGGGAAATCTGAACATGTCCATCAGTGGCAGGCTGCTTGATTGAGAGCTCAGAGTTCAAATTATTTTTTTCAATCATTTTATTGCACCTCTTACAGCTCTTATCACAATCCATCCATCCATTGTGTTAAGCACATTTGTACATATGTTGCCATCATCATTTTCAAGACATTTTCTTTCTATTTGAACCCTTTTTTAAATTTTGAGTTTTTAAATTGTGAATTGGGTTCATGTTTACGGAGCTGATCCATTTTGCATTCAGCTATTCATAGTTTTGTTTTACGTAATTGATTACAGTTCCCACAATGTAAACTCACTTCTCCCACTTCCCTGTGTTTCCTGTCTCCATCCTTCCTTCTCTCCGAATGCTGCTGAGTGTCATCCTGGGGTAACTTCTGCCCCTTTCGTCTCAAATGGGCCATCCTGTACTGTCCACTAGTGCTGGTGCTCCACAGACAGACCTGTCGAGTGTTGGCTGAACACTGAGCCACAGGGGTGTTTTTTTCCAGACCTGAAGGATGACCAAGGGCCACAGTCATCAGTCTACATCTGACTAGTAAGCTTGATCTTTATTATGATTTTTCTCTTGCTCTTTAAGATTTTCTAATGTGATCCCATTCAGAGCAATTGGTAGTGGTACCTGGACACCATCTGTCTAGTTCTGGTCTCAGGGTCTTGGAGACGGATGCTCATATGGTCCATTAGTTCCCTGGACTAATTGTTTCCCATGTGTCTTCAATTTTCATCACCCTTCTTTCCTCCAGACAGGGAGACCAATAGTTGCCCTTTGGATGGTAGCTCTCAAACTTTTAAGACCCCAGTCAGCACTCATCAGAGTAGTATAGAGAACATTGTTGTGTTTGTTGTTTTTTTTGGGGGGGGGGGGGAATAATGATGTCTCAAAGTGTACCAGGGAAATATGCAAACTGTAGATATATGAATGAATTTTGAGCTTGCACTTAATCATAAGCCCTAAGCTAAGAACAATGAGTTCTTATGATGTAGCCCTCCTTGCCTTTATGAAGAGATCACTGAAGATGTGGTTGTTCTAACAAAGCGTGGCTAGGAAATTAGATAGTCTCTGGCTACCGAAGAGAATAGCACCTGGGATTTTAAAGGTTTGTCGTAAAACAAGCGGCCATTTATATGACATGTCCACACAGGAGGAGCATACCAGCTTGTGAGATCAAAGGATTGTAAATAATAAAATCCAAGACCAGGGAAGGAATTGTATTAGAACTGAAATCTGAGCACCTGGTTTACGAAAAGCTGTGGATCACAGCGAAAACCCAAAGTCCATGTACAGAGTCCCCTGTGGATTAAACCTCCAGTGAATTCCCTCTTACCAATGACCGGGGATGTGAAAAGCCTTGTGCTCATACAGAGTGCACTGGAAAGTGAATGGATGCAGATAAAGTTCGGTTAATATTTAGCATCTGTGATGGTTAGATTTTATGTCAACTAGACATATCTGGGTGAAGGTCGGGGTGGAGCCTAACCTATCAGTCGGGACATAACCTGAGGACACTTCCTTGGGGGTGTGATAAGAGAGACCCAGAGCAGAACCGATTTCTCTCCTACTTCTTCTCCATCTGCTGGATTCGGATCTTCCACCTGGTTCATCTAGCTCCTGTTGGGTCATCAACTGATCCCAGGAGCTGTCAGAGGACTGCTGACCTTGAGTTCACTCAGCAGACCTCGGATTCACTCAGCTATGGATCCACCAGCTTGTCCCCTCCTGCTTCGTTTCCCTGCTTCCTGTGTGTCAGCTACCGCAGCTACATAAGCCAAGAGAAACTTCCAGGTTGCATCTGACCAACAGACTTGAATCGGACTGGACTTACCTACTCTTACAATTGTGTAAGCCATTTCTGGAGAGAAAACTTTTTCTATATGCATACACGTACAAGTGTCACTAATTTTACTTCTCTAGAGAATGCAAATTACCACAGCACCACATCATTTATTTTCTCTTTTGACCCATTTTAAATTTGTTCTTGTTTTTATTATTTTCTGCTTTCTTTAGGATTGAGATTTCCCCCCCTATATTTTATTTTGATATTGTTATTGTTGGGGGGAGGAGGTGTATGGTTTTATTTATTGGATGTACAGGATAAGGAAATCTATAGAGACAGTAACTAGAGTAATACTTTCTTAGGGTTATGGCAGGAGAGGTTGGAGAGAAATGGGGAGCTGATAATGATTACAAGAATGAAGAAAATATTCTAAAATTGAGTGTGGTGATGAACACACCCTCTTTTAAGGATAGTTAAACCATTGAATTGTATGGTACATGAATTTTATGTCAAAAAAACCTGTTTCTTGCTTTTGCTTTATAAAATAGCATTGTCTCTATGGACTACACCTGTTGGCTTTGGTGTTCCCTAAATTCTGAGCCTTCCAGTCCAGCCACTCATTTCCTCAAGGTGTTTAAGAAGTGTTCATAACTTTGCTCCCTGTATGCTCTTCCACATTCACAATATAGTTGCAGCGAAGGTAAACATACACAAATCCTGTAAACAAATCTATAAATACTTTAATGTACGCTTTGGAAAACCACTCAGGGTAAGAGATTGGTAGGGTATGTTTAACATTTCTTTTTCATTAGAAATAAAGATACTTATAGGTTTCCAAAAAAGGTTTTGAAGGTGACTTTTTTGAATGCCTGAATGAGAGAGGGAGAGGAAAATATGAGAGAATTCCCTGCTCTTAGACTGGATTTGCAGCCACCTGGGTTTAACTGGGTGGCCCAGAGTGAGATGGCTCTGGGCCATCCCCTGGGTTATCGACAGAGTGGCAAATGTGCCTGGGCTTCCTTGACTTTTGATTGCACCTCTCAGGGAAGTATTCTTTGCCCCCATTTGCTGCCTTTCATCATCCCCTAACCCAGAAAAGGCAAGGAAGGCACTTTGCCAGAAGACACACTCCACTCTCTTGACCGAATGGCCTCAAGGGAGGGAAATGAGATGGTCCACTGTAGGGTCTAGAAAAGCGCGTGTGTGTGTGTGTGTGTGTGTGTGTGTGTGTGTGTGTGTGTGTGTGTAACAGTGACAACAAGGGGAAGAGCCAGAGAGCAAACCCATTGCATCTACCTGCTGGAAGGAAGATCATCTGGGCTCTGCAGCTACCTTGGAGGGTTGGTTTTTGCTAGTGCCCACCAGAGTGGCCCAGCTTGTTTCCTCCCGTTCACTCCAACTAACCACTCCAGCCCCAAATTCAAACCAACACAGAACCCAGTCTCCAGTATCTGCGTATATGGCTTGAGGTCTTTTAGCACCTAACAACAATAACAACATTAAACAAATACCAGTTACAATAGTGATAATTCCTAATGGAAGCCTCAAAACCCAGTGAGTAAAAGCTATGCAAGTGATGGCCAGAGAGATTATTCTAGAATTTTTGCCAACCATGAAGCACTTTCAGAATATGGATTGTACGACCAGAAAACAACTAACTGCTCTATCAACCACCCACCCAACCACCCACGCATTGTTATTAAGTAGCATTTTTCTCGTGAGTAGTATACTAGGCCCTGCAGGATCCATTTGCTGCTTCGAGAACATATGCCCTGACACGTGGATGTTGACTGAGAATTAAGTTTGACCCCACAGTACTATCCAGGGAAGAGTTGCCCATTTCCAAACCTCTGCTCTCATTTGAAAGGCCCATTCTGTAATAAGACTGGTGTTCCGGCTTTCCCATCCTGATTCCCTTGAACATAAGCGTATACCTACTTTCCTTCATTCAGTTCCTGTCCTGGGAAAGTGGCCCTCTGATTATGTTGCATCCCATGGAGGCCTCCTTATGGGAGAAAATGACTTGATACACATTTTGAGTAGTCGAGTTCCCATATCAGTGATTTTTCATGGGAAAATTTATCAATTCAACCCAGGAGATGGTTTGGCTTCCTATGCAGTTTAACTATAGGAAAGTAATGCTTGATCATCTGCATCAGGGTTTTCCTTTCCTAGAGAAAGAAACTTTTCATTGTTAAATCATGAATTTGCTGTCTGGTTTGATTCATCAGTTTCATGATCCATCATTGAGGCTTGGGCTTGAGTTCTTTCTCCCAGCAAAACTGACTGGACTGACAAAAGATCAAATGTCTCTGTCTTGGAAGAAGCGTGGAAGAGGCAGGGATGGGGACTCTTAATCTTACATACTTTCAGCATGTTAGCT
Organism: Echinops telfairi; assembly: GCF_000313985.2. NCBI lineage: Eukaryota > Metazoa > Chordata > Mammalia > Afrosoricida > Tenrecidae > Echinops > Echinops telfairi. The sequence goes on along the minus strand of NW_022103906.1, from coordinate 44,698,004 downwards.
GTAGAGAACAGTCCCTGGAGGGCATCATGCTTGGTAAAGCAGAGCAGCAGTGAAAGAGGAAAAAGGCCTTCAAGGAGATGGATTGACACGAGGCTGCAACAATGGGCTCAAGCAGAAGAACAATTGTGAGGCTGGTGCAAGACTGACCAGTGTTTCCTTCTGTTGTGCATAGGGTCGCTATGGGTCAGCACTGACCCGATGGTACCTAACAACAACAAGAAGCCAGAGGAAAACTTTTCGATTGGGTTTCTGAGATGATAAATCATTAAAGAAGCAATCTGCCTTATTTTTCTCCCACCAAGGGGCAAGTGGGCTTAAACCACTGACTTTTCGGTTAATAGCCTAATGCTTAACCCACTGAACCACCAGGGATCCTTTGTACCACCGGATGATTCCAAATTTTCCAAAGCGCTCTTTGAAAGCCAGATCTTGCCTTCCTCTTTGGATTCGGATTCAGTAGACCTGTGGTCTCAAATTCATTGCCATTGAGTCAATTCCACTAGGCTTTCTACTCGTGTAAGGAGTTACAGCCTCAGAAGCCCACAGGAGCAGTTCTATCCTGCCCCATAGGGTCGAGATGAGGATGAGGTCTGGAATGGTGCCGGCGTCTGTCTCTTGCTATCAAAGTGAACTGGTGTAGTGGATTACGTGTTAGCCTGCCAAGTGCATGGTCAGTGGTTTAAGTCCACCAGGCACTCTGTGGGAGAACGAGGAGCTTGTCTGCTCCCGGGAAGAGTTATCATCTCGAAAACCTTATGGGGCATGTCTACCCTGTCTTACAAGTTCGCCATGAGTCAGAATCAACTCGAAGGCAGTGGATTGGCTTGTTGGTTTTGGGTTCATCAAGGTGATACAAATGTTGATGGTCTGCGGGGCCCATTTTGAGAATAATTAAAACACTTCACGGTTAGGAGTCACTACAAGGCTTCATTTCCCAAGGAAACAGCAAATCTTTAGAGAAGAGAAGCTGAGGGAAAAGGTGTTGGGCTGTATATCAGTTAGAATGATGACTGCCACTAATAACAGGCATCTGATAGCCCACTGTTAATCACACCTTGCCAGTGTGAAGCTCCTAAGCATTTCCTGGTGCTTTCTCAGGTGGTAAGACCTCCTAGGAAAAGGGGGTATGCCAAGCATTTGTAAATAACTGTTCCATAAAAAATAAATCGATATTACTATGTTGTAAGTTACTAAATCCAATAAATACCAAAAAACCAAGCTCACTGCTATCGATTCAATTTCAACTCAGAAATCCTATAGACATACAGAACTGCACCTGTGGGTTTCTAAGACTGTAACTGTTAGGGGAGTAGAAAGCCTCATCTTTCTCCTATGCAGTGGCTGAAGGGTTCGAACTGGTGACCTTGCAGTTAGCAGCCCAACATGGATCTCACTATTGAGGAGCAGCATTTTGCAGCCAGTTTAGGTATTATTATTATTATTATTATTATTATTATACAGTGATAAGAGTTGTAGCTTCCCTTACCACATGTCACCAATGGTCAGAGGAGACCATCTGCTCAGCATTTATAGTGGGAATCATCCATCTTAAAGACCTCAAAGTATGTGGGATTGTGAGAAGGTGCTTCCAGGACCACAAGATAAATGGGGTGCCACTTCCAGGAATATGAATAGTAAGTGAAACAATTGGAGAAAAATTAATCTGTATATTAAAGCAAGCACACAAATTATGACATAGTAGGTAACATTTGCATATGTTTTAAATGAAAAAGAAAAAAATCGCCTTGAGACAGACCGTTTTCTTTTATGTGACCAAATGTCTGAGATAGATCCATTCCGTCATTCTTCGTTTGCTCTCTGTGGTACTTGGGGAACCATATTTGAGGAGGACCGCACAAGGGCATTGGGGACTGAATGTGTGAGGGGATCATACAGTTCTCTGGTTCCTCCCTTTGGAGCCTCGTGCAAGTGTGGCCTTGATTCCCTGTGCTTTACCTTTAAATATGTCTTGAAGAGGGGGGCGTCCATTGCCATGCCAGTGAAAGTTCGTTAGGTTGTCCTCCTTGCCCACAATATTGAGCCTATCCCCCAGTGGCAGTCATATCTGTTAGCATCTTATTCCTTAGAACATAAAGGACTCTCGGCTTTCAAGCCTTGTCTATAAAATGACACTCCTTCTCGGAGGGGCCATGCTGGTTACAGGTTGCAATGCCTCCAGTTAGCTGAAGCACCAAGGGGCTATGCTTGAGAGAATCGTCTAATCCGTTCATCCGTAGATAAGAACACGAAAGTCTAGTCAAGAGACAAGGAGCCCTAGGGGCAGTAGGAGCCCTGGCGGCTACCAAAGGACTCAGGTGAACAGGAAGACCCTGGGAGTCCTCGAGAGAAAGATGGCACCAAGGATGAGGAAAGACAGAGACAAGTCCTGGTGCCACTTCCTCTCCTTCTACTGGGCGTCTATTGGCATCCTATTGTACCATCTCTGTCCACTCTGGGCACAAATGCTGCTTCCTCTGTAAAGGCTTCCTTAATGGCTCCAGGGTTTATGACTCAACGACTGGGCTTGTTCTGGGTTCTTGACTACACACCTCCAGTAGGCCAATTATCTCGGTAGCTATTATACACACCTACATCACATATGTAATTGTCACATGTCTTCTGCGCACATTTTAAAGTTCTTGAGGTCAGAAACCATGATTTTCATGGTTACATCTGCATCTCTTCATATGGGCCTGGCATATAATAAACATGTCATAAAGCCGCATTGTATACATTCATGGGTGGCCTCATTCTTCATAATACATGGGACAGAGATAACAAAGGTAATCCAACAGGTAAATGATGTCATACGGGAAAGTCTAGAGGGTTCAAAACATGTGTGAAGGAGGTCAAAGATGATCGGCTGATGGGGAGAGAAGATGCACTTCCCGAGTGCCGGGTCAAACAAGTCTCGTATGGTGAGATGGTTGCAGATGTGGAGCACCTGAAAAACCGGCGGAGAAGCAAGGACACGCTGCCCAGGGAGGCGGTAGTGGTGTGAGTTAGAAACAGGCTCATTGCTGGTTAGGCGGTTGCAGAATAACACCCTGAAGACTTCTACAAGCCCTATTTTCATGAATAGGATTTGGGAAGCATGCCACTAAGAGCTTTACAGAGTCTTTCATCTGTCCAAAAGTTTCATGAGGCACCATCTTAGGTTTTTCTGAAGTTCTGTGGGAGTATTATAGGGATACCTTGAATTTGATCTTCAGCCATTTCTTGTTTTGATAGTAGTTTGCTGTCTGGAGAAACAAGATAGTAAGCAGCTGCATTTTATTTTTTTAAGCCAGCAAGTCTTGGATAATTTACATTTCCTCAACAATTGGGATATTTCCCTTTTAGCTCATTTTTTTCTCCATCTACATTTCATTAAAGCTACTAAGAGAAAGTCAGATTGTACTTTCAACACTCTACTTGGAAATCTCTTTCGTGACAGATCACTGGATTTATTAGGTGCATTTCCTATTTTCTTTGTTACTGCAGGTGATAGCTAACCACAAGGTCGGCCGTTTGAAGCCCCTGGTTGCTCCTTGGGAGAAAGAGGAGGCTCTCTGCTTCTGTCTCAGAAATCCCAAAAAGGCAGTTCTACTCTGTCTTATGGGCTCACTATGAGTCAGAATCAAACTTTGTACCTTGGAATACCTAGGGTCTCCTTTTCTCCAATGTCCAGTAATATCTTCTCTACGTTCCTTTAAGCTTTCACTCAAGTCACGTTAGGGTTTTACTAACCAGTCTCTCCAGACCCCAGAGGCTTTCACTTGATGCTCATCTGAAAGCTGATGCCACATGTTTTAGGGTGTTGTTGTTTTGGGTTTTTTTCATATAGCAGTACTCATTCTCAGTACCATAATCTGATCCAGTCACCTATTGCTGCATAACCCATGAACCCAAAACAGCAAAAAGCTTATACTAAACAGATTTGTAGGTGTGTTTTTTATACATTGATATGGACTTATAAGTTGGTCTATAAAACACACAAACATTTGCCAAAGAATGATTCCAGCTTGGATGGAAGCGGATAGAGATAGTACAAAATGAAAAGTGGTCTTTGGACTCTCAAACGTCTATTGATAAAAAGCAGGTTGAGAAAAATGCAAACATAGGCTTACTGATTTTGGAAAAAGTGTATTGAATCAAAGGAAAGAACGGAAGCAAGCTCCTAGAGGACGGATCCAGGAACCACAGTGAGCAATCCTTACCCAGGAGGACCAGCCTGATCATGGACCGAGGGCATGGGACTGGCTGGATGCCGAAGCTGCCATGACCAGTGGATGACAGTCTATTGTGTCTGTCTTATGCCTGTTCCACCATTGTCATATGTGAAGGTGCTAAGTAGCTGTCTCTTTAGTTCATAGTCCTTCAGGAAGGGAGAAGCATATCTAAGGAGTTATTCTTGGAAAGCATGCACACACACACACAGAGTCCCACCTGCATCTGGGCTGGATTTGAGTAAATAGGTCATTGACCTTTGAGCTTGAGCCATGATGCAATGAGACTGAGGGTCTTAGGAGAAGGGCTGAGTGTCGCCTTCACATGATTAGAAGTGAATCGGGTTGTGGCCTGAGAATGAACCCTGGCGGATGATGTTTTCAAAAGCTGTCTTCCACAATAGGCCTCATTCTACAGGCTCTTATCAACAATGTGACTGGTATTCCAGTGGTGGTGTCTGTGTCTATGTCTCTTGCTGTTACTGTATCCTTTACCAATAGATAGTGGTGGGTTATCTGTGGCTAGATCATAAAAAGCATGTGCCATTGCCTTATTCTCTTGGGACACTTACTTTTGAATCCCAGCCACCAGGCTACAGTAAGTCAAGTAGCCTATGGAAAGTTTTATGTCGAGATGGCCCCCAGCCCTCAGTCCTGTCTGCATTCCAGTCAGATCACCAGAACCAAGTTCCCAGGCATGTGAACAAGCCATATTGGAAGGGATCCTTTAACTCTCAGTGGAGTCTCGGTTAATATTCGACGATGCAGAAGTGGACCTTCTCTGCAAACCCTACCCACATTTTACACTTGTGAGATAAAGAAATGATTATTTTAAACCACTAGGTGTTGGAGTGGTCTATTCACAGCAACAAATAACCAGCACAACCAGAGCTAGCTGTGAAGGCCTAACCCTGGTGGCATTGTGGGTTACATATAGAGCTGTTCACCACAAGGTCAGCAGTTTGAACCCACTGGTTGTGCCTTGGGAGAAAGAGGAGGCTCTATGCTTTCATCAAGATTTAAAGCTTCAGAACCCCAAAGGGGCAGTTCTGCTCTGTCTTATGGGGTCACTAGAGTCAGAATCAACTTGATGGCAGTGAGTTGAGTTTTTTGCTTGGGATGGAGGGTCATTATGAGTTAGAACTGGCTTGATGGCAGTCAATTGTTTTATTGTTTTTTTTTGGTTGGCGGAGTGCTGGATGAAGGCTCACTAGAATGAGCAGGCAAGATGCCAGGTGGCCTCTGACTGCATTCCTCTTGTCCTGCACCAGAGAAGATGGGAGCAGGGGTCTGGAATGGAAGCTACTGGGGCAAAAAGGAGGAGGAGATGTATGAGAGGGTTACCAAAAATTCACAGGAAAATTCTGTGATCTTTTCTTTCCATTTTTTTCCATGAATTTTTCAAAGCCCCTTCACATTTTCTATGCTTATAAGACATCATCATGGGTTCAAAAGCACTTTGCTGTCAGATGGCCCTTTTCCCTAAAATTGAATTAAGTTAAAAAAGGAAGTCTGCTTGAATTCATTTGAAATAAAATTTCTGGGACAAAATTAATGCAAAAAGAAGACTTGGGAAATGGCAACAGGGGAGGGAAGAGATCAATCTTATGTGGGGGCTTGTGTTGCAATTTGGAAAAAAAATGTGGTAATCTGAATGAAAGAGTGGTGACCAGAAGCATGGATGTCAACATTGACGATAGGAGGGACACTTGGATGGGGCTGCTGGAATCTGGGTGTTGGCTGGGAAACTAAGAGTATTTGCTAGAGAAAGTGATTTCCTGTAACAGGTGGGCAGCCCCTTCCCAGGCTGTACTACCAAAGGCTTCTCATTAGTCCAGGGGTCCTGATATTGGGTAACTTGGGAGACATGGAGTGCTATGGACTGGCTTGCGTCCCTCCCAAAACGTGTTGGAATCCTAACCACTCCCTGCAAAATGAGTGCTTGACAAAGAATAGTGAACAAATCTGTCTCAGAAGATATGCTGTCCGAAGGCTCCTCAGCAGAGAGCATGGCAGGACTCGATGTCCTGTGCTTTGGACATGTCACCTGGGGGAGGAAGTCCTGAGAGAAGGACGCCATGTTTGGTAAACTAGAGGGTCATCGAAGGGAAGCCCTCCAACAAGATGCCTTCAAAACATAGCAATGAATGTGAGGCTGGGGCTGGACCAGGGAGTGTTTCCTTCTGTTGTGGAGAGGGTATCTGCGAGTTTGAATGTTCTCGACGGCGCCCACTTAGACAGAGACAAGCAGACACACACGGTGGAAAGATAAATGCTACCTGGAGATTGACGGTGAGCTGAGGAATGCCAGGGCTAGAGACACTGAGACAGGATTTCACTGCAGAGAGAGAGAGAGAGCCATCCAGACCAAGAGAGAGAAAGTGCCATCCCCTGGAGCTAGAGCCTTGCAGTTTCCCAAAATGTGAACAATAAAGTTCTGTTCATTAGAGCCCCCCACTTGTGCTATTTCTATCATCACAGCAGTAGAAAATGAACGACACCAAGCCATATCAGCTACGGCCTAAGGGCTATGACATACAGCCATAGACCACCTCAGACCTCTCTTCCCCACGCCCCTCTTAAAGCTTAAAGGAACTTGAACTCAAATTCTTTTCTGTGAAGAACAATATCAGGTGTGCCTCTTATCCTCCAGTTCACTGACCTCCTGGCCCTCTATTATGAAGGTCAGATAATAGAGACTGATGCGTGGACTGTAATTACCCTTATTGTGCAATGATTGCCCTGAAGACAGCAAAGGTACCTGATTTATACTGTATATGCTTAAAAACTGCCCGCTGGTTCACTGGATCCATGCACAACTCCCAAAGGAGAGCAGGGAGGAAATTTGGAAGGAGAAGAGAGCAACTGGGCATGTCTGGGTGGGATGCTGAAAGAGCACGTTTCGGGAAATCTCGTGCTCCCTAAGTCCCTTAGAGACAGGAAAGCTAAGTGGTTTACTTCAGTCTCCCTTGTCGGGGTTCCTGTGTGGCCCCACAGTTAAGCCTGCAAGGTTGGGGATCTTAGTCCTTGGAAGAAAGTCTGGAGATCCACTTTTGAAACGTCGTGGTCCAAGGTGAATGAGGAGGAAGGTAAGTGGAGACCCGAAGCCCATCTGTAGGCAATTGGACATCCCTTTCAGAAGGGTCACAAGGAATAGATGAGCCAGTCAGGTATAGCACTGATGAACATACAACTTTCCTCTAGTTCTTTAATGCTCCCCCTGCAGCCACATACTATCATGACCCTAATTCTACCTTAAAAATCCAGCTAGACCAGAGCATGTACACTGGTACAGGTAAGAGCTTGCAACACAGGGGTTCCAGGAGAGATAAACCCTTCAGGATCAATAATGAGAGTAGCAATACCAGGAGGGGAAGGAGAAGGTGGGAGGAAAAGGGGGAACCGATCACAATGATCAACATAAAACTCCTTCCCATGGGGACAGACAACAGAAAGGTGAATGAGGGACACAGCGGTCAGTATAAGACATACATTTAATAAAAAATAATATATGTCCTCCATCTCACAAAACAGAGGCAATGATGCCGACTGCAGGAGGAAAGCTGAGTCAGTGAATGTATAAACATCTCAGCGCTGGCAGGGGGTCTCTACACGGGTGCTCCAGCATCCAGGGCCATTGGATTTGGGCCCATTGGAAGGGTTCATGAGGGAGGGAAGGGTGGGGGAGGGGGGGGAATGAGGAGCTGATACCAAGGACTCAAGTAGAAAGAAAATGTTTTGAAAATGATGATGGCAACTTATGTACCAATGGGCTTGACACAGGATGTGTTTATGGATTGTGATAAGAGCTGTAAGAGCCCCCAATAAGATGGTTTGTTTGCTTTTAAAGAAAGAAACCTCGTAGTCATCTAGACCTAGGTTGCACAGTTCTATGCTGGCGTGTGCTGGGTCAGCGTGAGCCATCCTCACATCACTGGCAACGGGCTTGTTCGGGGCTTGTTGGCAAAAGAGGAGGAGTTGCAATCTCCTCCCTCACTGGAGCCAGGAAGCTGCCCGACCCTGTGTTTCTCTCTGAACTCCAACCCACCGATTTTGGAGCAGCCCCTTCCTTTCCCAATCCCCAATCTCCTGGCGGCCCAGCAGCTCCTGTCCTGACCTCAACAGGAAGGTGGTAGGACAGCCCACGCCAGTGCCTGCCTGTCACATCCTGAGTCAGTTATCACTGCTTAACCCAGAGTCTGTGGTGGCGGAAAAACCCCAAATGTCACCATGAAAGAGTGGCATGTTCAAGCTTAAGAAGACCTGGGCAATGTAGTTCAACCCCTCTATTTTCCAGCCAGGGAAACCAGGATCTGAAGGGTTAAAAAATGTATCGTGAGGGGGTGGGGTGGGGGTGGGGGATCCAGCTTCTTTTCACTACAACCCACTTCCTTAAAGTCAGCAGTCACTTCCCAGGAGGCCTGATGAGCTTGTCAACAGAACATTTGCCCTCCACTCACACCCACCCCCCACCCTCGCATGGCAGGCTTATTTGTCCCTTCGCCTCCCTGCCTTGCCGTTTGGCTTATCCTCCTCAAGGTGGGAGGGATTGATGCTCTCTCCTGACCTTCATCTGCACCCCCACCTAACGGGAGTCTTTAACACAATTCACGCTCAGTGGTGTGCTGTAAGACACCATCCGCACGGCCAGAAGGCTTCTTTGCCTAGTGCTGTTCCTTGCAGTGGAACAGGAATGGAACTTGCTAGATGGGACGGAATGTTGAGGCAGAGTGCGCCCAGGACCCGCAAGGAGGAGCCAGGGGAGGAAGAGGAGAGAGGAGAGGAGAGGACCCCAGGAGCTCCGACCTGGTACAGACAAAAGCTGAGCAAGGGAACAGAAAAAGAAACGTGGGGGCCCCTTTTTCATTGGTCATAGGCGGAATCCAATTCTTTACAGTCTTTGTAGGGCTTACTGTGTGTCTGGGGGGGGTTGGTCTTGGTCATAGGCGGAATCCAATTCTTTACAGTCTTTGTAGGGCTTACTGTGTGTCTGGAGGGGGTTGGTCATAGGCGGAATCCAATTCTTTACAGTCTTTGTAGGGCTTACTGTGTGTCTGGCGCAGGGGTGGGGGGGTGGGGGGGCGTCTCAGAGAATTAATGTCTAGAAATTACATTCCTAAAGGCATGGCTGGCCAAACTCATGGACTTGGAATGTACATCTTCTTGTTCAGCAGCTGGCAGCTGTCAAGAACTTGTCCCCTGAACCTGGAGAGAAGGAACCTTGGCGGAACATGTCTCCTTTCTCTGGGTCCCTGCTAGTGCCAGGAGGGGGCTGTGCACATGGAGGCAGCTCAGTACATGCGTTCGGGCTGGTTGGTGCACTTGGTATCACAAAAGGAATACATACTTGATGATTTTGGTTAGTTTAATTTTAAATGTTCTTGAAGATCTGTTTAGAACATAATGATATATGTATATTCGCTGGCAAAAGATCCATCACACAGCCAACACAACCCAAATCATGTTTTCTTAACATGGTCAGACTGGACCTGGTGTTGCTGCCAACCTCCCACCGTGGCTTTTCTGATTTCTATTTTCAGAGGGTTTTTGCTCTTAGAAAATGTCCATCTTGCCTTTTCTTCTCCTGACATCATCCCCAATCCGGACATCAATCCCAATTCTTACATTCTAGATTAGTTATTTACTTTATCTATTTTGAATTCGGTCCCATAGTCACCTGGTTCACAAAGCAAGGTGGCATAGGAAGGAGTAATTGAGAAAGGGTGCTCACCACCAGTCTCAGCCTCCTGTCCCCAAGCCCTAGGGAATTGTCATCAGATCCCTGGTGGTTCTTCAGGGACACTTCAGATGCCAACTGTATTAGTTCCCGAAAGTCACAGGTTCAAAACTGGGTAACTTATAAGAAAACTTTAGGTCCTCACAATTTGGGAGACAAGAAGTCCAAATCAGTGAGTGAGCTGGGTTTGGCTCTGGGGGCATCGTCCTCTGTTTCTCTCAGCTTTTTGTACCTCAGATGTGCCTGGGAGGAGGCTTCATCTCCACATGGCTATCCTGCCTCTGGGTCTCTTCTCCTCTTTTGTATGGACATCACATATCCCATTGTGCCCGCCGTGCTGTCTAATGACATCTCCGTGACCATAGTTTCTAACAGGGAAAGGACTTCAAGATATTTGGGACTTGGGGAACACAATTTAACCCATAATCCTAACACTTAAGAATATATATATTCTTTTATTTCCTCTATTTCTTAGCCAAAAGGTAGCCTACTATATTCACTATTAACATCTTGCTTTATGTTTATGTTAAGCAGTACTCTACTGAGTACTAACTTCAACAAACTCAATGCAACAGACTCCTAGCAAACCTCCAGGGCCCAGTAGAACTGCCCAGAGGGTTCTGCGGCTGTCAATCGTACAGGCTGAGAAAACTCCATTGTTCTTCCGTGGAGTGACTGATGAACTTGAATTGCTAACCTTGTGGTTTAGAAGTCCAATTCTGAATTCACTATGCCACCAGGACTCCTGTGGCATTGTGTATGAGGTAAGATAATGAATGTTTTTCTTTTTTTAAATTTACTTTTCTTGTGTGAATGTTTAAAACTCTTTCATTAGGCCACAGTTAACAACAGTACACACTCATGAACCATCCCTACAATTAAGACAGGGAGCATCCCCAGAACGTTCCTCTTGTTCCTGAATTTTCTTGTTAACTGAAATGATTGAGGAGATGGGCTAAAGACATCTCACGTTGAGCTAATGAGCGCTCTCTTGTTTAAGAAGCCAGGAGGTAGGTCACGAAAGGTAAGGTTTTATTACTACAAATCTTGTTAACCATCTAAATATCTCATGATTAAATGTTTCGCCTTAACGGGCTTTGATGAGATCAATTTGAAGTGAAGGAGAAAGCAAATTTTGTCAATTTAGAAAGCTGCTAATCCCGGAGAGTTTAACTCAAAGAATCAAGAAAAAGAAACTGGACCCCCAGGACATTGTAGGATCTTTTGTTTCTCAACCATAATTCTGGGAGAAGGGAAATAAACATTTCCCATGAGTCTGGTAAGGGCCCTGGATGCTGCAAATAGTCTGCGTTTGACTACCAATTAAAGGTTAGCGGCACCAACCTAACCAGTGGGGACTCAGAAGAAAGTGCTGGTGGTGAGCTTCCAGAAGATAGAAACCAAGGAAACCCCACGGAGCCATTCTACTCTGTGACACATGGGGTCACCATGAGTCAGGCTTGCTTTGACAACACTAGGGTTGGCTTTGTATTTATGGGTCCAGCACTTTGGGGAAGATAATCCTCCCAACAGCCCATGACATAGATGGGGTTGCCAGTATTGCACACGAGTGGCAATAGGACCCGAGAGTCTACATAACTGGCTCAGGGACACGTGACTTGAGTTAAAGCCCAGAACGATATTATTTGAAAGCGTATCCTTTGTAACCCATGAGCTCAAACGTAATCGTGAAGATGACCGAGGACGGGCAGGGTTTCGTTCTGCAGTGCCGGGGCTCGCTGTGCGTCGGAACCGACTCGATGGGACCTGATACCAGCAACAGCAAAGGGGGGCCTGCACACCGAGGGCAGTACGATTCTGGAAAAGGCCGGTCTGCAGGATGGAGAGCGGGATGGTCTATGGGGATCCAGATACCCAGCACTTGAAAACCCAAGTCTAGATGACTTGCTCAAGTTGAGCTCGGTCTACGTCTTGGTGTCCTGGTTCGACATCATAACTCACTTCAGAATTCTTCAAAAGCTGGGATTTTTCACATCATCAGAACCAATCTCAATTAATCGCAGTGAAGAGAGAGGGGCCTGAGGTACCCACCAGAATTCCATAGGAAACTTATAACACCCTCAAAGAGGAGATTCAAGAGTATTTCATGGTGGGGCCATTTATACAGGTGGATCAGGGTTCAAGAAAAGTAACGAGGAAGGATGAAACACCAGGACCAACTCCAGCAGGAAGCGTTGCCACCCTACGGGTGAAGGGGCAAAGGGAGACAGAGAGCAGTTCTAGGAAGCAGTGAACGCTGAGGGAGATGCGTGTCCTTTACACAGTGGAACCCTGTGGTTCTTAGTTAGATGTCACCGAATCATTCCCAACTCATAGCGACTCCAGGTCCAATGGAATGACATGCCACCTGCTTTGCACCATCCTCACAACTGTCACCTCTGAGCCCATCATCGCAAAGGAAATGCAGTCGTTGACACATCAGGGGAAAAAATGCTCTGGCATTGCCTCCTAAAGGAACCCTGAGGACATAGCAGCTTACATGCTGGGCTGCTCACTGCAAGGTCACCAGTTTGAAACCACCAACCACTCCATGGGAGAAAGACGAGGCTTTCAACTCCAAACTTTACAGTCTTGAAAGCCCACCGGGGCAGTTCTACTTTGTCCTACAGCGTAGCTATGAGTCAGAATCAACCTGACGGCAGTGCATTTGGTTTGGTTTGATGTTTAATTCCCTGTTGACCCAAACTCCCAGGAAACCAGAGGTCAAGGGAGATAATTCCAAAAGGTCAACCTCCTGGTGCACCCAACACAGAGTGGAGAAGAATGGGGGTTGGATTTGGAGAGACAACTGGAGAATGTCCAGGGCAAAACCTATGCTGCAGGGGGATCCAGGAAGACTTCTCTGGACAGCACATCAAAGGCACTATCCCGGATGCACTCAGTCTTTAAGTCACTCCCGTTCATAGCCCGTCTGCTCGCCCTGGTCTCAACAGGGGCTCTATGAACCAGGGTCTTCTTGTCGTCATCACTTCCTGCCCAACACAGATACAAGGGTCAGCTGGTGAGCTCAAGCCCTTGCTGAAGAGGCTTTCGTGGGTCTATTCTTAGTGATCACATTGTCATGGGTTAGTGACTTGAAGCTCAAGGTAGTGGGTGCCTAGATCACTCTGGATGGAACACTGGGTCTTGGTTTGAAGGCATTTCTCCTCATTGACTCATTATCTTGCTGGAGAAGCAGTTGCATTTTGGCTCCAGCTTCTAAATGATAGTGGCTCTATTTCTGACTTGCTTAGAATCTATTATTAACTATTATTCCAAACAATACCCTTGCACATTTGACAATCCGGAAACCAAATTTAGCTGTGCAAATTACAGACAACTGCTCTCTTGTAATGTTACTGTGGTGTCCCAATTTTTAAGAAATGGGACATGAGAAGAGCCAGCTTTAAATGCTTACAATATTTTATGTAAGAAACCATTTTCCTCCCAAGACACACAGACCCATAAAATGTTCCCAGAGCTCTCTGGAAGATAACGAATGTTGCTTTCAAAGGAAGGAGAAGTTGTAGAACGTCAAATATGCAAAAATACTGGAAGGCTGGAAGTGCCATCAACTTATTAAGGAATTATGTTGAAACTAAGGGAAACTTATAATTTAAATGATTTATCTGCTCCCAAACCTCTCCTCACCAAATCCCCCAAGACAATGCTAATAGATTAGACTGACCTTTAATAGATGTAATTTTATTGAGAGACAAGATATTTCTTGGCTTCTTAATATATCTCAAACCACTCTTAAAAAATAATGCTTCTTCACCAAGGTCCTTGTGAAAAGGGGATGTCTGACCTTTGAAAAATATTCCATTGTAATCATCTAAATATATTCCAGACCAGAGAAACAAAGAATAGTTTGCATAATGGAGAAATCTGTTGATGCCTGGATTTGAATCCTACTTATTAGGATCCTACTGTGTGACTTGGGCAAATTACTTCTCTGGACCTCATTTTTTTAAAACTGAAAAATACAGACATAATACTATCCTCTGTACTTTCTTTAAACCATAAAAGGATTTGTGTATAATCACAGTGCTGAATAAATAAGCACTAAGATATTTTCCCTCCAGCTACTTGCTATGATGAGAGAGCCCGACCACAGTAATTCCTGAGATTTCTCACATTTCAGGGCTCTGCACTAAGAAAGTAAAATTGGCAGAGAACTTAGGATATATATATATCCACACACACATACAAGCTATATGTCTATCCATATTTCTATCTAATCTGGAAAAATGTCACAGTGCTGTGAATTGTCCCCAGATATATGTTGAAATCCTAAGCCCTATCTATGCCTGTGGATACACTCCCGTCTGAGAACAGTTTTCTTTGTTATGTTAATGAGATAGCTTCCTATAGGTGGGCCTGAAACTATCACTTTTGAGACATAAAAATTGCGGAATCGGCACAGGAACCAAGGAGTGCAGACTAGGGAAAGGAGAAGTACAGATGAGGGTCGCCAAGGACAAGGATAAGGCTCCCAAAGACCCCAGAAGCTGAGACAAGCCGCATCCCCAGAGACAGAGACTTCCCTTGTAGCAGCTGCTCTGCGTTTGAACTTCCAGTCCCCTTACTGTGATCAAATAAATTCGTGTTCTCTGAGATTACCCATTTGGGGTATTTTTGTTATAGCAGCACTAGGAAACTAAGACCTGTGGTTTCAGACAAGCCAGTTCGACACGAGCGTATCAGAGTATGCTATTTTCAAACTCATCCTTTGCAGTACCTGGCCAAGTATGTCAGATAGCATACTAGTTAGGACGGTGATTATAGCAGTACTTACTCCTCCTGTAACATCATTACAGTTGTTGGTCTGCTGCCCATACTTGTGGAAGTGACAGTTCTAGACATAGGAAGACGGTGGGTATGAAATTGTGGCCTTACTCTGCTGCTGCTGCTGAAAATTTTAAGTAACTTAAAACTTAAACGGTTTTAATTCAACAAAAATTCTCACCCTAGAGATCTAAACTTGTTCCTTCAGGGAGCAAAGAAGAGGAGTAATCAATTTGTTATATAGTGTTTGATTTTTAGATACAGTTTTACACAGTGGTATGCATTATTTGAAAATAAAGAAAAATTATCTGAATATATTTTATGTGCACAAGAATCATAAAATCCATACAAAGCATAATACATAATGGGAACTGAAGTTTGGGAGAAATTTTAGTGGCCGGAGAAGTCCTGATGGCCTAGTGGTTACTTGTTGGCCTGGTAGCTGCAAGGTTAGCAGTTGAAAACCACCATCTGCTCCATGGGAGAAAGACAGGGCTTTCTACTCCTATAAAGACTTATGTCTAGGAGACTCACAGGGGCAGTTCTACCCTGCTGTGTAGGGTCACTCTGAGTTGGAACCTACTCTTTGGTAGTGAGTTTGGTTGCACTATCGTGCCTAAAGAGACAATTAGTAGTAAATTGCCTGGTTATAGAAACTTCTTTGTAAGTCTAAATTCTGACTTGACCCCTTCAACCATGCCAGGTTTAAGATTATGAATTTAGAGCAAGATATTTAACTTCACTTTACCTCAGTCCCTGTGTCTGAATAATGGGGATACCGAATAGTACCTACCTCATAAGCATGTGATGAGGATTACATACGCTAATACAAAGGAGACCTGGTCATGTAGTGTTACGAGTTGGGCTGAAGTTCATATGGTCAGCCGTTTGAAGTCACCAGCAGTCTCTCAGGAGAAAGACTAGGCTTTCTACTCTTTCAAAGACTTAGTCTTAGAAAACCACAGGGGATCGCTGTGAGTCAGCACTGACTTGATGGCAGTGAGCTTTCCTTATATATAAAGTAAATACTTAGAAAAGGAATGGTAGACCGTGAACATGATTTAAGTGTTAGCTATCATAATAATTACCCCGCCCCCCCGAATAATCTCTACAATATTCCTGATGAGTAGAAATTCTGCTTTTACTGTACTGTACTTATTTATCTTAAATCATTTTTATATTGATCAAAGTTATACATAATTCCATTTTGAGCACATTCTACCTGAATTTACAAACCCTCTCAAGAGACGATTAAACACTGACACGAAAGAGCAGACAAGTTGTGGAAAGACTTCAAGGGAATCGCACATGAAGAACGCAAGAGGCCATTAAGACGGAACGAGAGCAAAGACCACTCTGAAACTGGCTTTTATACGCAGAACCTCTAAAGCGAATGAAAGAAACCAGGACGGAAAGGAGCTGGACACGCGTGATTGTGAAGGGCTGCTGCAGAAGACAAGATGACACTGTCACATGCAAAGACCTGAAGTTCGAAAACCAAAGGGGAAGAATGTGCTTAGCATTTCTCAAGCTGGAAGAACGGGAAAAAAAGTAAACCTCATGTTGAAATATTTACGTATTCAATGTGCAAAACATTGAACAATGTGGGGAATATGGAAAGAATCCACGGTCACTATATTAAAAAGAACTGGTCAAAATTCATTTCCAGAAGCAGTATATGAGCCAGAACTGACAGGATTGAAGAAGAAAGTCTAAGCTCCACTGAAGGCATTAGTAGAGAACAGGTCTCAGGAATTGAAGTAATACCAATTGATACTTCAGCGCATGTCTGGCCAAGAAATTTGGAAGACAGATAACTGATGACCAACCAACTAGAAGAAATCCATGTGCATGTCAATCCAAAGAAAGATAACCCAATAGAATACAGACAGTATTGAACAGTGTTACTAATATCATGTGCAAGTAAAGGTTTGAAGATGATTAAAAATGGTTGCACAAGAACACTTTGTTCTATTAACCTGGCATTCCATGATGCTCACCTTTCCAACACGATAGCTGAAGACAAAGCGGGTGCATAAGCAAATGTGGTGAAGAAAGCTGATGGTGCCTGGCTATCAAAAGATATAGCATCTGGGATCTTAAAGGTTTGAAGATGAATAAGCAGCCATCTAGCTCAGAAGCAAAGCCCACATGGAAGAAGCACACCAGCCTGAGTCATCAGAAAGTGTTGATAGGATCAGGTATCAGGCATCAAAGAACAAAAAATCATGTCATTGTGAATGAAGGGGTGTGCAGAGTGGAGACCCAAAGCCCATCTGTAGGCAACTGGACATCCCCTTACAGAAGGGTTGCAGAGAGAAGATGAGTGCAGTGTAGCACTGATAAAACATACAACTTTCCTCTAGTTCTTTAATGTTTCCCTCCCTGCCTCCCACTATCATAATCCCAATTCTATCTTATGGATCCAGCTAGACCAGAGCATGTACACTGGTGCAGATAAGTGCTGGAAACACAGGAAATCCAGGACAGATAAACCCCTCAGGACCAATGATGAGAGTAGCGATACCAGAAGGGTAAGGGGAAGGTTGGGGAGAAAGAGGGAGCCGATCGCAATGATCTAGTAACTATAATCCCCTCCCTGAGGGACGGACAACAGAAAAGTGGGTGAGGAGAGCAGTGGTCAGGGACTGCGTTCGCGCTCTCCCCTACACACACACAAAAAAAAGACATGAAAAAAAAATTATAAATTATCAAGGGTTCACGAGGGATGGAAGGTGGGGGAGGGAGGGGAAAAAATGAGGAACTGATACCAAGGGCTCAAGTAGAAAGAAAATGTTTTGAGAATGATGATGGCAACAAATGTACAAATATGCTTGGCACATGGATGGATGGACTGTGATAAGAGTTGTATGAGACCCAAGTAAAATGATTTAAAATAAAAATTGTTGCAGTAGTACATTAACAGGGACAGGAATTCAAGCCAGATTCAGATTCTGCACAGCCCTGTGCCAACCTCAGTTGCTCCTTTGCCTCAGCCCATTGATGCAGCTACTGTGTCAATCCAGCTTGTCCAGGGCTTTCCCCTTTGTGGCCGCCCCTCCATTTGACTAAACATGATGTCTTTCTCCAGGGACGAGTCTTTCCAGACAATATGTCCAAAGTATGTAAGAGGAAGTCTTGTCATCCTTGGCTCAATGGAGCACTCAGGCCTTACTCTTTCCAACGCAGATCCATTTGTTCTTTTACCCATCCATGTTACTTTCAATATTCTTCTCCAGCACATTCAAATGCAGCAGTTCTTCTATAGTCTTCCTTATTCAATGTCCAACTTTCACATGTATGTGAAGAAATGTATGTGCAGCACATACATTTCACATGTATGTGAATACCATAGCTTGGTCAGACATATCTTAGTCCTCAAAGTAACATCCCTGCTCTTCAATATTCTAAAGAGGCCTTTTGTAGCTGATTTACCTAATGGCATGCATATTTTGATTTCCTGACTGCTGCTTCCATGAACACTGATTGTGGATCTAATAAGACAAAGTCCTTGACAAGTTTAACCTTTTCTCCATTTATCATCATGTTACCTATAAGTCTAGTTGGGAGGATTTTGGTCTTCCTTACATTTTGTAATCCATACTGAAGATTACAATGCTTGATCTTTATCATAAAGTGCTTTAATCCCTCCTCACTTTAAGCAAGCAAGGTTGTGTCATCTGCATACCTGCCTCCAATCCTGATACCACATTCTTCTCCATACATATGAAGAATCTAACTTCTCTGATAATTTGCTCAGCATATATATTGAGCAAATATGGTGAGAGGCTGCAACCCTGATGCAGACCTTTCCTGATTTAAACCAGGTATTCCCTTGTTTTGTTTGCACATTGCCTCTTGATCTGTGTACAAGTTCCAAATGAGCACAACGAGGTGTTACAGTATTCCCATTCTTCTCAAAGTGATCTGCAGTTTACTATGGTCCACAGAGTTGAATGCCTTTGGATAGTCAAAAACACAAATAAACATCTTTCTGGTATTCACTGCTTTGAGCCGAGATTAATCTGACATCAGCAATGATATCCCTTGTTCCACATCCTCCTCCAAATCTGGCCTGAACTTCAGGCAGTTTCTTGTTAGTGTACTGCTGCACCCATTGTTGGTTGATCTTAAGCAGCGGTTCTCAACCTGTAAGTCACAATTCCTTTGGGAGTCGAATGACCATTTCACAGAGGTCGCCTGATTCATAACAGTAGCAAAATTACAGTGATGAAATAGCAACGAAAATAATGTTATGGTTGGGGGTCACCACAGCATGAGGAACTGTGTTAAAGGGCCGTGGCATGAGTAGACTTTCACTTGAGTAGGATATAGTTTGAGTATTCAGTTGAGATTCCTTTCTTTGGAATGGGTAGATTTATAAGCACTACGTTTGTCCTCTTGACTCAGAACTTGAAGATGGAGTCAAGGCTTTGCAGATAGGATGTAGGTAAACTCTATCCCTATTGTCATTTTTGGCTGCATAATCATTGAATAGCCTCCTACTGTATGGTTGACCTCCTAAGAACCAAGCTTCAGGAAGGGCTGCTGTTTGTCGAGCAGAGTGGTGTTACTAGTCAGTCATATCACCTGACTTTAAGTCAGTAAACATGCCTCCGGAGGGCAAATATGAATACCATGGAAACAGAATGCGTGTTGTTGTTGTGTGTTACTGAGTCAGTTCGGACTCATTGCAACTCTATGCACAACAGAATGAAACATGGCCTGGTCCTATACTACCCTTACAATCATTGTTATGTTTGAGCCCATTGTTATAGGCCCTGTGTCAGTCCATCATGCTAAGGGTCTTCCTCTTTTTTGCTGTCCCTCTACTTCACCAAGCATATCCTTTTCCAGAGACTGATTTATCCTGATAACATGTCCAAAGTAGGTGAGATGACGTATTGCCATCCTCATTCTAAGTAGCATTCTGGCTATACTTTCAGGATAGATTTTTCTGTCTTTTTGACCAGGGATTGCCAAGAGAACAAACAGATAGTATAAGATAGAACACACACACCCTCCCCCTCTTTAGATCACTTTGAAATGGGCCTTTGGAGTAAGATTAAGTGCTGAAATTTGGAGGTGATCTTACCCAGTAAGTTCCTGTCAAGATGGCCAACCTCCCCGCCCCCCCCCCACCCCTCCAAAAAAATAAATAAAATTTTGCTATAAAGAGATGAAGTGATGACCTTGTCCCTGCTATGCCTGACTTCCTCTTCCCTGCACTCAGTTAAGCAATGCCAGCAGTACTACCGTGCCTGATCCTAATCTTAGACCCAGTCACTTTAGGACTCTACACACACCCTGACTGGGAAGCTTTATGAAAGTTCCTCATTAATCACTGGCAGATAAATTTTAGCTTTCCCTTACTGAACACTCAGAAACAGAGAAAGTATAATTGGCCTATTGGGTGAGTTTAATAAGGAATTGGCCTATCTTTAAGTTCTGATACTCGAATCAATAAAAATTTCTGAATAAATCTGTCCTAGAGAAGTTAGTGTCATGTGGAGAGCATTCTCCCAACCTTTAAGGCACAATCCATCTCCATGGAACATGTAAATTAGCTTGGTTGGAGCGTAAGTATAGCAAGGCAACATCTTGACTTTGGGGACCTGAAAATTCAGGGTAGGCGTCAGTTAGTATGAGGGGCACTGGCTGGAAGTGCAATAGAACTTCTGAGGGTTTTTTCCTGTGGGCGGGGAGGGTGTGGTCAGTAAAGAAAAAGCACATTAACTTCATAGAGAAGATAAAAGTTTTCCAGGTTCTCTCAAGGGGGGAAATGGGATTTGAAGAGAAGTAGTGTGGTGGTGATAGCATGGCAGATGGGGGCGTTCCAGTGGCAGAAACAGTGGTGGAAGAGATGGAGGTGTTGGCAGATGTGGGAAAGCACTGCTCCTGACTGGTGTGATGAGGAGCTGGGGGGTGGGGGGCGCATTGAGACCTTAGGTTTTGAGGAACAGGATAAACTCGCAAAGGAGCTGGAGAATTTTAAAGGCAGGGGAGCCTGGGATTGGTGTTGAAGCATTAGCTGAGAGGAGTAATGGCAACGTTGTGGTGCTAAACTTCTTAAATAATTTTTTTTCTTTCGTTTGTTTTCTTTTTTTTTTTAATTGTTTTATTAGGGGCTCATACAACTCTTATCACAATCCATACACACATCAATTGTGTAAAGCACATTTGTACATTCATTGCACAAATAATTCTTTAGTGTCACCTTTGAAGGTGTTCTCTTGATTTCAGGAAGAACGTCAAAGAAACAAGGATTGCTATTTCTGCAATATTTCCGCAAAAGAATTTTCTAAAACAAGAAGTTGACCTGGCTTTGAATGAAGGGTTGGCTCCAGAAATGAAGGGCAGAAATTGTGGTCCTTTAGGGTGTCACATCTTGTTGGAATAATATTGGGTTCCCATGTTGAAATGCATGAATACCCACCTCTCTCAGCTCTTGATTCTTCATAAGGTTAGAGTCTTTCAAGCTGAAGATGATGCAGTTCTCTGAATAAGTGAAGTTTCTCTTTCTGTGTTGGAATTTCCTGTTTTCAGAACCTGATACACACTCGCACAACAGGGAGTACCCTCCAAAACCGGAAAAGTGCTGCTGTGCGGTACTTTCATAGTGGGCATTTTTCCTGATGGGCGAGCATCAAGCAGAGCATCAAGCAACTTCCTCTGAGCTGGTGCAACCAGTGGCGTCACCTAGAAGGTTCTCTCTGGTCACAGTGAATTTTTTCAGAAAATCAATTTTACTTGAACTTTGGTTTTTGTGATGGCCAATTTAAGAGAACAGTGTATGGCTATGAAATTTTGTTTCCTACTTGGGAAAAATGCTGCAGAAACTGCTGTGATGTTGAACACAACTTACAAGGACAGCGCTATGGGAAAAACCTCCAGTGTATGAGTGGCTTTCTCATTTCAAAAAAGGTGAAATGTTAATTAATAACCTCATTCTGGATGTCTGTCAACTTCCTGCATGGATGAAAATGTTGACAAAATTCATGCACTTGTGCTCGAAGACTGACAATGGTCCATTGAAGAGACGGGGATGTTATCTATACTATCTTGGGGCTCAGTTCAGTGAATTTCAATGGAAGATTTGGGCATGAGAAGAGTCGCTTCAAAATTTGTGCCTCGGGTTCTGACTGACCAGGAAAGAGAACATCGAGTGGAAACATACTGTGCTTTGAAAGAGCAGCTCCGGGTGGCTCAGACTTTTGTTCCTAAGGTCATTATTGGTGATGAGACATGGTGCTATTCTTAAGACCCCAAAGCAACCATCGGTCAAACCAGTGGAAGATGCCATTTCTCACTTTGCTCAAAAAAAGATCTTCAAGTGAAATCAAAGATCAAGATAGTGTTCATTTATTTATTTAGTTAGTTTTAACCATTTTATTAGGGGCTCATACAACTCTTATCACAATCCATGCATACATCAATTGTGTAAAGCACATTTGTACATTCATTGCCCTCATCATTCTCAAAACATTTGCTCTCCACTTAAGCCACTGGCATCAGGCCCTCATTTTTGCCCCTCACTCCCCGCTGCCCCCTCCCTCATGAACCCTTGATAATTTATAAATTATTATTTTGTCATATCTTGCCCTATCCAATGTCTCCCTTCACCTACTTTTCTGTTGTCCGTCCCCCAGGGAGGAGGTCACATGTAGATCTTTGTAATCGGTTCCCCCTTTCCAACCCACCTTCCCTCTACCCTCCCAGTATTGTCATTTGCACCACTGGTCCTGAAGGGATCATCTGTCCTGGATTCCCTGTGTTTCCATTTCCTATCTGTACCAGTGTACATCCTGTGGTCTAGCCAGACTTGCAAGATACAATTTAGATCATGATAGCGGGCAGGGGAGGAAGCATTTAGGAACTAGAGGAAAGTTATATTTTTCATCATTGCTACATCGCACCCTGACTGACTCATCTCCTCCCCAAGACCCTTCAGTAAAGGGATATCCAGTGGCCTAAAAATGGGCTTTGGGTCTCCACTCTGCACTCCCCCCTTCATTCACTATGGTAAGATTTTTTTTTGTTCTGATGATGCCTGATACCTGAACCCTTCAACACCTCGTGATCGCACAGGCTGGTGTGCTTCTTCCATGTGGGCTTTGTTGCTTCTGAGCTAGATGGCCGCTTGCTTACCTTCAAGCCTTGAAGACCGCAGACACTATATCTTTTGATAGCCGGGCACCATCAGCTTTCTTTACCACATTTGCTTATGCACCCATTTGTCTTCAGCGATTGTATCATGGAGGTGAGCACACAATGATATGATTTTGTGTTTTTTGATGCCTGATAACTGATCCCTTCAGCACCTTGCGATCACGCAGGCTGGTGTGCTTCTTCCATGTGGGCTTTGTTGCTTCTGAGCTAGATGGCCGCTTGCTTACCTTCAAGCCTTGAAGACCGCAGACACTATATCTTTTGATAGCCGGGCACCATCAGCTTTCTTCACCACATTTGCTTATTCACCTGCTTTGTCTTCAGCAGTTGTGTTGGGAAGGTGAGCATCATGGAATGCCAACTTAATAGAAGAAAGTATTCTTGCATTGAGAGAGTGCTCATTTATTTATTTATTTTTAATGTGAGAGGGATAGTGCATTTGGCGTTTATTCCACCAGGTCATACTGTTAACCAAGCTTTCTGTTTAGAGGCTCTGAAAAGAGTAACAGAGTGCGAGAAAAAAGGCCTAATTTGTGGCAGACTGGGAACTGGCTTTATCACCCACAATGCACCTGCTCACACAGCCATCTCAGTGCACCAATTTTTGGCACAAACCAGCATGCCTCTCTTGCTCCACACACCTGACTCACCTGACTTCACTCCATGCCACTTCTTTTAGTTTCCAAAAGAACAGTGACTTGATGATATAAAAGAGGTAAAGAATAAAATAAGGAAGGTGCTACCAGCCATCCAAACAGATGAGTTTGAAAAATGTTTCCAAGAATGGAATTGCAGATTTGATAAATGTATTAATTGTAATGGAGAGTACTTTGAAGGTTTTGTTTTTTTTTTAATTTAAATACATAGCTTTGGAGAAATTTTTTTCTGTTTTTTTTTTTTTTTTAGTATCCCCTTGTATGTTTGCATAAGAATGTAGGTTGGGATTCAACAACAACAAAAAAGGCTTTTATCAGTCAGAGGAGACTCTTGTTGATGTCCATGAGTACAATTGCAAAGGATCCCTTAAGATACTGAACTCTAAGTTTTGTCTCCTAGTAAAAGTCACCCAAACAGGTATGATATGAGCTATAGGAGAAGATTTGGACAGAATTTAATTTTCTATTTCCAGATGAAATACAATTTAAATCATGTTAGGACTTGAATCAAAATGCTTGTCTTTATTCACTGGTTCAGAATTCAAACCAATTTCTTCTTCTGGCCTTACCCCCTTACACCCTAGAACATTAGTCAATCACTTGAAATAGAACTAATTGGTCTAGTGGAACTTTTGGCACCCTTTCAACCCTCAGACAGGTTGAGTTTATTTGTGACTCAGAAGGAATGAGCAGTCAACGTCACCTGGTTTTCTCCTGAAATTGGAGCATCGGAGTGCTTTCTTCTGGTGGAACTGTTGTTTGTTTAGCCCTGACTCATTTGTTTCCCCTTCTTTCCTTTCTCTCTCTTCCTCCCCCCCCCCCCCCCCCCGTTCTTTCATTAGTTATTCCCATACTGAAACACTAGCGACATAAGTCAATGTTGAGTCACGTCTTGGCCCCACACACGTCTTCTGAGGACAGAAACAGAAATGAAACTCAGGACTCCCCCCTCCTTTCAAGTGGAGCGCTGGTGGCATAGTGGTTCCAAGTTGGCTGCTAACCACAAAGTCAGCAGTTGGAAACCAGAAGACACTCCTCAGGAGAAAGATGAGACTTTTTACTCCTGTAAAGAGCTACAGTCTTGGAATCCCTGAGAAGGCAATTCTATCCTGTCCTATAGGGTTGCCAGGAGCTGGAATCAATTCTATGCGGTGAGTGTCTCCACCAAAGGCTCTCTCACTGCTACTGCCAGGCCTGCGTGAGGCACCACGTCAGTGGTTCACATCGGGGAGTACCTCGGCATTTGGGAGAGTGAGTCTTGAAGGAAACAAAAGGAACTTTGATTATCATCATTCCAAAAGGTACAACAGAAATTGCACATTTCCCAAAATAAGATGGCATGAATTAACGAGAATGTCATGGTATAACTGCTTTTGATTAGAGTTAAATTAATTCAGTTTCATAACATTGATTATCAAGTTGTGATTACAGTTATGTATGTCTTAGATGATAATGTGCAATAGGTTAATTATATCTTTAGAAGGCAGTTTATATGATAGGCAGGGTTTTATAAAACCTGAAACTGATCAAGGGGAAAGCTGACGATATGAGTGTTTCTAGAACAATCAGAATGCTGAGACCCATGCAACTCTGCAGGTACCTTCCTCAAGATTGTCTTCGTTATAGTGCTGCTGTAAGCGAAATACAATAGCTGAGTGTTTTTAATAAAACAAACATTCATTTTCTCATATCTTAGAAGGTTCTACATCTGAATTCAGGGGATCAGCTCTAGGGAAAGGCTGCCTCTCTGTCAACCCGGGGACAGGTCCTTGCCTCTTTGAACTTACCCTCCTGGGCAATCTCCCTGTTGTTTGGCATTTCTCTTTTCCCATATCTCCTCTGCAGAATTGTTTCATCTCTTTTATATCTCAGTAGAGAATGACTTACAACACACCTGACACTAATCTTGTCTCATTAATAACAAAGCCCATCCCAAACAGGATTATAACCACCGGCATAGCAGTTAGGGGTTAACACACATTTGAAGGGGCTTCTAAAAGTCTGTGGGAAAATAAAAGGAAAAGGTAATGGAATTTTTCTATGGACTTTTTGAAGCCCCTATGAGAGGAACAAACTTTAATCCACAATCAAGATTCTTGCGGAATCAACAAGGTTCCCTGTCGGTCTTCTTCCTACTTATCTTCCCATGAACAACCTGAAGTCAAAGAGCCCTTTCTTATACCTTCGACACTCTAACCCCCAAACAACAAACTCACTGTCACCAGGTCACTGGACATGGTGCAACTGCCTCCATGGGCTTCTGAGATTGTAACTCTTTACAGGAATGGGAAGTCTTGCCTTTCCCAACGTCTGGCTGGTGGTTTCGAACTGCTGATCTTGCAGTTAACAGCCCAACTGTAACCATTAAGATGCCTGGGCTCTAATGCCTATCAACCATTTAATGTCTACCATTGACAGTTTTAAAAAAAATGATTATATGTATATTGGGGGGCTGTGAGGGTTCAATGGTAGTATCCTCACCTTCTGTGTGGGAGATCTGATTAGATACTTGGTCAATGTGTAGCAACCATCTGTCAGTCAGTAGAGACCAAGAGGATTGTTATCATGCTGAGTGGGTTTTAACAGACCTCTAGACCAGCAGTTATCAACCTGTGGGTTGTGACCCCTTAGGGGGTCAACCAACCCTTTCACAGGGGTTGCCTAAGACCACCGGAAAACACATATTTCCAATGGTCTTAGGAACTGTGACCTGTAACACCGCTCCTCTATCCGTCTCCAGGAGGGTCCGCCCACATGCAGATATGCCCACATATGAGCCCTCGGTGTGAACACTGTTACCATGCTACACCATGCTTCAAGACAAATTTCATTTATTTGTAATTAGAAATAAATATTTCCAATATATAATTACATATTGTTGTGTGATTAATCACTATGCTTTAATTATGTTCAATTTGTAACAATGAAAATACATCCTGCATATCAGATATTTACATTATGATTCATAACAGTAGCAAAATTACAGTTATGAAGTAGCAACAAAAAGAATTTGATGTTTGGGGATCACACAACATGAGGAACTGTATTAAAGGGTCACAGCATGAGGAAGGTGGAGAACCACTGTTCTAGACTAAGACAGATGAGGAAGATCAGGCAATATACTTCTAAGAAACACTCACTGAACATCTTGTGGATCACAATGGCCCAATCCTTTACACATGGGGTTGCCACAAAATGGGGACAACTTGATGGCAGTCAATAACGTGTGCTTTTGACTTTCATTATTTCAATTTGAGTTGAGTACTTATGGATGCTGATAGTACATTTGAAAGAAGACATTTGAAAACAACAACACAACTTGTACATTGAGAAGCAAAGGAAAAAGATATACATAGTTTGTTATTCTGTGGAAACTCAATAGTTACTTATGTATAATGACAGTTAAGTCAGTTTGGAAAGTATAAATAGAAGCATAACATATTTCTGATCCCTGATGAATCATTAGACAAGTCAAAAGCTGTTTCTTTGAGGAAGTACTCAGTTTGCTTCCCCAAGCAGGCTGGGGGGTTTCATAATCATGCTACGATCACTGTGGCTTCGCGTGTCCCTTTTCTGACTCACCTGGCTCAGGCAGTGTTAGATGTGTCCTTTAAAGGTTAAATTGTTGGGGAGTTGGGTAGACGCTGGGCTCGGAAACATATGGCATTCTCAGTGTAGGTCGCACTCTTTCTCGGTAGACCCTGCTTCTTGAGATCATGCTGGGGTGCGTTTTTGACTCCAAGGAGAGAATAGGCATTACTTCCACTGCAAGTGCCTGTGAACTACGAGACACATTAAGGCTTGCTAAATGTCAATCATAAGGGTTATTTGTATGACTGGTGTATGCCTATTGGAGTACACTGCACACACGCGTGATATAGTGGCAGAATCTTAATGTACTCAAATTCCTCATGCGAAACGTAGGCATAAGATGGATGGTCTCTAAGTAGCTGGCAGATTGTCTTGGTTACCTCCTGCTGTATGACAGGTATACCACAATTGTTGTTAGATGCTATCGACGTGGTTCTGACCCATCGTGTCCTTATGCACAACAGAACAAAACCCGAGCCAGCCCTTCACCAGCCTCACAGTCATCCCCACCTTTGAGCCCATTTTTGTAGCCTTGGTGTCAATCGATCCCCTTGAGGGTCTTCCTCTTTTTCACCGCCCCTCCACTTTACCAAACGTGATGCCTTTTTCCAGGGACTGGGCTCTCCTGACAACACGCCCACCTTACATCTTGCCGTGCTTGCCTCTAAGGAGCACTCGGGCTGCTTCTAAGACAGATTAGCAGATGATATGGCTTTAAAACACAGAATGCTAAATGGAGAAAATGGTGAGATTGTCAATGATTTCCTTTCACTTGAATACGCAGTCAGTGTTTTGGAGGCAGCAATCAAGAACTTAAACAACGTGTTGAACTGGGCATATTTGCTGTCAAAGACCTCTTTAACGTAAAGATGTCATCTTGAGGACTGAGGGCCCCTGATCCAACCCATGATATTTTTGAAAGCCTCCGATGCATGTAAAAGCTGGACAACGAATACGGAAGACCAAAGAAGACTTGATACCTTTGAATGATGGTATTTGTGAAGAGTATTGAGTAAACCGCGGACTGCTGAATACATGTGTTTGGGAAGAAATATAGCCAAAGCGCTAATTTAGAAGGCAGGGTGGGGAGACTTCATCGCACATATTTTGAATATGTGATTAGGCGGGATCAGTCTCTGAAGAAGGGCCGTATGCCAGGTAAAGTACCGGCCAACCTCACAGAGGTCTGGTGGTGAAGACGGCTCCAGGTCGGACAGTGCTTTGTTACGCTGCACAGGGACTTGTCATGCTCTGAGCCAGCTGCACAGCACCCAGCGTCAGCAGCGACAAAAAGCAGACAGATGTTTTCCACCGTTTAGGAAGCTAGACGTGTGAACTCAGAGGTCTGACTCTAACGGAAGGCTTTCTCTCTCGGTCGGCACTGGAAGAAGGCCTACATTGTCTCTTTGAGTTTCGGCTCTGGGAAATCCTCACAGGGTGTGGCCTCCATCTTCTTCCCTTCCCCCACCTCTGCTTCCTAGCTCACTTGTTTGATCTCCTTTATATCTCACAGAGACAACATAAAAATACATGGATCCTTTTCATTAGCATAACAAAGCCAGCCTTTCTCAAATAGGATTATAACCCCAGGATAGAGGCTAAGATTTGCAACACACATTCTGGGGGGACAATTCAACCCACACCAAGTGCCTTGACCAGCTTTCTGTAACCCTTAACTTGCTGGAATAAGAACTGTCCTGATAAAGACTGCTGATAAGAGAGCCCTGACCAAGTGACTCCAGACAGATAGCAATTTTACATCTGTGCAAGACTCACATTTGGGGGTTGAGAAAGCTAGATTGAGTAGAGCACATGACTTAATGTATTTATTTGAACAATACAAGAAAGGAGGTTTCGAACCTGGAAGGCTCTCCTCTTTGAGCTGTACAGAAGATGACCATTTAGGACACGAAACAAAGCATCTGTAGTGGAACCTTTTATCCCAGAGACTGGAAAGGTTAACCATAAGAAGAATTTAATTAATTGTACTTATTCGTGAATGCCATTAACTAGTTTCATTGATTGCACACTTTCCTGCATTCCCGGACAGGCCTTTACAGTCTTGATTTTCTTTTTGTCTTTCACTCACAGCTTTCTTTCCTGCCAGGAGACATGTGGGGCTTGGCATCTGGGAGCACGGTAACAAGTAGTTATGAATAAATCCAGCTGTCGTTTATTGAGAATTTACTCTGTGCCAGGTCCCAGATGCCAAGCCTTGTTTACGCCTCTCTTATTTAATCCTCACAATAGGCTCATGATTTATTCTTATCCTTTTTGTACAAATGAAAAACTGAGCATTTTGAGAGGTTGGCTAATTTGCCGAAAGTCATATGAATATGGAAACAGGACTCAGACCACGGTTCATCTGTCGCAAGTTCTTATGTTCTTAATCATCATACTATATGTCCAGGGATGAGTACCCAGTAAGCAAGTTCAGCACACACCTATTTGGGCTTTCTCACTAATCTGTAGTGAACAGTTTCACATTATAGAAACACACACACACACACACAAATAAAAGCAAACTCACTTTCATGGAGTTGTTTCTGACTCACAGCAACCCTAGAGAACAGGGTAGAACTGGTCTTGTGGGTTTCCAAGTTACACACACACACACACACACACACACACACACACACACACACACACAGTATTCTGTCCCTAATCAGGAAGTGTAAATTTGAAAAGAGGCTTTGATTCTGTAGGAAGATGCTAAGGGAGTGAGAGAGGTAGATGCCAGCCACACCTCGAAGAACAATTTTTGATGTAGTGAAAAATGTGAAATTGTTCATGACAGACTGGTAAGTAAACACAAGTGAAGTAGTTTATTGTGCCAACCTGGCTGATAAACACATGTGGGGTTAATTGAAGGGCAGAGAGATGAATGGCTCAGTGAGCCTCCCCTTTCTTGTTCTCCGGTCTCTTGCTTTGTGATGGGCGGACCAAGGTGCAGCTGTCTTAGCCAGTTCCCTGCTTTAACTGACAAGGCTCACTTCCTGCAAGACATCCCTGAGGAGAAGCCACATGGACCTGCCCCGATGCAGCCCTGGGTGCTGGAGCAGCCGTGTGGACACCCCTGCCAGCGCTGAGATGCTTATACATTCACTGATTCGGCTTCCCTTCTGCAGTCGGCAAAATAGTATGTGTTTTGTGATTTGGAGGAGGACTTTGTGGATTGGTTTTGGACATATGGGTTAATGTTGGACTTGTGGGCTCGGGCAGCACTGGGTAGGGATGTTTTCTTGATCTGCATGAAACTCTTTATATGAAACTCTCTTTTATACACGAGTTTCTGTGGATTTGTTTCTCTAATGTACCCAGACTAACACAACAAGTAGCCATGCATGCCTTGCTCACTGGGTAATCTGACACTATTCCTTTGCCGTCTTCCTTGTAAGGGGGGATAGCAGTGCTATTTCTCTCTATGAGATTGTAATGTGAGGCAACACCTTCTGTAGTAGAGAGCCAGAGGCCTAGGGGGAGGGGTTCTCTTTCCAGTCCCACCAGAAAAATAGTAATAAACAACTCAATACCATTGGCAAAAATTAAACAAAGGAAAAACATATACAAACAGTAAAGAAATCCATGCCATAAGAGCAAATTCAAGTCAAATGACTCTACAATTTGTAGACATTGGCATGGTTGCCTCTCGGGGAGTCCAGAGTGGGATGGGGAGCAGGTCTAGAAGGCAATCAATACACGACATACAATATATCTTAAAGTACAAAAATATATTTATATAAGTAATACCTAAAATGAAATACGCATAACTAAGTAAAGCAGGAAAAGGGCCTTCATGAGGGTCTACTGGTGAGTATGTAGTATGAACTAAAGAATACAATAATATAACTTGCTTGCTCGAGCTGAAAACAAAAATAAGGTAGAGGATCCAGGGCCCTTGAGAAGTAGACTAAGTCAAGGCAAGGTTTGGAATGTCCAGGAAGGCATGATCAAGTGACCCGTTCCCCACAGTGAGGAATCATTTATTTCATCCTAGCACCGAGGGACAGGGCTTTGGGTGTACACCAGATAAGCACTAACCTGTTGGTGAAGGATTGGCGGTTCAAATCGATCCAGCTGCTCTCAGGAGGAAGACCAGAGGATCTCCTGCTGTGGAGATTACAGCCCATAAGCCTACAGAGTAGTTCTCAATGCTACAAGGGGGTCAGTATGAGTTGAAATCAATGGCACTTACCAGCGCAATAGCAAGGAAGGACCCCCAATTTGGTCCATGTAGGCATGAAGTTGGCCTCATCAGACATTGCATTTTTGTCAAAAGATCACAGGTCATATTATCCAGTAAAAACAAGCTCAGCACATGGCCGCAGGGCAGGTTATTCAGAAGTATGCTTCAGATAAGAAAAGTAAAGTTCACAGAAAGTGAAGGAGTAGGCCAAGGTGGTACACTGGTTTGGGGCAGATCCTGAAGGAAAGCCCGTGTTTTCTCTTCATGGGGCCCACCCACACTGCTTTTCCCAGTCCACTGGACTTATGGGTCTTTTGGCAGCCCCTTCGAAACCAAAGGCCTAGCTTTAAAGATTTACAGTCTTGGAAACCCATGCAGGACAGATATACTCTGCCCCCTAAGCTTGATATAAATCAGGATAGTTCATATTTCTCTCTGGGAGCAGCTGGTGGTTTCGAACTGCTGACCTTGTGGTGAGCAGCTCAATGTATGACCCACTATGCAACCAGGGATCCTCTTGGCAGATCCCTGAAGAGTGATAACTGTCTGAACAAGAGATGGATCTGTTTGATCAGTTTTTGTTTTTCCTTCTTAATGTTGACTCAACAGAGACTTGCCTTTGGACGGTGCTCAAGAAAGGCTGATGGGAGTGATGATAAATAGTTAGGAATACATTTTTTAAATCTTCAAACACTTCAGTTAGAGAATATAGTATTATACCATTTGTGCTAGATTGATTTTTCATTTTATTCTAGTGTCAGCTCTGCTGTGCATAGCTATATGAATGGGAGGTTGCCTTTCATAACGTCCTTCACAGAAAGTGTGTGTGTCTGTGTGTGTGTGTGTGTGTGTGTCTGTCTGTCTGTCTGACTGACTGTTGTGGGTGTTTTATATTCTCTGAAGAGCCTCAAGACCTCTATAGTCAAGACTCATCAGGAGCTCAGAGCTAGGAGTCCTCGGAGGACCGTGCAGGCACATTCACGCTCACAGGCTGGCCTTCGTGTCACTCTGTGCACATTTCAGCTGGTCAACCCTAGGTCTCTGGTACCATTTCTGAAATGAGCATTGAGACATTCGTGGGCCAAGTGCCGTATAGAGATAGGCAGTCCCTGCCACCCAGGCACTGTTATCTTATTGGAGCGAGTAAAGATAGAGAGGAAGTACTAGTCTAGGACAAGCCAAACCACAGCAGGACCTTAACATGCTGTTGTTGCTTCTATTACTCCAGTTCTGGTTGTGAGTGATCAGGGACAGCTTCTCTGAGGAAGAGGGACTTATGCTGGCCTTGGAAATGGAGGAGGATTCTGAGAGTTGCTGTAGAGATGGGAGCCAGGGGTCACGATGAACCAACGATTCAATCAAGGAGCCCAAAGATTGATGGACCCAAAAGGTTTTTTAGCTACAGTAGGAAAACCATGGTGCACACATCTCAGCTTCTAGATGAGTGCAGACCACGGAGAGCTACCAAAGGCATTATTTAGAACACATTCTGGACAGTAGGCATTTGAGTATATGTCTGAGATTCAACATGTAAGGAGGTGACTTAACAAAAATAGTTGGAGAGGTAGAAGCCCTGGGAGCATAGTGGTTATGTGCTTGGTTGCTAACTGATAGGTCAGCAGTTCAAATCCACCAGCAGCTCTTTGGGAAAAAAGATGTAGCAGCCTGTGTTTGTTAGGATTCCCTTTCTTGGAAACCTTAAGGGAGAGTTCTACACTGTCCTATACATCTATTGTGTTAGGCTTGTCTCAATGGCAATGGGGTTGGTTCTACGTGGTTGGTAACAAGCTGAGAGCAGAGCAGCTATGACGGGAGGCCCCGCACACGCTTCTGGTATATTCTGTGATCACTAGTGCTCACTCAGTAGGAGCCAAATGAAGACAAAAAGAGGATATCCAGCCCACCCAGAGATAACACTCAACTGTGAACAAGTATTTGAGAATTCTGAGGCAGGTCAAGATGGTGGCAAGTGTGAGTGACTTAAAAAGGCAGTTCAAAATTAAACTTGGCTAGGTGGAGTCAACTTAAATGCCCAGTAAGAGATGAATGGCTTAACATGATACTGCATAGACACTGGCAACTACTCTGCCATAACAGAAAAGCTCCGACACAGCATGGGTGAGCCTTGCAAACATATCGAGTTAAGTTAGTGAATAACAAAAGGGCACATGTGGTAGATCCCACTTATATGAAAAATCTGGAATAGTTGCATATATGGGGACCACAATTTACTAGTGATTACCAAGGGTGGGGGTAGGGGTTGTAAAGGGATGGAAAGTAGTCATTGTTAAGCAAGTATTATGGTGACGGGGGATGCAAAACTTGGGAACAGACACGGGTAAGGATTGCGCGCGCACCTTGGTGTCAATAAATAATACGTAAGAAACACATTGAATTGGGAAATGTTATACATATTTTTTATAATAATACAAAGTTAGCTTTTCTAAACTAGAAAAAGCGACTCCATATGAAGATAAAACAGCCAACAGCATTTTCTACCCACATTGAAAGTCCATGCGTAATATCTAACCAAATGTGTCCAGGATTTGAGTAAGTTTGTGTAGCTGTTCCTGTCAAACACATAAATCAATATTTTGTATCAGTGGTGCTTTATATCAATGTGAATTCCTGGAGCATTAAATCATTCCCTCATATTTGTATGTATACACAGATAGAGAGCTAAATAAAGGAAGTAGAGACAGGTAGAGAGAAAATCAGATAGGAATCTGAAATGTCAGCCTTAGCAAATGAGGATGGGCCTTCCCTGCCTGGCGAGGGAGTGGGGCGTTCTGCTTTGAACAGTGGAAAGCCATTGTCGTGGTATTTGACAAGGCTTTTACAGATTGACCTCCCTGTCTGCCTTTTTTGTAATCTGAGGGTGAATTATTAATCACAAAACAGGAAGCGTGGAGCTGCTGAAAGCGCTCTGGGAGGATGAATGGGCCCGTTCTCCTCGCCGCATTCTGCCTTGCTCTCAGGAATGGGTTCCTGAGCTGGGGACAAGGTGTGCAGAGGGAGTGGGTGACTGCTGTGAGGGCTGCCTGTGACACCAGCGGGAGTAGAGCCAGGACGGAATTAGCCTCCGGCTTCTCTCCCGGCCCTCCCAAGGTCGCGCTCCTGCAGGTCCCTCTGTCTCTGGTACAAGAGAAAAAAGGTGGGTGTTTTCCCGCAGTAACATGTCTACTAATAGCTAACATTTTTAGGACACTCTTTACTTGATACTAGATGGGAGCAAGAGGGTCAGAGTTCACAGAATGTACATGTCTTTGTGCGCCTCTTCATTGAACTGGGCCTGCTGTGTCGCAGGTAGTTCCTTCTGACTGCTGAGGGCAATGGTAGCAAACAGGAGCCGAGTCCCACTCCTTGGACTTTCTAAATATGCTCTTCTGGAAAGTATGCTAGTCATCGCTGTGGGAACCCCTTCGATTTAGGATGGTGTTCGGCAGCTGATAGCATGGTTTCAACTACATGATTACTTTAGAACCTCACCATACTGTCTTGAGGTTCTGAGGGCTGGTGTTACCACCCCATTCACAGAGAAAAAAACCAAGAGACAGGATTCTGATTCAAACCTTCTAAGCCCTAGTTGAGTGGTTCTTACTTTCTGTTGCAGGAAAACAAAACGCCCTACATGTTTGTTCATCATTCAAGTTCGTTGCTAGTGGCTCACTTGGTTTGCCAGGTCTTGAGACCTGGCTGAAGTCCAGCAATGCTGTGGGCAAAGGTCAAGGCATGAGCCCACTCCCCTGAATAAGGGTTTCGGTCAAGGAAGGCACTGTCCCGCTCACACATTCTTGTTTGCACAAAGAGGATTGGATGACAGGGTCATCTTTGTTTCAAACCACACTTCCGTGTTCATTTGTATACCGAGAAAACTGTGTTTGGGATTTGCAAAGTTCAACTGAGCATTTCCTTGTTTCATCATTGGCTTTTTTTTTTAACCCCTTGATAGCTTATTGGGTCTGGGTGGAACTGTGAGTGAA
This sequence comes from Echinops telfairi, assembly GCF_000313985.2. Taxonomy (NCBI): domain Eukaryota; kingdom Metazoa; phylum Chordata; class Mammalia; order Afrosoricida; family Tenrecidae; genus Echinops; species Echinops telfairi. The sequence goes on along the minus strand of NW_022103906.1, from coordinate 44,662,686 downwards.
TTTGAAAAGTGTCAACGGCATCAACAGGTGCAGGCTGTCCAGGCTGGGTGTTTCCTTCCGGGGAAATAGCCCCGATGGCGTGACTGTTTCTATTCCTTGGTTTCTTGAGGCGGGAACAAAGCTTCTGTGTGGGGAGAGGGACAGAGAGCGAGGGAGGGGCAGAGACAAACACAGAAAGAGACAGGGAGAGAATGAATTATTTTCTTTCTATCTTGTTCCTTCTCCATAGCCACACACTTACAATAGTACTGGCACACAGAAGGCCCTCGATACCTTGACTTTTGCATAAATAACTAAGGAATCCCCAAACCTGCGCGTCATCTCCTGCCTGCCTGGGGTCCATTCCTCCTGCTGTTTCACACATTGAAAGGTAGTTGTCGTTCTCAGGTGCCAGCGAACCAGTCCCCACTCCTGGCTGCCCTACGTAGTACACAATGAAACCCTGCCCAGGCTTGCGCCTTGCTCACAGTGGTGCTTATGTTTGAGCCCATCTCGGCTGCCACTTTGTCCATGGAAGAAGAGTCATTGGGGAAAAAGGAGTGGAAAAGAGAAACGCCATGATGCTTCTAAGGGCTCCCTGCTCTAGGAAAGTTTTCCTGAATCCCCAATAGGTACATTTATTCCAGTGTGAACACCACAAACTTCGCAAGGCCCTATCCTTCTCTTCCATCTATCTATGCTGCCAATACCTACCGGACTCCTGCTCGGACTCAATTTACATAGCTTCGAATCATCTCTCTGATTTGAATTTAGATATGTCGATCCAAATGAAGTCCCAGAATAGAGTTTCCTCTTGTGTGCAGCTATTAATAATGTTATTGTCTATGGCTTCTCCGAACATAGCAAAAGAGGCTGGTGAACACCTGTAACACTCTCCTTAGGGTTTGGGCTTGTGAAGTATGAATGATCCCCTACCAGGTCTGGTGTTGAACCAAAGAGCTCTGGGCCTGCGGGTTGAGGGAGCTGGAAGAGAGAAGCTGGAAGTCAACCACCTCCGTTCCTTGTCTTCACGTCCCTCCCTGGTCCCTCCAGAGCAGAGATGCTCAGCACTGCCTTACGACTTCCCCAGAACCCTGAGCGTGACTTCAAGATGAAATCCTGGGTCCCACTTCTCCTAACATTGGTGATGTTAACAGGGGCTGTTAACGGTATTGATGTCAAAGCTCTGTGGTTCCTATCAGTAACACCTGAATAACAGACATCAATAAGGTGGTTTTTTAAGATGAAGTGAAAAGACTCTATGTGAAAAGAACCTGCCCTGAGCTGGGCTCCAGGGACTGGTGGTTCCTTTCCTCACAGACAGATAGAGATACTGTTAGATTGCCCAACAAACACGCAAACAAGCACACACTTACTTGCGCTTATTTACTGATCTGTAGTGAGCAATTTCACATTTGTTGCCCACGGCAAAGATTCTCCGAGCTGGCATCTGTTTCTCTCCTAACCCCATAGCATCTTCCTATAGAATCAGAGCCCCTTTTAAAATTCATATATTGTGGTATAAAGCATCTGAAGTTGTTCACTACAGATTAGTAAGTAAGCACACGTGAGCCTATGCCTACTGCGCACTTCATTCGTGGCAAGGAAGCGCTTATATCTGTCCACCCACACTTATTAACTATATGGCGCCTTTGCTTCGAAACTCTGTTTAAGCCCTACTCCTCTGGGAGCCTTCTCTTAGAACTACCCTTGTAGAACATCTAACTTTCTTGGTGCAGAGGATCTTGACTGACCGTGCATGTAAAATGTTCCCGTGTGGTCGGTCTCCAGGTGTCCTTAGGTGAAGTGCTTTGCATGGGAATAGTGGTGAAGAAGTGTAATCCTTGATTGGAAATGTCAGGGGATTAGTCACCTGTAGGACAGAGCAAAAAGATGGCAGTCAGAGTTGAGGCAGTTGTCCAGGCCAATTCCTATGGAAAGGGGTAGGGTCCTGACCATTTCTGCAGGGTGCCATCCTGGCTCTGGCCCTGTGAGGACTGAGGGGATGCAGCATTTTATACAGCGGTGGGTTGGCAGATTTGCGAATACAGGGAGACAGGCCGTAGTCAGCACAATTGTCCCCTGGTGGAGTAAAGCCCGATGCCCAGAAGTCCTGGAGGAGAACTACAAGGCCAGAATTATCCACAAACACCAGAGGGCTCTGAGAAGTGTTTGGTTGGAGGAAGGTTTTTGAGAGAATTTGGCAAACGAGCTAAGGAGCTGGCCGAATGTATGACCTCCTTCACCCTCAGTAGCTGATTATGCTTCAAAGTGAGGCCAGCCGCTCACTGCATACTGTCAACTAACCACGAGTGCAGTGGTTCTCAACCTGTGGGTCACGACCCCTTTGGGGGTCAAATGACCCTTTCACAGGGGTTGCCTGATTCCTAACAGTAGCAAAATGACAGTGATGAAGTAGCAACGAAAATAATGTTATGGTTGGGGTCACCACCAACATGAGGAACGATATTAAAGGGTCGCGGAATGAGGAAGGCTGAGAATCACTGACGTAGTGGAATGGGACCTGCACACAGATGTAGGTACTTCCTGCTCAATTTGCATGTCTAATTATAGCTGTTGGTGTTTGGAATTTGCATTCTTTGCCTTCTGTCATTTGAGCTATTAGTGGATACAAACAAACATTCTTTGCTAATTCAGATGGCTCGATCCTTTCTAGTCTTCCTTATTCAATGTCCAACTTTCACACACATTTGATGTGATTGAAGACACCATGGCTTGGTCAGACGAAAGAGAATGTTGAAAGGACGATGGGATGCTTAAAGTGCCATTCTGCCCTGGAAGAAGTACAGCCAGAATGCCCTTGGAAGCAGGGATGATAAGACTTACTTTTGCGTACTTTGGACATGCTGTAAGGAGAGACCAGCCCCTGGAATTGGCCATCATGCTTGGTAAAGTGGAAGGGTAGTGAAAAAGTGGAAAATTCTCAGTGACATGGATTGACACAGGGACTGCTCACACACCACAGGTATGAGGATGGCGCAAGAGCAGGCAGTGTTGTTCTGGTATACATGGGGCTGGAGCCCTATAAGTCGGAGCCAGCTTGATGGTACTTAACAAAACTAATACCTAACTAACAAAAGACAAGAGATGAGAACTGTTCACTGTTTCTTAGGATTTTGTCCACAGCAATAGATCTTGTTGTGCAGTTCCACTCCCAGCTCCAACCCTCCCTGGCCTACGTCATTTGAAACGCTTCTTAGCTTGAATGATCATGACAGATTTCTGCAGAGCTGGCTTGATTGAGAATTGTGTGCAGAAAAACCCAATGACTTGGTGGTCCCAGTGCAGCTAAGAGAATTTCCACTTGACTTTGTCTAGTGAAACTAAACTAAAACTAAGGTGGTAGTATGATCCACGGTATTAATTTCAGCTACATTTGCACTTTGATTAGAAGAAATAAATAAAAATGGATGTCTTTTGGAGTGATTAAAGCCATTACTAATAACATCAGAGAAAATGAGTCTGAACTTTACAGAAGTTTACAAAGGATGCCTTTGGTATCTTTTGATTCAAATCGATTGTTTTGTCAGATGCTCCAGTCTCAGCTGTCATTTCCAGAGTTAAGCCTTTGAACTTGCAGGTTGTCTATCTACCTCTCAAAAACAGGTCCTTGCTGGCTGAGGCATGAGCTGTGCAGCCCTCCCTGAGTGCCTGTCATCCCTCAGCTTTTTCATGGCTGGCTTTGCGAGTTCGTGGATTGGCTCCAAAGAATAGGCAGGACCTGCTTGATGGTGGCAGGGGGTGCTCCCCAGATAGAGGACCATCTGACATATGTCCACTTCCAGATCCAAAGCAAGTGGCTGGCAGTGACCTGCCTTTATGCTAGGCACAGGGGAGGCTACATCATTTTTCTCTCCCAAGGTAATTGCACAGTGTTTCCTTCCCATTGCAGGTCTCCAAACCTTTCAAATGCAAATGGCAGAGAGGATGCTGGGGGCCCTGGGAACAGTACTCAGTACCTTTAATGTTGTCACCTTCTGTTGCCCAGGTGCACGGCCTGGACGTCGTTCAATAGCCCCGTGTTCCTGGCAAACAAAGAACCTTCGTGTGGTCTGGTGGGCTGAGCAAGCTTCCTGCTTGTGTCAGTACTGTGCTGGCAAGTTATTTCCGCTGCTCAGGAGGCAGCCAATGCCCCTGGCTGAGGCTTGAGATGCCCTTTTGTTCCTGACCATTTGGCCCTGGAAATAATTGTCCTCTGGCAGGCCTGTCATGCCCACTGTGTACTCATCGCCCTGGACCTGGCCGGAGAAATCAGGGTGACTTGTTCTTTCCTAAGGTCTTTTCTACTCTCTGAGGTCCCCAGGGGAAGGCTGCAGGAGACAATCGAGAACTATTTGTTGGGTGAATGGACCAGCTTCTGGACCACTTACCCACTTTACAGAATTCTCAGTGTGGGAGCAAGCCTGGCTTCTCAAGAAGCTACAACAAAAGGTCCCCGGAAAGCTACAGTGGAGGGGACAGTCCCTGGAGAAGGACATCAGGCTTAGACAAGCAGAAGGCCAGAAAACAAGAGGAAGGTCCTCCATTAGATGGATTGACACGGCGATTGCAACAGTGGACACAAACATGGGGACAACTTTGTGGATGGCACAGGTCTGTGCAGTATTTTGTTTCTGTTGTACACAGAACTCTATGAGTCAGAACTGACAGCATTGAATGACGACAATACAATGAAAGTATACCTCAAAGCCAATGCATCCCTTTTTGTTATTGTTATTGACCAAGTGTGACAAATGAGTTTCCAAGGATGATTGGTTGGGATGGAGCCATATGACAAGGCAAGGGGCTTAGGAGAAGATGGGGAAGCCTGTTAAGAATACATTTCCTTTTTCACAGGTCCTATGAGTCAGCTACTAGGCTGGCACTTTATATGTAAAATATCATTTGATCTACACAACAGATTCCTAAGAAAATAATATTGAATTGCTTTAATGAGGAAATGGAGATGCAGAGAGAGTAAATCACATAGCTGTGAAAGGATACAGCCAAGGCTATGTGCCAGGTGAGGTTTTATCAAAGCCATCATTCCATAGCAGGCCAGGTCCTGGGACTTCAGAAGACATCAGGATGAAACAAGCCCTCTTGGCTCCTGATTCTAAAGGTTTCAGAGAAAGAGTCAAGTCAAAATAATCAGAGAGTCTTAGCTTTGTGTAGAACTTGAACATTTATAGAATGCTTCCACATCCACTGTCTCATTTATCCTTTGCAGTAATGGTGAGTTATCAGTCTCGTCTTACCAATGCGAAAGGGAAGCACACAGTTATTAAGTATTGCGGACAACTTCAATATAGCGTTTGTGTTTATATGGAATCTCCTAAAGATTGGTATCGAACCCCAAACCTCGCGCTGTGACCTCAATCAGTGAAGATAGGGTATTTACAGTTGTAAGGGGTTTCAATGCCTTGGTACTAGGTTAGGATGCTGTTAGGTGCGGTTGAGTCAGTTACGACTCATCGCAACCCTGTGTGCATCAGGATGGACAGCTGGTCAGCCCTGCCCCGTCCTCACAACCACTACTGTGCATGAGCCCATTGTTGCAGCATCCATCTGCAGAGGGACTTCCTCTTCCTGGAGGGCCTTCACACTTCCAAGCATACTCCAGGAACTTGTCCTGCCTGATGACATGTCCAAAGTTCATGGGGTGAATCTCACCATTCTTACTTCTAAGGAACATTCTGGCTGTACTTCTTCCAAGATAAACACAGGTTTTCTTTGGCAGTTCACAGTATATGGAAAACTCTTTTCCAACATCATAATTCAAAGGCATCAGATGTTCGGTCTTATTCATTGTCCAACTTTTGCATGCATATTGAGGTCATTGAAAAGAGCGTGGCTTGGGTCAGACATACTTGATCTTCCGAGGGACACCTTTGCTTTTGAACACTTTGAAGAAGTCTTGTGTAACAAGTTGGCCCAGGGTATCATGACATTTGATTTCCAGACTGTGGCTTCCATGGGCTCTGATCCTTGACAACTTGAAACTCTTCTCTGTTTATCACGGTGTTTCTTATTGATCCAAATTGTGAGGTATTTTGCTTTTTCATGTTGAGATCTACTGTGCGCGAGCCCGTTGTTGCAGCTGTATCATCGACCTCTGCAAGCAAGTGCTGTAAGTCCTCTTGCTTTTCAGCAAGCACGGGTATGTCATCTGTACATTGCAGGATGATAAGGAATCTTCCTGCAATCTTGATGCTGAATTTTTTGTATGACCTCAGATTATTTGTTCTGCATAGAGACTGAATACATTTGGTAAGATGATATCATTTTGATATAAACCTTTTCTGATTTTAAACTATAAAGTATCACCTTGTTCTGTTCTAACAACTGCCTGTTGGTCTATGGACAGGTTCTACATGGGCAACTTATGTGTTCTGGAACCTTATCGTGGGCCCTAAATCTAATAGGCTGATATAGTAAAAGGGAAGTTTGAACCCGGAGATCCAGATTCACAAAGAAGATAACTGTATTAAGGTAGAAGCAGGGTTGGAATCTATGGTGCCATAAACTAAGTGAGGCTGAGGTCTACAAGGAGCTGTAAGAAGAGGAAAGGGACTTCTTCTAGAGACTTCAGGCCCTGCTAATGCCTTGATTTTGGATTCCTAGTGTCTGTAAAAAGGAGCCCTGGTGGCTCTGTCAGTAAGTGTTAGACTGCTATTTGTAAGGTTAGTGGTTCAAACCCACCTTGGGAGAAAGTTAAGATTGTCTGCTCCCATAAAGATGTATAGCTTCAGAAACTCTATATAGGATTGCTGTGAGTTGGAACCTACAGGATGGCAATGGGAGTGACTATAAGTGCAAGATTGTTTTGAATTACTCAGCTTGTAGTACTTTGTTATAGAAAGGAAACTAACAATATGTGAAACACAAAATATTTTTGTTGACTAAGCTAGAAACTCCTTATGTCAGGGACCACATATTATATACCTTTAGGTCATTTAATCCTAATTCATTTTTGCAGATGCCCAAACAATATGAACCGAATGTATCGATAGTCATTGATAATTATTATTCATTGTCCATGAAGCCATGAGCCAGATTTTGCCAGCCAGTATCCGGCCTTTAGAGTTATTCTTTAACAATCCTTCTGAATGCCGCTTTCCTTTTTAGTGTAGTAATTAGTAACTAGAGCAGTGGGTTTAAAGTGTTTCAGTGGGACAATTCTTGTTTTCAAAGAAAACCTTAGTTAGAATCTCAACACAATAAATGGTCTATTTGTAAAAAAGGGTTCATTTATCAGTTTATATCTTCCACATTTGGGGAAGAGTAGAGGGAAACCCCAGAATCTGCTTTATTCTGCTAGTCTCCATGCTGCATAGTTTGAAGATCACTCAGTGAAATGATTAGACTTACCAGAGCTTTGTTCATTCCCCAACTTGGACAAACAGGACGGTGCTGCAGAGGGGCGAAATTCTACTCTGCCCCATAGGATCACTAGGAGTCAGTATCAACTTGATGGCAATGGGCTTGCTTTGGCTTTGGGAGAAGGAAAGGATGGTGTGTTATTCTGGGTACTTTAGAGAAACAAATCCACAGAAACTCATGTATAAGAGAGAGTTTTATATAAAGGTTAAGTGCGCATCAAGGAAACATCCCAACCCAGTGCTGCCTGAGCCCACAAGTCCAACATTAACCCATTAACCCATATGCCCAACACCAATCCACAAAGTCTTCCTCCATCTCACCCAGGGCTGCATCAGGGTAGGTCCATGTGGCTTCTCCTCAGGGAGGTCCTGCAGGAAGTGAACCTTGCCAGCTAAAGCAGGAACTGGCTAAGGCAGCTGCACCCTGGTCCGACCATCACAAAGCAAGAGACCCGAGAACTAGAAAGGCGAGGCTCACCGAGCCATTTATCCCTCCGCCCTTCAATTAATCCCACATGTGATTATTGGCTAGTTTGGCACAATAAACTAACTAACTCAGATGGGTAAAGAAAGAATGGTGAGTTTTCTTTTGCCTAACTGTCTGACTCTTGGGGAACACTGGGTTAGAATGCTGGCCTGAGCGGTAGATATGCTGCAGCTAGTTAAACATACCCTTCATTAGGAGAGATGCAGAACGAACTCTAGTCTAACAGTACTTCCAGAAACAACTCACAAAGTCAACACTGCAGAAGTGGGCTGTCAAGGGAGCTGCAGGCCTACATAGCATTATATAACCTTTGGCACAATCAGGAAGTTATCAGATTAGCAAAGCCCAATGCAAGCAATCACTGTAACTGCGGGCTCTAGAGCCATGCCTCTCTGTAAGATAAAGGGAGCTGAGATCAGGAAGTTCAGAAAAGAGGAAAATGTTTTGAAATGGATTGTAGTAGCCACAGTACAATCCTGCTTGATCTGATTGAGCTATAGAATGATATGATATCTGTAAAAAGCTCCCAAACAATGGTTTTAGGAAAAAAATTCTATACAAAAAGAAAGAAAGAGATGCAGATATGGGAAAAGGAGAGAGAAATGAAGGCAATATGGGTAGCTATTACAGTCCACATTTCTACAAATGATGAACAAAGGTTATAGTTAGTATTTATAATTTCCTTTCTCTACTATACAGCCCATATGTCCTGATTCCTTGGGTGGCACAAATTTCAATTCGCCAGGCCTCTGTACCTAGAAGGGATCCCCAAATAGTTTCTCTTCATGAATGGAGTCCTTGATAGTCTTGCCTGTGGGAGATTGCCATAGATCTCATTGTTACCATAGACATGGACATATATTGCCATAGATCTCATTGTTACCATAGACATGGACATATATTGCCATAGATCTCATTGTTACCATAGACATGGACATATAAGGAGGTGCCCCAGAGGGTCCCCTGCATTCCAGACACATTCCTCCCTGGCTAATTGTGTGGCAACAACTTTGTTTCACCCCGATCTCCAAGACACGTCATTCATTCATTCATTCTTCTTCTTTTGCATATTGTTCCAATAGCATGAAGAACTCAAAATAGTCTCAACTTTTTATTCAGTGGGACTTTACTTTGCCCTCTGGTGAATTATGACTACTGAACCTGTAGAGCTCAAAGTCTGAGAAGCAGGAAACAAATGTTTTGCCAATGGGTCATCAGATGTAAGAATGAGAGGTTTGCTGTGTTTCATTTGTGTAGCTAGGCCTGTCAGGAAAAGAATCATGTACCGGGTTGCTATTGAGTAGAACTCTACACCATAACCCATAACTTTATTAGGCTATGTTCCCATTCCATGAGGCCCACCAAATTCAGTGGACCTTTCGATCTTTATTCTTGCTCCTGCTGTGGTGACTGACAAGCAGACTTGTTTGCACCGTGGTTAACATGCTTGATTACTAACCCAAACGTGGGAGTTTTGAACCATGTTCTGTTGGAGACAGATGGGGCAGTCTGCTTCTGTAGAGATTTACAGCCTCGGAAACCCTACTGGGCAGTTCAACTCTGTCCTACAGGGTCTCGGAGTTGGCACCCACTCAACGGTCACAAGCTAGGCATGGGTGTGTGTGGTTGGCAGTGTCACAGAGTTGGTGACTTCCTGCTCTTTCTTTCCATTACTTCCGGGACACCACATGCTTCCGGTTTTGCTGACTGTTTACCTCATACGTGTAGAATTCCTCATTCTTCCCTGCGGCATCCAACCCCTTACCTTCTTCTCACACTTTCCTTTCTTCCCAGGGCAGTGGTTCTCAATCTTCCTCATGTCGCACCCCTTTCATACAGTTCCTCAGGTGGTGGTGACCCCCAACCATAAAATGATTTTCGTTGCTACTTCATCACTGTCATTGTGCTACTGTTATGAATCGGGCAGCCCCTGTGAAAGGGTCATTCGACCCCCGAAGGGGTTGTAACCCACAGGTTGAGAACTGCTGGTCTAGTGTGTGTGTTAATTGACCCTACATATTGAGTCTCTGGGTGTTGCAAATTGTTCAGCACTCAGCTGTTGTCATTAGGCGCCATTGAGTAGGTTCCGACTCAGAGCGATCCTTCGCAGGACAGAATGAAACAAGAGATGGCCTGGTGCTGCGCGATCCTCACAATTACTGCTATGTTTGAGCCCCTGGCTGCAGCCACCATGTCAATCCTCTCAGGAACATTCTGGCTGTACTTCTTCCAAGACGGATCTGTTTGTTCTTTTGGCAGTCCATGGTACTTTCATATTTTTCACCAGCACTGTAATTCAAAGGCATCATTTTGTCTGACACCCAGACCCCAAAACAAACACGATGCCAACTCACCACTACCCCGTAGGACAGGGTAGAACTGCCCCTGGGAGTTTCTGGTACTGTAACTCTAATTTAGCCTTACAGTTCTTCAAGTATTTTTATTAGATTTAAGTTTCATTTAAGGGGTACACAGATATACAACTACTAACATATTTTGGGATCCCTTTAGTTTTGTACCCAAGAGCCCGTCTCACTGTTTCTCCTGTGTAATAGTCAGCTTTGCCACATCCTTCCTTGTTTGTTTCTGAAGCCCTTGTGTTTCCACCCTGCTCGGTGGAAGTTGCTCTTTTACTTTTCCTCTTGTGGGTGTGTTTTTCCGGCCTCTGCTGTTTTTACTCGACTTCACTGCTCAAATTCCACAATACTATCTTTCCAACATTTCCTCCAGAAAGCAGCCCATAAGATTCTGGCAAAAAAAGTTGACCTGGGATACCCCCAAAGTGTGAGCCTTAAATCCCAGTTCTTGTTCACACTTGACTCCCACCACCCTAAAGATTTGAACTTTCCCATCTACAAGTCTTCCTTATTCAATGCCCAACTTTCACATACATATGATGCAATGGAGAATACCATGACTTGGGTCAGGCTCATCTTAGTCCACAAGTAACACCCTTGCTCTTCCATATGAGGTCTTGTGAAGAATGTTTACCTAATGCAATACATCTTTTGATCTCTTGACTACTACTTCCATGAGCATTGATTGTGATTCCAACCCAAATAAAATCCTTGGCAACTTGAAGCTTGTTTCCATTTATTATGAAGTTGCCTATTGGTCCAGTTGTGAGGATGTGATCCATGAACACCTTCTGAATGAGCACAATGAAGTGCTCTGGAATTCCCAGTCTCCATTCTCCTCAAGGTTATTCACAGTTTGTTATGGTCCTCACACTTGAATGCCTTTGCTTGGTCAATGAAGCACAAGAAAACCTCTGTCTGGTGTTCTCTGCTTTCAGCCAAGATCCATCTGACATCAGTAATGATAGCCCTTGTTCCACGTCCTCTTCTGAATCCAGCCTGAACTTCTGGCAGTTCCCTGTCAATGTACTGCTGCAACTGTTGTTGGACGATTATAAGCATTTCTTGACATAAATCTCTATGTATGTGTACATATAAGCATCACAGGTCTTCCTTTTCTAGAGAACCTAGCCTAATACTGACTCATAAATGACCCCAGAGGACAGAGTAGAACTATTCCTTTGGGTTTCCCAGACTATAAATCTTTATGCCAGCAGGCTGCCTCATCTTTCTCCCTTGATGCAGCTGGTGGGTTCAAACTGCTGACTGTGCAGTTAAGCAGCCCAATATATAACCCACTATGCCACCATGGCTGTAGATACATTGCAGACCCTCAACAAATAATATTTGAAAAAGGATGACCAAGGAATTGTGCTCATTATTTCCCTATTATCTGCTAGGTCATCTCTTTGGCTCTTTTCACTGAGCCAGTTACCGTATATACTCGAGTATAAGCCAACCCAAAAATCAGCCGAGGCACCTAATTTTACCACAAAAACTGCTTTTAAAAAATGTGTTGAAACATGCCGGCATGGAGTAGGGAACCAATGGAGAGGTCTGAGGGGCCGGCCCCAATCCCAACTACATGGGTACCTTTCCCTCCCCCCAGAAGAATTTATTTCAGAGGACAGCACTGAATCTGCAGCTCAGGTAGAGGGACATGTCTGATCAGAGCACAGGGGAGCAAATGAATGGGGAGGAAGAGAGAGTAGAGCACGTCCTGGCCCACCAAGCCTTGAGGATGAGAGTCCCACTTGGAGCAGTCAATCCACAGAGAAGACCACATGGCCGGCCCAACTATGAGACATGACATCCCTCACTGACCCATAGCCCACAGGGGACAACACTGGAGACACAGTGTGGGAATTCTGCCTGATCTGATCCCACCACACCAAGGCATGGAACAGAACAGCAAGGGGAACAGAGCAACCAAGTCCCCAGGGAATATAAAAAATAGACTTTGAGGCCAGGGCTTGGCGCCCCATCAGACTGGACCAGAAAACACTCCTAAAGGCCAAAAAAATAGTCCTTGAACTAACTAAAAGCTTTTCTTTCTTGTTGTTGTGTTTTTGTTTTTGTTTTGTCATTGGCTTGTTATTGTTGTTTTGTTTTATTTTGTTGCTTGGTTTTGCTCTGTCTTGTTTTTGTGCATGTTATTATCTCCGCAGGTCTGTCTAAATAATATAGGTTGGATGAACAATCTGGAGGAGAAAACAACAGGACCGACAGTTTCGGGGGCACATGGGGGGCATAAGGGGAAAAGAAGTGGTGTTAACAAACTCAGGGACAAAGGAACAACAAGTGATCTAAATCAGTGGTGAGGAGGGTGTAGGAAGCCTGGTAGGACGTGACTAAGGGTAATGTAACCGAGAGGAATTACTGAAACCCAAATGAAGGCTGAACATGATAGTGGGACAGGAGGAAAGTCAAAGGAAAGAGAGGAAAGAGGTAGGAGGCAAAGGGCATTTATAGAGGTATAAATAAAGGCATGTACATATGTAAATATATTTATATATGAGGATGTGGAAATAGATCTATGTGCATATATGTATAGGTTTAGTATTAAGGTAGCAGATGGACATTGGGCCTCTACTCAAATACTCTCTCAATGAAGAATACTTTGTTCTATTAAACTGGCATTTCATGATGCTCATCTTCCTGACACAATCGCTGAAGACAAAGCAGGTACATAAGCAAATGTGGTGAAGAAAGCTGATGGTACCTAGCTATCAAATGATATAGTGTCTGGGGTCTTGAAGGCTTGAAGGTAAACAAGCACCATCTAGCTCAGAAGCAACAAAGCTCACATGGAAGAAGCACACCAGCCTGCATGATCATGCGATGCCAAAGGGATCAGTTATCAGGCATCAAAGAACAAAAAATCATATCCTTGTGTGCTCATCTCCCCGATACAATCGCTGAAGACAAATGGAGGCATAAGCAAATGTGGTGAAGAAAGCTGATGGTGCCCTGCTATCAAAAGATATAGCGTCTGGGGTCTTAAAGGCT
>NW_022103906.1:44644196-44648811 GCF_000313985.2 Echinops telfairi | reverse complement strand
AATGATGAGGGCAATGAATGTATAAATTTGCTTTACATAGCTGATGTATGTATGGATGGTGATAAGAGTTGTATGAGCACCTAATAAGATGATTTTTTTAAAAATGAGGAGCTGATACCAAGGGCTCAAGTAGAAAGAAAATGTTTTGAGAATGACACTGGCAACAAATGTACAAATGTGCTTGACACAATGGATGGGTGTATGGATTGTGGTAAGAGTTGTACAAGCCCCCAATAAAATGATTTTTAAAAGCATGCTGAAAAACTCAGCGTATACACACGCATATATGGTCCAGTTATTATGGAATTCAGGAGTGGCCGAAGATGGGAACATGGTAAGGAAGAGCAGAAGAGAAGTGCAAATATCCTATTAAGAAACAAGACTTTTCAAAAACAAAATTAATCATAAGATAGTCATTTAAGTGCATTTTAGTGGGAAACATTGTAAAAAGTGGAAAAGCAAATGTTATATATCCCTATGTCTTAGTTGCAGTGTTTAACTCTTACCGAAAGCAACACTCCAGGAAAATCCCAGCACCTCTAGATAGGTCAGGGGATCATCTGTGATACTCATGGAGTGGAGACAAGCTAATTGAAAGAAACATTACAACCTCTGAACCCCCTTCCTTGTCATCATTTGGATGATACACCAGCCTCAATAGGGCACAGAAAGACTTTGCCTCGACATGAACAAAATGGAGTGTCACCTTGCCCAGTCTCTACTACTAGGTTGGCTTCACTTAATCTTTAGTGTGTCAACCCATTCTTGTCCTACCCAAAACAGTTGGCATAACCCTGTCAAAGGTAAGATTGATTTCTCATTTTTATCTCTAAATTGTGTAAGGGAATTTGATATTACATAATCCTTAGTCCCTCCTCTAAATGTGTGTTAAGAGCACAGTAACGTGAGAAGTGGTTTAATTTATTATAGCACATGGATTTACTTAACAGAACTGAGGGAAATGTCGGATGGTAATGTTGTAAAATGAGTAGGAAGTCCATTGCACAAGTTAGGAGTTAACTTGTCCCGAATTTTCCCGGTAGCCTATTCCATTCCTCCAAGGGCTTCCCTGGTTGAGCTGTGTGTGTTCCTGCCCCTCTTCTAGACTGCTCTCGGCTGCTTCAGGAGAACTGTGGCCCCGATGCCACGTAAAGCAGACACAGTGTGTCTTGCTCAGATTGCTTGGATGCCCAGGGCTCATGATGCACTTCCCAAGTCCTAATGGTAAACTTGAGAAAGGAAGCTCATCTCTGGAGAGCCGCACTGTGGCCCAATCAAAGCCTAAAGTGACAAAGCCCTGCTGGAATGATTGCCAAGCCTGGTCAGAAGTTAAAGAACTTGAAGGAAGGGGAGGGATGGTCTTCTAGCATCCTAAAAGCACATTATGTAAATCTGAATTTACCTAGGTTGCAGGAAGTTTGAAATCTCTTCAGTTTAGGTCAACACATTTTTTTTTAATACTAATTAATAAGGATAAATCCAAAAGTGCTGCTACTCGGATTCCAGTTCATTCATTGCACAGGCTTATTCCAAATAGAGTATGTTTACACACGTCTCAGCAATCCGTGGATGACTACAGACAAGTTCTCTCAGGGACACGCTTCTCTTAGTCTTATTAAAGTGCCTTCAAAAAAGAAAGAAAGAAAAAGCATACTTTCTGTGTCATGAGAGAAAAATGATTTTAAAATCAGGGCTACTATGACATTTTTAACAGAATTCAAGTGGACAACTTCCTACATTGTGCTGCTTTGCAGGAACACTGCCCCATCTAAACCATCGGCTTTAAGTGCATCCAATCACTTTAGAAAGGCCAGGAGGACCTGAAAGATGAACAGAAAGGTAAGCTCAGAAGGTCATGACCACTACGTCTGGGGATTCCAAAGGGATGCTCTGGAGATATTTTCTGGAAGTCTCTAGAGCTTATTAGGAAGACGTTTGAGGGAAATGGAACACTTCCTTTCCATTCCTCCGAGAACGGCTGCCACTGAGGAACAGAACCGTGCCTGCCTTTTCGCCTTGCTGCAAGGGGGCAGGTAGTGGCCACCAGGTAGTGGCCACCATGCTGGTAAAGGCGAGTGAAGGTGACAGGAGCTCTAAAATGGTTGACTCTGCTGGCTCAAGGCCATATCTTAATAAATTGAAAAGGAAAGATAGGCTTCCCTGTCCCCATCCACACGCCTGTCACCCTGCTCCCATGACACAGCTGAGTGGGCTCTTGTTGTGCTTCCCGTGTGCAGTCGTTGCCCACAGGAAGCATAGCTACCATCCCCTCAGACAGGCTGAAGAAGACACCGAATGAAAAGAAAGGGGAAATGCCAACCAATTGTGTTGCGGTGGGCTGTGCAGCTACGTTTGCACACACTAACACACTAACACCGCTGCTACAGCTTTCCTTTGAACTCTAAAGGAAGAGGTGCGGGGGGCAGCCCCCCACAACCAATCGCGGGTTCGATAGGCAAAATTGTATGGTTAATATATATGAAGAGTACAGTAAAGTCCTAGGGAGCATGAGAGATAAAAGAGAGATCGAAATAATGGCGTCAGACACATTTCATGGTAGCATGCTCACCTCAGCCCTGCTTGGTGGTCCACGTGAAGAGAGAAGGGGAGGAGAAGGAGGACAAGGGGAAAGGAAACAGGGGAGCAAGGATGGGGGAGAGGAAGGGGAAGCTGACCAGAGATCAAAAGGGGATCTTTATTGCTAATCAAGGCTTATATATCTTTGGGGGGCATGCAAGCCCGCTAATTACAGGTAAAGACATATGTCACAGGAAGGGGTTGTGCTACAGGTATTACAGCAATGAGAGGAGCACAATCTAGGGATATACACTGTCATGAGCGGTGCGATCAATAATTACTTAACGCTCTTAGACATTTTCAAATGCTCAGTTTATTCACTGCAAACACACATCAAACAATCTAAAATATTACTCAAACTACTAAGGGCAAACAACTATGAGCATAGGGGCATAATAACAGCACTCTTCTCTTCATACATATCATACTAGCACCATAGTCCCAATAAGCATTGCACCCTGGGTAGAGTTGGAGAGAGCAGGAGATGATATCTCCTTGGTTCCTAGCTCTCTAAAAAGTCAGTGTCTCTACCCAGGTTTAAATTGACAGCTTGGCTGGCTCTTTGACGTGTTCACTGCCCCAGTCAAGTCTTACTGGGTTTCTCCATGCTTTAGGTGACTTGGCTGCCTTTTGGGCGTTGGTCAGGTCTCAGCCCAGTCTTGTCAGGGTTCCCCACATTTTTGTGGTGGCTCCTTGGAGCAGCTGTTGATTTGGGCCCCAATGTTACACGTTATTCCTTCTTTAAAGTGGCGTTTCTTTTGTTTGTTTCTTTGATGTGGCTCAACGCCTTGCAAGGTAGTTCAACGTCTTGCAAGGTAGTTCTATGGTGCTCTCATCATACACGCAATAGGAAGAGGAGGGCTTGGGGTATACCTGTGACAACAAGGTGAGATCCTAGATTCAGGATGGCAACCTAACTTTGGATGTCACTGTGCAGGTTTGAACTGTTCTCTGGATCTCCGTAGAAACCATTATCAGTAGGGTGTAAACCCTACCTACAGGAACCAAGCTAATGGTCGCAAGCCTTTAGGGAGAAATAGCCCATTGTCCTTAACAGCAGGGAGTGGGCCCTACTTGTGGTGGGACCAGACAGTAGTCTGGCAACTGACTGCCTTCACGAAGATATTTGACAATCATTTACCATTAGTTGCCAGCAATGTCCTAAGTCTAACATATATTTGGGGGAGAAATCTTTCTGTTTCCCCCCAAGGAGATTTCCTTGGTTAAGAATAAAAGCTTTGTGCTGGAAAGGCATGCATTAGTTTGTTGAAAGCAATATTTGGGGGAGGGGACTTGGGAGAAATCTTTCTGTTTCCCACAAAGAGGTTTCCTTGGTTAAGTATAAAAGCTTTGTGCTAGAAAGACATGCCTTTGTTTGTTGAAAGCATTCTGAAGCCTGCTTATTTGATCTAACAGAACAAACTCAACAACTTTAAATGGATGGTTTTCCAACCATTTTTTCATTTTTGTATTCATATAAAATCTCTGAAACTCATGTCAAGGAAGTTAACAGTTGTATCCCAGCAGGACCATTGAAATCAAACTTTAGTAGGCAGCAAGTACTACTTGAAAACAGTTATGCCTTTAGGATTCCTATGGAAGCACAAAATAGGACAATTATGTTGGAAAAGGAAATAGCAGGCTTTAAAGAAAAAAACTTGCCAAGAGAAAGAATGTAGAGCATCTAGAAGACAGACCAAGGCCACATGCTTGGGGAAGAATTTAAAAGCAAAGATCGTTTTATCTAAAGGCACTTCAGAACACAATCTACCAACTGCCTGAAGCAATTTTCCTGTGGATAATTTCAAGATTCTTGAATGAGATCAACAAGATTGAACATGATCAATTCTCTAAACCTGAAAAAGACCAAGAGTACCTTCCTTTAAGATTAGCATGCATGGAACTTCATATCTACCTTCATGCCATTCAGAAGTCAAGATAGGGCAATTGTGCCCCAAATGGGTATGTCATGAAGCGTTTCTTGAAGTGAAAAAAAGAAATTGAAAACTGTATTGTGAGAAAAAGGCAGGGAAAGTTG
>NW_022103906.1:44588114-44644096 GCF_000313985.2 Echinops telfairi | reverse complement strand
GTTGATTCTCCCAGGGGTGCAAGAGTTGTTCTACAAGAAGTCTGTTGAGAAATTTTATCCCCATGAAGTCTGAACAGAGACCCAAGGCAAAAATAACCACTGTTTCTTCGTGTTCACAAAGCCCTCTCATTTCCACATGACCTAATAAGATTTGTTATGCATTACCAGCACCACGGTTTCTTTAATTATAGACCTATCTTCCCTAGAACTCTTAGATTTTGGTTTTCTCATCTTTAAGTCCCTAGCTCATTGCACAGTATGTGGTAGGTCCATGAGAAAGTAAATTAAAAGTATGAAATAAAATCATATAATACGTTATTAAATAAAAATATCGAAATGTGAAGTTATTGCTTCTCCACAGAGCCTCTTTCTGGGTCTTTACATTCCTGAAAGTGTACAATCTCCATCTCTCTAACCCTTCTCCCAAAGATTTTTGCACTCTTTGATTTACACCACATCAAGACGACAGTTTTGACAAGATTAAATTGTGTCCTTTTCAAGTATACTTTGACTTTTGGCAACAAAAATAAGTCTGGAAGGGAAAGCTTAGGGCTATCCTGTGGCTGGGGTAAATTTTCTCAACAGAATTCTTGTGAAAATGAAGAAAAAATTCAGACCAAGAGTTGAAATATTGAAGGATTTAGTGGATCGACTATTGACTGGTACAGGAAACATGGGAAAAGATGGAAGGAATACACAGAGTAGCTGTATCAAAAAGAATTTGCTGATGCCCAACCATATCAGGAAAAACCTTGATCAACCATGGTACTGAAGAAAGAAATCTTAAGCTGCACTGAAAACATTGGTAAAATATTCCAGGTATTAATGGAATACCAGTTGAAATGTCGTAATGAACAGATGTAATGCTAAAAGTGATCACGTTTATATGCGAAGAAATCTGGAAAACAACTAACTGGCCAACTGATTAGACAAGATTCATATACTAGATCCTCCAAAGAAATGTGATCCAACACAATGCAGAAATTATTGAATAATATACTATACAAGAAAAGCTTTTTAATTTATTTCTAAAAAATAATGTTATTGATGATAAGATCTTACAAATCTTATAACAATCCATCATTCAATTATATGAAACACACTTGTACGTATGTTGCCATCAACATTTCCAAAATATTTTAAGAAAAGTTTTTAAAAAGATAATTCAACAATGGTTGCAGCAGTCCACAGACAGGCATCTACCAGAAACTGAAGCCAGATTCAGAAGAGGATGTAGAATGAGGAATACCATTGCTGGTGTCAAATGGATCTTGACGGAAACAGAATATTTGAAAAATATTTGTGTTTCATTGACTATGAAAGGCATTTTGTTGTGCATAGGGTAGCCATAAGTTGAAACTGACTTGCTAGTATGTAACAACAACAAACGATGCTGAGCCCAACTGTGACAGTTTCTGCTCCTAAGAAGTCTTTTATTATTATTATTTTTCAAAACCAAAACCACCCATTCTGTTAAGAATTCTTTATCAGAGTGGTAGTATAATAGCATAAGGAAACTCAGTTTATACCTTGGATTTTGTGGCCTGGGATCAGACCATCAATCATTAAGTGTATATGATGTATGATAGGTAGGTTTATTGTGCCAACCTGGCCAATAGGAACATGTGGGATTAATAAGATCGCCGCTTGATTGGAGAGCAAAGAAATAAATGGCTCAGCAAGCCCCACCCCTCTCTCTCTTGCTCTCTGGTGATCAGACCAGCATGAGGCTGCTGTAGCTAGTTCTCTACCTCAACTTTTGAGTTACACTACCTGTGGGATGGCCAACCTGTGGATCGTGTCACTAGAGCTTGAGGTTCCTTCGAGACCTGCTTCACCATGCTGCTGGTGTATATGTCGTGTGAACTTGAGGCTGTTGGACCCTGTCGGCTTGTGTTGCTTGAATTCAAGATCCCATCTGGGCCTGCTTCGCTAAGCTCTTGAGCTGCTGACTGTTGGTGACCAGCCCTGTTGTTAGCTGCCTGTGTCCAGACAGCCTGCATTGCTCTAAGGAAGACTCAGCTATATGCTTCCTTGACCTTGGACCCAGCAGCCCTCGTGAGTTGAAGGACTTCTAGTATATTAACTGTTACTGAGCCCTCTGTACTGTTGTGTGTTAGGGTTCTATAGAGAAACAAAACCAGAACACTAATGATTATATATATACATTTATACAGATAGATATATAACATAAGAAATAAACAGTTAATTAAATTATAAAGCAGTACAAATGGCTCAGATCAACTCACTCCCATGAGACAGTTGTGAGACACTGGCAGTCCTTCAAGTCTTGAGGTGAGGGCCACCAGGTAGTCCTCTGAACAGCAATTCAGGCTATCCGGAGACAGGCAGCAAACAGCAAGGCAGGTCACTAACAGTCAGCCAGATGACAGGGTCTGACCATCCCCAGCTCAAGAGATGTAAATTCCAATGGTGTGGCAAAGCAGGTCTTGAAGGAACCTCAAATTACAGTGACACAGTCCATGGGTTAGGTGTCCCACAGGTAATGTAGCTTGCAAATTGAGGCACAGAATAAGCAAGGCAGTGCACACTGGTCCAATGATCAAAGAGCAAGAGACAAGAAAGTTGAGACTCGCCGAGCCATTTATCTCTCTACCCTTCAATTAATCCCACCTGTGTTTATCGGCCAAGTTGGCACAATAAACTAACTACCATATATATATATATATGCATATAAAATCATAAGTGTCCTAGTTTTGTTTCTCTAGAGAACCCTCTTTAACACAGTTTACCATAGATTTTAGAAAGAACTAAAAGCATCTTTTTTCTTGGAGCTTGTGAGTAGGTAAGAATACATGGATAATAAGCATCAATAAAGGATATAAAATGAGAAGTTACAAGGTGGTATATGATTAAATATCATAATGAGTTTAAAGTCTCCTCTTAAATGTAATAAGGGGGCAGTTTGGATTAAATGATTTACTAAGACCTTGTTTGTAGATCCATTATATTATGATTCTTACAATAAGTGCTTTGAGGTCAGAGTTTTATCATCAAAACAGGGTTTCTTCTCTTACTCTTATTGCATTAACACCAGAAAATCATTCCAAAGAGCAGCACTTATGTGTAAAGATCAGTTATCTTCAGTAGTAGCTATGCTTGATAGCCTAGATAGTATATGCAATACACATTATGTTGAGAATATTGACTAGTGAATTTATGGAATATGTGAAGTCCTTTTACTTGTAAACAATTTGGTTCTTAAGTTCTTAAATTTAGTTGTTGTAAACTCAAAGTGTCACTATTTTTTAATTCATTTTTGTTTCCATAGTAGTTCTTTTTTTATACTAGAAGCTTTAAAATTCTCGATTTTTTAAAATCATATATAATGAAATTAATAATGTTTGAAAAATACCTAAAAAACAAAAAAACCTTCCCCCTCCCCAGTGGTGTAACTCTCAAACATCTGTAACTTCATATATGAGGCTTAAGACACATCAAGAATTACCATCAGTGATTAGGAATGACTTCAGAATTAAAACCTTAACCATTTAAGTCTTCTATCCCTATATTTGAGAGTGCTTTAGAGGGGTTCCGAAATATTCTACCCTATCCCTATATTTCAATAGTCACAGATTCACCACTGACATTTTTTCTTACATCTGCCAGAACTTATATCCTTATGTTTTTACCAATGTCCATTTTAGTTATAATAAGGAGCCCCGGTGGAATAGTGGTTACATGTTGGGCTGGGATTGCATGGTGTGCAAGTTCAAAACCACCAGAAGCTCCGTGAGAGAAAGACAGGCCTTTATATTACAGTAAACAGCAACAGTCTCAGAAACTCATAGGGGCAATTCGACCTTGCCCCATAGGGTTGCTAGGAGTGGGCATTGACACAATAGCAGTGTGCTTGAGCTTTGAATCTGAGCCTCTTAGATTTCCTGTCATCATCTACCATCTCATTCCTGTAATGCTGCATATTTAATATTCTGTTATCATCCCTCCCTCTTTCTAACTCCTGGGACACGTCGGCCGTGCCTATGTAATTCATCAGTGCACCACCATCAGTAATGTTCTATAGATCCTTAATCATTTATCTTCACCCGAGTAATCCTTTGAGTATAGTGCTTCACCTACTGCCTCTCAGGGCTGTCTCTTCTGCCACCCCACCTCTGCCCCACCTTATACACTCGGTCTGGAAGAGGAACAAGGGTTCTCCATGCATCCGTTTTTATTTTTTAACTGAAGATTATCAAACAATGATGGCAGCAGTACATTCACAGGGACTGCCAGAAGTTCAGGCTGGATTCCGGAGAGGACATGGAACAAGGGATATCATTGCTGATGTCAGATGAATCTTGGCTCAAAGCAGAGAATACCAGCAAGATGTTTATTTTTGTTTCATTGATTATGCAAAGGCATTAGACTGTGTGGACCATTATAAACTGTGGATAATGTTGAGAAGAATGAGAATTCCATGTGCTCATTGAGAACTTGTACATGGCTCAAAAGGCAGTTGTGCAAACAAAACAAGGGAATACTGCATAGTTGAAAGTCAGGAAAAGGGTGTGTCAGTGTTGTATCCGCTCACATACTTGTTCAATTTATTTATATGGTGAGAAAAACATCAAAGAAGCTGGATTATATGAAGGAGAATGTGGCATCAGGATTGGAGGAAGGCTTATTAACAACCTTTAATACCCAGATGACACAACTTTGTTTGCTGAAAGTGAGAAGGGATTAAAGCACTTCCTGATGAAGTTCAAAGATTGTAGCCTTCAGTGTGGATTACAACTCAATGTGAAGAAGACCAAAATCCTAAAAACTGAGCAAATAGGTAACATCGTGATAAATGGAAACAAGGTTGAAGTTGTCAAGCATTTTATCTGGCTTGGATCCACAATCAATGCTCATGGAAGCAACAGACAAGAGATCAAAAGATGTATTGCATTAGGTAAATCCGTTACACAAGACCTCTTTAGAGTTTTGAAAAGCAAGGATATTACTTTGCGGACTAAGGTCCACCTGACCCAAGCCCTGGTACTCTCCATTGCATCATATGCATGTGAAAGTTGGACATTGAATAAGGAAGACTGTAGAAGAATCGATGCATTTGAATTGTGATACTGAAGAAGAATATTGAAAGTACCGTGGGCTGTTAACAGGCCAAACTCATCTGTGTTGGAAGAAGTAAGGCCAGAGTGCTCCTTCGAGGTCAGAGGGAATGATTTCATCTTATATACTTTAGACATATTGTCAGGAGAGACCAGTCCCTGGATAAGGATACAGAAGGGCATCCAAAAAAAGAAAGGTCCTAAATGAGATGGATTGACACATTGGCTGCACCAATGGGCTCAGGCATAGGAATAATTGTTAGGATGGCACAGGACTCTGGTATTGTGCTCTGTTGTGCACAGGGTTGAGATGGGTCAGAGACAGCTAGATGTCACCTAACAACAACAACAGCATGCATCCCATTGCCACTTAAAAACCTTCATTACCTCCTCCAAAAATCTTTACCTTTGAATCTCATGTCAATAGATTATGTTACTCAATGTCCTTCATTATTGCCGTCATGCTTTAAGGGATGACACCTTCTAATTTATTTGCTTCCTGGTCTGTCTCTCCTCTCTACAGTTAATCTCTTGTCATAGTGATTGACAATACTGGAATTCCTATAGATAATCTTTTAACACCCTGGCCTCTCAGGTTCTCAACTTTCTCTCTTCCAATGTATTTATCCTCCACTCTATCTTGGTCATTACCCCCACAATCCTTACTAAGAGCATTAAAATGTTTAATACTTTTCATTAATCATATATCAAGGAGTTAATATGTTTGAAAAATACATAAAAGATATTTTAAAACCACCCCCTCCCATTGACAGATGTTGCATTTTAGACCTGATAACTTCATCACTGATAGCTTTTCCTTCTTTGCATTTCAAGTTTATCTATCTCATTCGCACACCGCCACCTCCTTTTGGTCAACTCAATTGCTTTAGGAGCCTGACTCCAAGACTATGTGGTGCCACTGAAAGCCCCCATCCATTTCATGCTACTGTCTTCTCACTGTTCTACAGCTCTGTGATAGCCTCTGTCTCCTCCTACCCAGCTGACAAACCAGGGGGAGTCATTCATCATAACGCACAGCTCCTTCAGTTTCTGCTGTCAAGTGACACCCAGTCAGTTCCGATCTATAGCAACCCGAGGCACAACAGAATGAGACGGTGTCTGCTCCTGCTTCATCCTCACATTTGTTCCTACACATGTTTGAGCCTATTGCTGCAGTCACGATGTCAATCTAACTCCTTGAAGGCCTTTCTCTTCTCCACTGCCCCTCCCCTTTACCAACTATGATCTCCTTCCACAGAGCACCGCTCTGTCCAGACCACAAGGCCAAAGTCTGTAAGATGAAATTTCACCATCCTTGCTTCTAAGGAGGACTCTGGCAACACTTATTCCAAGAATGATCAGGTTTCCCTTTTAGAAGTCTTCGGTACTTTCAGTATTCTTCTCCAGTACCGCAAAATGAAATGCATCTATTCTTCTACGGTCTTCTTTATTAAATGTTGTTTTCACATGCATATGAGACCATTGAAAATACCATGGCTTGTGTTAAGCACACCTTAGTCCTCAATAGCCTTTCTCTTCAATACGCTAAAGAGGGCTTGTGTAGCACATTTTACTTAAAGCAATACATTTCTTATCTCTTGACTGTTGCTTCCATGAGTATCAGTTGTGGATCTAAGCAAGATAAAATCGTAGACAACTTCAATTTTTTTCTCCATTTATCATGATGTTATCTATTAGTTCAGTTGTGAGGATTTGGGTCTTCTCGACATTGAATCATAATCCATCATCAGTTGTGACCCTTGATCTTCATCCTCACTTTTAGCAAGTAAGGTTGTGTCATCTGTGTATCGAAGGTTGTTAAAAAGCTTTCTTTCAATCTTGATATCATATTCTTCTTAATATAATCCAGATGCTCTGGTTATTTGCTCAGCATACTGACTGAATAAGTATGATGAAATGATATAGCCCCGTAACACACCTGATTATATACCATGCAATATTCCATTGTTCTATTGGCACAATTGACTCTTGATTCATGTACAAATGTCTCATGAACACATTGCAGTATTCTGGTAATCTCATTTTTCTCATGGTCATCTGTAGTTTTCTGTGATTCCCCACAGTCAAATGCCCTGGAACAGTCAATTAAGCACAAGTAAATATCTTTCTAGTATTCTTTGCTTTGAGCCAAGATCCATCTGACATCTATAAGGATACCCTTTGCTCGTGTCTTCTACTAAATCCAGCTCCTTGTCAGTGTACAGCTTCAACTGTTGTTGGATGATCTTCAACAAAAATGTACTTGCATGGATAATCAGTGACATTGTGCTATAGTTTGAACATTCTGTTGGGTCACCTTTCTTCAGAAAGGGTACAAACATGGATCTCTTTCAGTCAGTTGGCCAAGTAGCTGTCTTCCAAATTTTCTGGCATAGATGAGTGAGTACTTCCAGTACTTCATCAGCTTGTGGAAATATTTTTATTGATATTCCATAAATTTCTGGAGCCTTATTTTGGCTAATGATTTCAGTGCAGCTTGAACTTCTTCCTTCAGCACCTTGGGTTCTTGTTCACATATTACCTCTGAAATGTAGAGTAGTTCTTTTTGGGATGGTGACTCTGTGTTTTCTTTTGATGCTTCCTGCATCATTCAATATTTTGTCCGTAGAATCATTAAATATTACAACTCAGTGCTTGAATCTTTTCTTGAGTTCTTTCAGTTTCAGAGATGCTGAGTATGGCCTTCCTTTTCAGTTTCTAACTCTTGGTCTTGGCACATGTCAACATAGTATTTGGTTTGCCTTCTCGAGCTGACCATTCAAAATTCTATCCAGCTCTTTGACTTCATCAGTTCTTCTATTTGCTTTAACTACATTATGATGGAAAGTAAGTTGATGTGTCTCTTATCGCATCCAATTTGATCTTTTCTTTCCTTTTGGTCTTTTTAATGATCTTTTGCTTTCTTCATGAATAATGTTCTTCATGTCCTCCCACAGCCCATCAAGTCCTCTATCATTAATGTTCAATGCTCAGATCTGTTCTTGAGATGCTCTTAAAATTCAGGTGGTATAGACTCAAGGTGTGTTAGTTCAGATTAACTAGAGAAACAAATCCTGGGACATTCATATATGTATAGGAAAGAACTTTATATCAAAGAGCAATTATAAATTGAGAAAACACCCCAGTCCAGTCCAGTCCAGATCAAGTCCAATATTGGCCCATATGTTGGATACTAGTCTACAAATTCCTTTCCAGACTCATGCAACATATGCAATGATGCTGAATGCAGGAAGATAAGAAGCTGGTGGGTGAAAAGACTTGTGGATCCAGTGGTGGTAGAAGCATCTCAATGCTGCTGTGGGTCTCCACATGACTTCTCCAGCTCTCTGAGTGTCTCCTTCACAGGAGAGTGAAGCAGACAGAGACAGTTGGTCCACTTCCAGGGAGAAAGAGAAGAAGTTCCCAGAATCCTCATGAGAAGGCCACACCCACAAGGAGGCATCATCAGGCTATGACTTGATTGACAAGCTAGACTCCACTCCTAGACCTAGTTATCAAGTTGACATGAAATTATGTAACTACCACACAAGGTCATATTTTGGCTCTCGTGTGCTTATTTTAATTTTCTTCAGCTTTATCCTGAACTACATATGAACAAATGATTATCTATTCCACATTCAGTCCCTGGCCTGATTTTAGCTGCTAATATTGAGCTTCTCCATAGTCTCTTGACATAGATGTTATCAATTTGATATCTGTGTATTCCTTCTGGAGAAGTCTGTGCTAGTCTGGGTAAGCTAGGGAAACAAATCCAGAGAAACTCAAATGTATAGGACAGAGTTTTATATAAAGGCTAAGTGTACATTAAGTGTACATCCCAACCCAGTGCTGCCTAAGCCCATAAGTCCAACATTAGCGCATATGTCCAACACCAATCCACAAAGTCCTCCTCAATCTCACAAAACACACGATATGATGCCAACTGTAGGAGGAAAGCTGAATCAACGAACGTGTAAGCATCTCAGCATTGGCAGGGGTCTTCACGCGGCTGCTCCAGCACCCAGGGCTGCATCAGGGTAGGTCCATGTGGCTTCTCCTCAGGGATGTCTCACAGGAAGTGAGCCTTGCCAGCTGAAGCAGGGAACTGGCTATGGCAGCTACACCCTGGTCTGACCATCAGAGAGTAAGAGACCTGAGAACTAAAAGGACGAAGTTCACTGAGCCACTTATCTCTCTGCTCTTCAATTAATCCCACATGTGTTTATCCTCCAGGTTGGCAAAAAAACCTACCTATCTCAATCCACCCCTTGCCAACTTGGCACCTGTATGCAATTCTTTAGCCTAACAATTGCAGATAAGTAACTTCTACACCTTAATTCTATAATCCTCTGAATATGTTCCCCCCACCTATGAAAGTCTGTAAGCCAACCACTTCATGCCTTTATCCCCCGCAATTTGGGGTATCCAATTTCTATTCTGCCCACTTACATGAACACAGTGTCTGAGGAGACAATCATATTTTTTGACATGAAGAATCTTCATTCCAGTTGGAACCTTGTGAAGTCTGTCCGCATCCATAAGCAAAGTCAAATCAGGACAGGCCATCCATAAAATCTGCAACAATATGCACCAGTTCACAGGCTCAAAATCTCTTAATCTGGTCAGGTTCTGGTCAACTCAATGTGGGCTGCCTCACTCAGCCTCCACAGGGTGCCCATTGGTCACCTTGCCTTTAGACCATGGGCTCTCACCAATACTCAACAAGCCTAGCCCCCTCATGTTAGGTTATGCACTTTAGACCAGTCAACCCACTCTCATCTTCTCTTTTTCTGTAAATCAAGTCCACAGGTGTCGGTGGCCAAACTCAACCCATCTCTTTATTGCTGCATTTCTCCCACTTCCACTCAACAAGTAGATCCAGGTGGTCACCTAGCAAGCATCTCAGCCTGCTCACAGGATCCCTTTAACGTTTAGCCCTAGAGAGGAGTTTTCTTCATGGTTCCAGAATTTTTCCAGCTTCTGACAAAAACCACTAGTTCCTGAGTACTCCAAAGCACTGGGTGGGGCATATCTTTTCAAAACTTTATTTGCAGGTGTGGCCTAAACCCATCTAAAGGCCAAATTTTAATGGCTGAAAGCAAGTGGGCTTACAAGCTTTCTATTTTCACATTTTCCATATTCTGTCCAGAAAACAACCGAATAAACACTGTGGCTTTATCTGACCTCTGGCTAGCAATAAAGAAAAACTACCATGAGGGAGAGGTCAAACATCTACTCTCCATCTTATGACTTGTTTCTTCATTACCCCACTCCCAAGGTACCATAATGTGTTCATCTGGGTAAGCTAGGAAACAAATCCACAGAAACTCAAATGTATAAGAGGGAGTTTTATATAAAGGGTAAGTATACATTAAGAAAGCATCCCAACCCAAGGCTGTCCAAGCTCATACATCCAACATTAGCCCATATGTCCAACACCAGTCTACAAAGAAGTCCATGTGTATGTAGTTGCCTTTTGTGCTGTTGAAAAAGGCATTTGCTATCAACAAGTCATTGGTTTTGCAAAATTCTATCATGTGATCTCCAGCTTTGTTTCTATCACCACGTCCATATTTTCCAATTATTGTTCTTTTCTCTTTGTTTCCAAGTTTTGCATTTCAATTAACATAAAATAGTTTATTTTAATTGCATGTTTGATCCATTTTCAATGAAAGACATTGGTAGATTTCTTCACCATTCCCTTTTGTGGTTGGTGCATAAATTTGAATAATAGTTGTATTGATTGGGTTTCCTTGAAGGCAGATAGATATAATACTATCACAAACAGCATTGTACTTTGTGATTGATTTTACAGTGTCCTTTTTGACAATGAAGGCCATGCCATTCATCTTGATTGTGTTATTCCTGACAATAAATCACGACTTTCTGATTTTAAAATGCCCAATACCAGTCCAATTCACCTCACCTAATGCCTAGATATTGATCTTTATGTGCTCCACTTCATCTTTGACCACATTTATAATTTTTCTAGATGCATACTTCGCACATTCCAAGTTGTGATCATTAGCATAATTTTCAACCATTTCTCCTTCCCTTGAGTTGTGCCCATCAGCAAATGGATATCCGGAAGGTTCCACTCCCTCAGAGATCACCATGCTGGACTCTGCTCCAGAGGACTCAGCTCCTCTGCAGTCACCTATTGAGTGTCACTGACTTGAGAGGCCCATCCGCTGGCACTATCTCTGCCCATGTTCTGCTTCCATTCATTAGACCTTTAGGATCTGAGAATACTTCAAAGCTATGCAGTTTTCAGTGGCTCTTTCTCTAGAGCGGGGAGCCAAGTTCTTCTTTGTTGCCTATTCTTAGTTTGGAAGCTCCACTGAAACTTGTTCACTTTGGGTGAACCTGTTGGCATTAGAAACACCAGGGACATACTTCCTGTATCACAGCTACACACAGCCACCACAGTGTGACAACATGACAGACAAGTGGTGGTTAATTGGTATATTGAGCGAACAATATTTTTTAAATGTGGCATCAGGGTTGGAGGATGACCCACTAACCACCTTTCGGATGCACATGACACACCTTATTTGCTGAAGACAGAGAACTGGACACACAGGTAAAAATGAAAGAATGCAGCCTTCGGTATGGATTACGATTCAACATAAGGAAAATAAACATACAACAGAACCAATGAGGAGTATCATGACGAGTGGAGAACATGTTGATGTCATTGAAGAATTCATTTTATTTGGATTCAGAGCCGACACCCTTTCTGATTGGTTTTCCGGATGCACGTGCTCTTTCCTGTCTTCCTACATCAATGAATGCAATGAAAGGCACCGTCAAGAAATCCAAGGATATGTCACAGGGAGGTAAATCTGCCACGAAAGATCTCTTTAAAGTGTTAAATGCCAATGCTACCACTTTGAACACTGTGATGCACCTGGTTCAAGCCAAGGTATTTCTCATCACCTCCTATCACGTGACAGCTGGACAAAGCTTCAGGAAGGCTGGAGAAGAACTGATGTCTTGGCAGTGTGGTGCTGGTGAAGAATATGAAATATATCTTGGATTTCTGGGGGAGGAGGCGGGATGTACAAATCTGTCTGGGAAGAAGTACAGGCAACATGCACCTTGGAAGCAAGGATGACAAGAATTCATCTCATGCCCTTTGGACATTTTAAAGGGCTGGCCCCTAGAGAAGGAAATCGTGCTGGGGAAAGTCAAGGGTCGGAGAAGAAGACCCTCGGTCCGGTGGATTGGCACACTGGGGTCCAACAGCAGGCTTACCCATAGCGACAAGGGTGATTATGGCTCAGGATCCGCAAGTCTCATTCTGTCATACATAAGGTCACTATGAGTTCAAAGTGACTCAGAGGCAACTAACAACATGTGCCCCCTCGTGTTTCTATGATCCGAAACAGTGACTCCAGGATTCCTCTTTTTTCCATAAACTCTCATCACTCCTTCTGTCCTATCTCACTTTCAGCTTGTGACCTTGCTTCTCACTTCTTGTGAGAACTCCAGTGGTCAAAAGTGAATGTCTTCAGACCACTACACCACCTGCTCCCATCTTACCATACCTACTGCCACTCACAGGGACGTTCTATTGGCATGCCTTATGGCATCCCTTCTCTTGGCGCCCTGCTGGGTAGCGGGTCAGCATTGGCTGGGATCCTCAAGGTCGGAAAGTTGAAATCACCAACTGTTCCTTGAGACACAGAAAGGTTTTCTGCTCCTGTAGAAGAGTGACAGTCTCAGAAGCTCCCAAGGCAGTTCTAACCTGCTCTACAGGGTTGCTGCAAATTGGCGTCCACTCAATGGTCATAAGAAAGTTATTCCCTTAGGTGCTCTTTCCTGTCTTCCTACGTCAATGAATGCAGTGTTCCTCTCAGTCTATTGTCCTTTGTAGATTCCCCCTTTTCTCTCTGCGATGCTTAGAGATTATGTCAAGTGGACACTCCTGAGTATGGGTTGTGTTGTAGCCCGATGACACTTCCTGGGTGTCATATGCCCTTCGGTGAGAGAGAGAGAGAGAGAGAGAGAGAGAGAGAGAGCGAGCAATTAGAGTTGACTCCTCTTTGACCCTTCGTCTTCTGCCAGATCTGGTTTCTTGATCTCCCGTAGCATCACCTGCCGATCCCAGGAGCCATCAGTGAACTGACTACTGCTAGTGGATTCATTCGACTGACTTCAAATCTCTGCATCCACCAGCCTGTGTCCTCTGCTGTCTCTGCTTCATCATCTTGTTTCCTGTCCCTTAGGTTCCACGAGTCAGGAGAAGCCTGACTTGAACTGAACTGGACTTTTTACAACCATATCAGCCATTTCTTGATGTAAACCACTTTCCACATACAACCTATATATCACTGGCTTTGCCTTTCTGGAGAGCCCCACCTAACACACTCCCCGACAGCCTAACCCTGACGCAGAACCCTGTTTTACAGTTTTATGCACATTCTCTTCCTTGGTGACCTTCTCAAACACCATAGCTTTAAATATTCCCACATTTAGAATAAATAAAGAATCCCCGCATTTCTAACGCTATCCCAGACCTTAACCCAGGATTCCAAACTTATACAACCAACTTCCTTCTTGACATTTCCATTTGGACTTTTAAATCTCTGCATGACAAAACTTGAGCTCCCAATCTTCCCTTCTCAGCCATTTGAGCTATAAACATCCTAATTTCAGTTGAAAGCAACCCCTAAACATGGAGTCATCTTTGCCTTTTCATTTTTGCACACCATACATCCGACCTCTAAGAAATATATGCACTTAAGTATATATATTTCACTTTACTGCTAGATAGCTATTTAGATTCTGACCCTTTGCTCCAGGTCTCTTGCTACTCTTTGGTGGTAGCTGCATTACCTCCTCACTGCATAGGCTCCTGAGGAGCCGCCCCGCTTCTGTCCTTATCAGCGTCTGTCTCTTCTGAACATAGGAGCCAGAGAGGCCCTTTAAAAATGGAAGTCAGATTCATCTCCTGCTTTCTCACAGCTCTCCACCTCTCTGTTGCACTCAAGGTAAAAGGCCACAAGGCCCTCTGCCCCCTGCTTGACCTCCTCCCTTACTCTCGTCTCTTGATTGCTGTGGTCATATTGAAGCCCTTGCTGGTCCTTGAGCACACTGCTTCTTCAGGAGCCTTGCTCTGGCTGTCCCTTCCTCCCAGAATGTTGTTTTCTACATCATCATAACTAACCCTCTTATGCCCTTCGATTTTTTACTCCATTGTTGCCTTCCTTTGATGTTTACCCTAATCAAGCTATTTAGAAGGTCATGCTATTGACCTTTTGCTCACTCCATCTTCCTTACTCTATTTGGTTCCATATCCCATCTCTCTCTTTAACATATTAAATAATTTAATTATTATCCATCTCTCTGCTTCTCTTATAATCCCTGCCTAGAGTATAGCCTTCACGAGGGCAGGGCATGTTTTCTGGTTTGGTAACTGTTATATCTCCTGCATCAAGGAGCCCTGGTGGTATAGTGATTACACATTGGGCTGCTGCCAAATGCAAAGTCAGTGGTTGGTAACCACCCACTGCTCCTCAGGAGAAAGATGAGGCTTTCTACCCCCGTAAAGAGTTATAGTCTCAGAAACCTACAGGGACAGCACTCTCCTGTCCCACAGGGTCACTATAAGTCAACCTCAACTGGATGCCATGAGTTTTTCATGCATCTAGTACAGTGCGTGGCATGTAGCTTGTACTCAACACCTCCTTGTTGGATGAATGAAAATAAGCAAGTCAACTCAATGTGGCCTGAGCCAATGTCATAAAGTGAAATAACTTCCTATTTCATTGACCATTAGTGTCAGTCTGTTGGTAGCAAACAGAGTGGCATGATTCCACTCAGAATGATATTGTGTGCATGAACATGTGGATGTTGACATTTTAATGTCAAAGAGCTTCTGTGATTCCTTTAGGTGAAGTTGGATGAATTCAACCTCCTCAGTGATAAGAGAAAGGCTTAGTTTCTTTATCTTATGTTCACTGAATTTAACAAACACAATTATTATTGAGCCTGACAATGACCCAGAGTATTTATGAGATAATTACCGTATGCTGAGCATTCTATTAGGGGTTTATCTTTCTGATGCAAGCTCAGTGGTAAGGAATAATAGTTAGATGCCCCCCCACCCCCCATCTCCTCTTTCAGATATGCAATGTGTGGATATTATGTCTCTTTAGATCTGGCTGAATCATGTGGACTAAAGAAGAGACAGCTTGGAGCCAGTTTACTCCTTCTCAGAGATTGTTTTTGGTCTGCTATCAGCTGCAGCTCTGAGTTAGTAGCTAAAGCTATTCTGGTGGTCTGAGCACATGACCCTTGGAGAAAAGGGAAATGACTTACCTGTGTTTGATTGTGGCTATCTCTTGTCCATCCCTTTGTGTTCGCTCTGGTGATTGATAAAAGCGATTGATTCAACAGCTGGGCTGGCTAGATGAGCCCAAATAATACTTTAGGTTATGATTTGCTTTAGTGATAAAATTCAGAGCCCATAAGGTTGGATTTTTTTAGGAGAAAGAAAAGGGATTTGTAGAGTTTAAGAATGATATATAGGAGGAGAAGAAGTTGCTAGTCAGGTTGATAGTCCTTGGCAGTAACCATTTCCCACAGGAAGTAGGATGTTGGGCACAGCCAGGCCTAGGTAGCTGGGATGGGTTTGCTGGGGGAGCTAGACAGCTGGTTCTGTGAGGACAGGTTTGGAGAGGGCAGAAGGAGGAGGCACAGCCAATTGGTGCTTACAATCAACCCAGCAATGAGGCCCGTGCAATATGGCCAATAAATAAAGGAGGTGGTGGGAGAGGGAAAGAGGGAGAGGCAATTTGGCAAATACACTGCCTGCACGCTCACTCCCACTCCCATGGGCTGAAGATTTTCAGATTGCAGTCATTCTACTGCCTGCAAAAAGAATCGCTTGGAGACTATTTTAAACATTTAGATTCCTGAGCCTTACATTCTGATTCTGTATAGAGTATGGCCTAGAAATCATCATTAATAGAAGCTTCCCCAGTGGTTCTTTCTCAAGGTAAAGTCTGAGAACGTTTGTTCAGGCTGCGAAGTACTATTCCTTCAAGAGCTGTTTCCCCTGCCAGGCTACCTTTGACAGGTTCACCGCAGTCGGAGCACTCTGAATGGGTTCAGAATCCTTCCTTGTAGGTCTGACTCTCCAGGCGCACATACTCGCAGCCCATCTGGATGGCCCCACACTACCTACCCTCCACACCTCTGAAGGTCAAGTCCTCATTGATTGCTTTCCAGCTTCCCTAGCTTTTCTTCTTCTGAACAATCAGATGAAAACATTCTGCTGCTCTCCTCCATTCTCTCGGTTGTCAGTTCCCACAGGCAGTAAATTGTTTCTTCACAGTCTCTCCCTTTGCTCCACCTGGTTTCTCCTCTTCCATTTCTTGGAACTGGATTGAGCCCCTCCTTCCCCCATGCTGATGGATCACCCACAGTGCTGGTTTCCCTGGTGCTAAGGATTACAGGATTTCCAGATTAGAGTTGGGAGCGTCCAAGGAAAATGAAGATAAGGTAGCCAGCCTACTTACATGTGAACCACTGATGTAGTCTCCTTCTTGGTCTCCCAGTCCACAGTCTCTCCTTTCCATTATCCATGCTCGTGCTATCTCTGACTGACTTATTCCGGCATAAAGTTGAGTAAATCATCTGAATCTACCCACACCACAAAACTTCCACCCTCGATGACTTAATTTACTTTCTAATTTGTCTACATTTATTACTGTAGCATTCACAGCCCCAATAATCTGGCTCCAGTTGACATCTCATTTTGTCCTTCATTATTCCCATAACCTTTGTCAAACACAACTAATAGTTCCCATAGGGTGTTCTCATCCTTGTTCATGCTGGTTTTTTGCTCAACCCATCTTCTTACCCCATGATTAGCCTATCGGGGCCTTACCCATCACTTCCGTCCCTGCTCAGATGCCTCCACCTCTGAGCCATCCTCCTTCTGGTCCCTCTGCCAAAGGCAAGGCTCAAGCTCCTAACTCCTGCCATGGCACCCTCAGACTACCCTAGCAGGAAAGTACTTACTTTCTCATTATCTTCCTTCCTTCCTTGACATTAAGTCCTCAAAAGCAGGAATTGTTCTATTTTTATCCTCCCAGTTTCATAAAAATGTGTTTATGGTAGATGATCAGAAAATATACTTCTTCACTGAAGGAACAAGTTGGCAATGGTTGTTATATGTTATTAGACTGAAAAGTGTTTGCTTACGAAGGGGCAGCTATAGGGATAGTCTTGGTCTTAGGGGCCATATTCAGTCCCCTGTAACATACAGACATACTAGCTAAAATTTTTCCAAATATGAAACAATAATCACTAATATTTGGCACTTACTCTATTGCAGGGACATACAAAAGGGATCCAAAAACTTCATGGAAATTTTTGAAGCCTCCTCGCGTAAGTGCTTTTTATGTACTGATTCATTTAGCCTCTCATAAGGCCTTCCACATGAGGTTCAGAATGAGGACTGGGAAGTCGGACTGAGTGCCGTCTGAAGCCCAGCCCCATTGCTTACTATCTGAGTATTTGTGCTGGGCATCAAAAAGTCCGTTTCAACCCCTAGCAACTCCATGTGACAAGTTCTATTGTCACATTTTCGTGGCTGTCATCTTTATGAAAGCAAATTGTCAGGCCTTCTCTCACACTACCACAGGCTGGCTGGCTGGGTTCAAACTGCCAGTTTTCCGTTAGCAGTTGAGTGCTGAGCCATTACACCACTCAGACTTCTTGCTGTTACTTTATGTACCACGAATTGAAAAAAAAAAAGCCTACCAAGTAAATTCTGAACACCAAAGATTGTCAGACGCATTTCCTTTTCACAGATTTTAGAACGAGGGCAAGCATGCATTTGGAATCAATGCAATAGGGTGAATAATTTACCTAATAGCTTAATCATTCACCAAATGATCCTTTCATAAAACTTTCTATGACCAAAGAACTGAGATATGGGACAATCCTGTCTGAGCAAGAGACTGGCCGGTCCAACCTCAACTAGTCCATTGTGTTCAGTGAAGCTTGTACCAGTGTAGTCCTTTCCTTCCACATGGGTTAGTGATCCATTCATGGAGAAGTCAATTGCTCATTTGGGACATAAGAGACATATATGAATCATCTCCATTAGTACTTAACCTCTAATTTTTTTTAAAAAATCTTTTTTTTTGAGGTCATATGGGCAAAGTGTGAGGATGTTTTGAATGCTAACACCCAATTAGCAAGGCTCTGATTAAAATACATAACCCAAGCTCAGCCCAGACCACCTTTAGCAAGACTGACAGTAGATACTTGATTGACATTAAGGGAAAAAAAATTACCAGCAGATTGTCTTGATTAATATAAGATCTTAAAATGGTCCTGGTACCCTCTTATTTTATTATTTTTCCTAGAGTGGCTTGACATTTGTACATAGTATGAAGAAAGATCATTAAGACTCAAGTGTGGCTGCTAAGAGGCTTCGGCTCATGTTTGCTAATCTCCTGTATGGTGAAACTCTGGCACCCAGACAAACCCCCATTCACATTGGAACAAAGTGTTAGTTATGTGTGTTGAAATTCCTTAGAGAAAATGTCTTGCAGGCTGCTGGGGAGTGCTTAAATGTTGGAAATACTTCACCCAGTGTTGCTCAATGTCCTGGGAAGAGAGTCTGCTGGCGTCTGGAGACTCAGCCGGAGAGGGTTGCAGTCCTTGGGAGCACGTGGGTCTGGTGAGGACAGAGGGAGCGTGGGTGGCTGGGTGGGTAGAGATGGGGCTGGATGTTTTTGCTGTAATTGTCTTAGGCGAGGCTAGAGCCAACTCCAGGCTACCCACATTTTTAGTCCATTGAGAATATCTAAATTCAGACTTCATCCTATGTGAACAAAGCAAAAGGTCATTAAAAAGACAAGAAAGGATGAAAGAAAAGACCAAAATGGATGTCAGAAGATACTCTGAACATCATGCTTGAATGTAGACTAGTTAGAGTGGATCAAATAAATGAGCTAAACAAAGGTTTCTAAGGACAGCTCAAGAAGACAAAGTAAATGTGCTAAGATCTGCAGTGAGAAAGCAGAAGAGAACTACACCATAGTCATTTTTCAAGCTGAAAGAACAAAAGAAAAAAATTAAACTTCAGCTTGGAATATGAAGGACTCCACAGACAGAATACTGACTGACACTAACCCACTGCCATCAAGTTGATTCCAACTCATTGCCACCCTGTATATTGTTTCTGAGACCATAAGTCTATACTAGAGTAGACAGCTTTATCTTTCTTTGGAGAAATGGCTGGTTGATTTGAACCACTAACCTTGTGGGTAACAGCCCAGCACCTAACCTACACCACCACCAGAAGATGGAAAGAATGCATAGATTCACTGGACCAAAAAGAACTGGTTGACCTTCAGACATTTCAGGATATGAAATGATCATATGACTTGATCAGGCATATGATCAAGAACTGATGGTGTTGAAAAAGGAAATCCAAGCTGCACTGAAGGCATTGCAAAAAATGCTGTTTCAAGGGTTGACCGAATACCAATTGAGATGTTTCAATAAACAGATACAGCACTGGAAGCACTCACTATTCCATGCCAAGAAATATGGAAGAGAGTTGCCTGGCCAACTGACTAAAAGACATCCATATTTATGACCATCAAAGAAATAGGTCCCAAACGAATGTGGGAATTATCATTAATATCATATACAAGTGGAATTTTACTGCAGATAACTAAAAAAAACTGCAACAAAAACCAGTTGCAGTTGTATATCAATAGGAAGCTGTCAAAATTTTGAAGAGATTATGGAACCACTGATATAAAAAAAATCTTGGCTAAAAGCAGAGAATACCAGAAAGAGGTTACCTGTATTCTATTGACTATGCATAAATATATTTGACTGTGCAGATCATACATTGCACAGATTACAGATTACAGAACACTCATGCAGAACCTATAAAGAGACAAAGAGGCGGTTATTGTAACAGAACAAAGGGATGATGCCTGACTTAAATTCAGGAAATGTGTTTATCAGACTTGTATCCTTTCACCACGTATTCAATCTTTCTCCTAAGCAAATAATCCAAGAAATTGGTCAAGACAAACACTGTTTAAGGATTGGATCAAGACTCACTAACAATCTGTACTCTACAGATGACACAAATTTACTTGGTGACAATAAAAAAGACAAAGTACTAACTGATGAAGATCAAAGACAACAGCCTTCGACAGGGATTACACCTTACCATACAGAAAACAAGAATCCTCTCAACTGGACCAAGAAGAGGCATCATGATAAGTAGAGGGAAAGATTGAAGTTGTCAGGGATTGTCTTTAACTTGGATCCACAATCCAGCCCCGTGCAAACAACAGTCAGGAATCCAACAATCTGCTGCATCGGACAAGTCTGCTGCTCAAGACCTCTTTGAAATATAAAGAAAAGCATCAATGTCACTTTGAAGACTGAGATGCGCATGACCCAAGCCTTGGTATTTCAATTGCCTCAGATGTGAAAGTTGAACAATGAATAAGGAAGACCAGGGAAAAAATGGATTCCCTTTGGATCACATGGAGTGCCAGAAGAACAAACGAATCTGACGTGAAAGAAGTACAGCCAGAAAGCTCCTTTGGAAACAAAGGTGGTGAGACTCTGACTCCTTTCCTTTGGACCCACTACCAGAAGGAATCCGTTCCTGGAGAAGGACATCATGCTTGGTAACGTTGGGAGTTGATCACAAAGATAAAGACAGTCGGTGAGATGAATGGATGCAGTTGCTGCAACAATGGACTGAAACAATGATGAGTGTGTGTGTGTGTGTGTGTGTGTATGTGTGTGTGTGTGTGTGTGAGCACTGAGCAGGGCTTCATTCTTGTACAGAGGCTCACTCAGAGTAGGAACTGATTCTACGGCACTTAACCGCCCAAACAAAATCAGGTTTGCCACCAGTGCTGCCACCTCCCTTGCTTGGGACCAGGTCTTCCTGTTTTCTGATTGTAAGTCCGAGTCACTGTGTTTCCTCAGCATTGGCTGATAGAAGGAAGAAGGTAGAGGAAGGGAGGAAGGGCTTTTGAGGAGTATCCACGGTGTGACCCGATTAGGTGGCAGTCCATGAGTGTAGGATGGAAATGAAATCAATCGTGGCTCCAGCTGTCTGGAGAGAAGTCCGGTGATGGGATTGAGTAAGCAACTGTAGGGGTGGAGGACGGTGGGTGGTAAGGCAGAAGCGGTAATGGGTTCCCAACACCCCCAAACTCACTACCACCATGTTGATTCTACTTATGGGACAGAGGAGCAATGGTTTCCAAGGCTGTAAATCTTTACAGAATCGGACTATTTCTCATGAAGTGGCTGGTGGCTTTAAATGGCCAGCTTTTTATTTAATAGTGGAGTGCTTTAAGTATTGTGCCAAAGATACCCCAGAGGTAACCATAAGAAATGAGAACTACTAGAAGAGCAAGGAGAATGGGCTGAGATAGAACCTTAGTTCTTGTTAGAACCTGGCCCTGGACCAGGCGCATCAGCATCAACTGGGAATTTACTAAAAATGCCAATAACCTAGCTCCACTCTGAAACACAAACCTGTTGCCATCGGGTTGATTCTGATCACATGTGTTACAGAACAGAATCGAAGTCTTGATGGCATCTCTATGGAAACAGATCAGCAGGAATTTCCTCCGGCAATGCCGCTAGGTGGATTTGAACAGCCAACCTTTTGGTTAATAGTAGAGTGTAAGTCATTTGTGCCAACTGGTCACCAAGCCCCATCCTAGATTTACTGAATCAGAAATTGTGGGGGTGTTTTCACAAGTCCTCCCGGTGATTCTGATGAAAGCTAAAATCTAAAACCCACGTAGTTGGCAATCATAAAGGAGATCATGACCAAGACAGTGGAAGAAGGGAATTAGGAACAGTGCTGGAATAAGAATGAAAGTCCTGGTAGCACTGGGAGGGGATGGTGGGGGAAAGGTGGGGATGGATGAAAAAAGAGAAAGAAGAAGGAAAATTGACCAGGTCTGCTGAAATCGAGGGAGAGGGAAGCACATGCCCATCACTGGCGTCAGGCATACGTTGTTTTTCTTTAATAATTTTATTGGCATATAATTTCACAAGCCATATAACTCAATAGTTCAATCATATTAAGGAAAGATGTGAATCATCACCACAATCAATTGTAGATCATTTTCCTCTTTCTTGTACTTGTTTGCTCCTCATTTCCCTCCAAACTTGAGATTCAGTCAATCATAGACGTAGATGCAGATCATTTTTAGAAAACAGCTAGATGGGATTACAATGCCAAGATTCATCTGTAAGCCTTGGCGTGACTCCTTTATTTTGTTTACACTGCAGGATAGCCTAATGACATGGTTGCATAGAACCCCCCCTACCCCCCCCCCCCCACATGTCTTCTTCCTAATTCATGGAAACGCTTGATATGACCTAATTTGTAGGTAGGCCCTAAATTCCATGACAAATGTCCTCCTGAGCAGGAAGCAGAGGGAGAAGGGGTTCTTCCCGAGAGCCCTTGGCCAAGTGCTGCCGGCCGAGCCCTTCTTTCTGAACTCTGGCCTCCAGGAGTGTGAGAGAATAAATGTTTCTTGCTATAAACCATACACTCAATTTGTGGCACATTGTTAGGAAACTCATATAGACAAATCCCTGCCTTCAGGGTGAAACGTGTGAAATCTAGGGTCGGTCAGCTCCGAGAGCGACATGTTTTTGAGTTTTATTCCCTTGAATGGAGGATGTCGTCTCTGAGCCACAACAGGTCCCTCCTTGACTTGCACGGTCCACTGCTTTCCCTGTCTGCTTTCTGTAACTCTGTGCCATTTGGTTTTGATTGTGTCTCAATATTTTTTTTTCCATCTTTGACATTCTAGCAAAGAGGGGGGGTGTGGTGTTGATAGCTCAATCTTTGGAGGTTATCTGGAAATGACATAAGCTACCATCCTTTGAATGACTTACAAGAGAGGATGATGGATTGTCTCCCCCCCCTGCCCCCCCCCTACCCAATGCAGCATGAGGCCTCTTTCGGAACTGTGCACTCAGAAGTTTTCTTTATGAAGAAATGCAAAGGCTTGTCTCTCCTAGCGAGGTCTCCTTCCTCCCTGAGTGGACATGGATGAGGGAGTCTGATTTGGGGTTTTCCCTGAGAGGAGGAGGGTGTGATTGGAAAATTAGCATCTGTTAGGTCACTGTGGGTGACCAGGGCCTTCACCACAGAAGAGAAAGAACAATGCACACAGGCCTGCTGCGAGAATGTTTCCCTGCAGCAGCCGTCTGGGAGACACATGTGGTTCTTCGGAATTGCCTTCAAAGTTCTCTCTCTACATATATATGTATATGTATACGTATATGTATATACGGTATATCCTGAAGTGAGCTCCTCCCACATACTATGTTTCTTCACAAAAATGTCAAGCAAACACCAGCGACTCCAACCGATAATTTGATGTTTGATGGTCTGGGGCTGCCTCCATCCAAGAGGACTACTCACACTTGCTGCTAATAAGGTCTCAGTAAGGCTTCTGATGCTCGCCCTGCAGGATGGATTCCTTGTGCTGGGTTTTCCCTGCAGTTGCTTCTCTCGCTCCAGTGCAGTCAATGCCATGGGCTGACTCAGACATAAAACCTAGGCTAGCCGCGGAGAGTGAGATTTGGTTCTCCTCTCTTTCCTTGTGGCAGATGCATTCAGTGAGATCCCAGGTCAGAGGAAGGACAGCATTTCTGCACGGTGCTGAGGCAAGTCCGAGTCTTGGACATGCGAGTGGGATGACCCACCTCTGAGAACACAGCCCGCTCCCGCAGGGCACTTGTCACCAAACAGCAGCACTGTCCAAGGAAGGCAATCCCTTGCCCTCCTGACTCTGGGTGCAGGTCATCTGTTCAGCATTGTGTCCCTAAGGGTTCAACACAGGTGTCCTGGAGGTTAACCAAC
The DNA here is from genome assembly GCF_000313985.2 of Echinops telfairi. NCBI lineage: Eukaryota > Metazoa > Chordata > Mammalia > Afrosoricida > Tenrecidae > Echinops > Echinops telfairi. The sequence continues at coordinate 44,620,108 of NW_022103906.1, read as the reverse complement.
CTGCAGTGGCTGGAACGTTGTGAGGGATGCGACAGGCTGCGGGAGGGCGAATCAGGTCCAATGGGCTTTGCCTCTCCACTTTGGGGCATGGTCTGGGTGGAGGGAGGCAAGAGATGTGGCTCTTCTTCCAGCTTTCTGGACCGCTGAACTCCGAACTTCTCTGTGTCAACAGGCAGAATGACAACACAGCCTAACAATGTTTCTCCCCCGCCACCCCCCGCCCCTTGGTGTCTTGCTTTTTAGGCCTGTTCCTGGGGTTATTTGTGGCGCAGATTCAGAAAATTGCATTGGCCAAGCCACATAAGCTCTGGTTTCTTAGATATAATGTTCCACTATCTTTTTGGCTATTAAGTTATACTAATTTATTAATTTATCCTGGGAACCGAGGCCAGGTGCTGTGTAATGCTGGGACACTGAATCCTGGGTCTTCAAGGTGCCCAGCATGCTCCAGAGGCTGCATCAGTGAGGTCTCATGTGGAAACTTTATTGGGAGAACTGGACTCTACCTCAGACACTTGTGTAACCTGAGGACTTAACTCAGAAAATGCGTGGTGTCTGAGGAAGCAGAAGAAAGTTGTACCAAGATTATTGACTGTAAACAGACAAACATGTTCTTGCTATATCATTGGCCTATATGTTGTATTAAGATATGCATTATTGGGCAAACCTGTGACTGACATTCTCAGTGATTATTGTTGTAAATTGCCCTGACATTAACCACCGTTATTTGTGTAAATATCGTCTAGCCACAAAATGATTGATTTTGTACAAGTGAATACTTCAGGTATTGTGATATGGAATTATCCTACATTGGCTTAATACCCCTCTCTCAACAGGGCTTAAAAAAATTTAGTTCCAGGGGCTAATCAAAGACATTATTTATGGAAGATCATGATGCCCCAGGGAGATGATCGGTAAGTTAACAAGGAGGTTTTGAAAGGGAGCCAAAGGCAGATAAAACAAACAACATAGGTCCATAAATGAGTTTGGGGCTCACACTAAATCCTAGCTCCAACTTAAGAACAATTAGTTCTTACAACATGGTCCTACTTGATACTCATTCTCAGGAAGGGAACACAGAAGATATGGATGTTATAGCAAAATGTGGTGAAGAAATTAGATGGTGCCCAGCTATCAGATAAAATAGGGTCTTAAAGGCTTGCCTCCAAACAAGCAGCCATCTAAGAAAGATGTTAACTAAGTCCACATGGAAGAAACACACCATCGCCAGTCACCAAAAGTTTATAAATCATATAATCGGAAAGCAAAGGAGGGATTGCATAGTATCAGAGCCAACATTGTGAGAATCCGGTGTGCAGAAGGCTATGGATGACGGTGGGAGCCCAAGATACATTTGTGGGAACTAAATAGGCAGTAAGCCTCCAGTGACCTCCCTCTATTCATAGTAGAGACATGGGAAGAAAGCGGTTACTAAACAGAGAGCACTGGGGAGATGGGTGTAGAAGATCAGAGGGATCCACCTAGCTGGAACAGTTAGAGCCTTGTCAATTGATCACCTCGCTGAGGCACGCTGGACTTAATCTGGTTTTCAACATTTTCTGTATTTTTATTTTGTTTGTTCATATTAGGGTTTCTCTCAGAGGTGTTATGTCATTGGGAGTCACCCTCTTGAAGTTGTGCTGTATGTTTTTCTGGTTTTCGGTACATGAAACTCAGGATTGATGAGCCTATAGGGACAGCAAGTAGAATAAGGGTTTTGGGGGTGGGGGTGGGGGTGGGGGCGGTAAAATAGAGATGATGTCAAGGAGTCCAGGAAAGCAAGAATGTTTGGAAACTGATTATGGTAACAACTGCACAATACTGCTTGATGTGATTGAACTGTGGAATGCTATGATATATGTATTAATCCCAATTAATAATAAATTAAACAAAATAAAATTTAAAAGACACATATATGGAAGACCTAAGAGCAATTTAGAGTCTTTAAAATGTAAGACTTTATTGCAATTTTTATAAATATTTTGAAGATCTAAGTTTTTCTTCTTCATATCACGCAGCCAACGTTTCGTAACACATTTTAATGTGTAGAAGTTAATCGATAATTCAAGTTGCATGTTTTAGAGGTGAGGTTGATGCCAAGCTTCTTTATAAGAGAAATTGGGACTTTTCTGTAAAGTACTGAGGCACACAGGTGGAGACGTTGTGCCATCTTATAACAAGATGGGAACATTCTAATTTTAATAACGGAGTTTGAACTCTGACAGACGCATTTGGGGTTTTGGAACATTTGGATCTCTATTTATTGTACCAAACTCATGACAAGTCAGTAACTTATGACTTACAGCAACCCTGTAGCAACAGAGTAGACGTCCTCCTGTGGGCTTCTGCAGCTGTCAGTCTTCAGGGCGCAGACGCCCACGTCTCTCTTGCAGAGCAGCTGATGGGCTTGGGGTTGGTCATCAGCCACATAACCCTGTATGCCATCGGGGCTCCTTATTTGTTGTACAGTAACTCTTATTTTAACCCCCCCTTTAAAATATCATTTTACTGGGGGCTCTTACCGCTCTTATCACAATCCATATCCATATTCACTGTGTCAAGCACATTTGCACATTTGTTGCCGTCATCATTCGCAAGACATTTTTTTCCTACTTGAGCCCTTGGTATCAGCTCCTTGTTTTTCTCCCCTCCCTACCCCACCCCCCCTTCCTCAGGAACCCTTGATAATTTATAAATTGTTATTATTTTTTCTATGTGTTACACTGTCCGATGTCTCCCTCCACCCACTTTTCTGTTGTCTGTCCTTAAGGAAGGGGGTTATATGTAGATCATTGTGATTGGTTCCTCCTTTCTCCCCCCCTTACCCTTACCCTCTTGGTATCGCTACTCTCATTATTGGTCCTTAGGGGTTTATCTGTCCTGGATTTCCTGTGTTTCGAGATCTTATCTGTATCAGTGTACATGTTCTGGTCTACCCAGTTTGTAAGGAAGAATTGGGGTCATGAAAGTGGGGTGGGCAGGGTGTGTGTGGAGGAAGCATTAAAGAACTAGAGGAAAGTTGTGTGTTTCCTCGGTGTACCCTGAGTGGCTCTTCTCTTCCTTGTGACTCTTCTGAAAGGGGGTGTCCAATTGACCACAGATGGGCTTTGGGTCTCCACTCTGCCCTCCCCTTCATTCACATCAGTATGGGGTTTTTTTTGTTTTGTTTTGGGTCTTTGATACCTGATACTTGATCCCATTGACACCTGATGATCACACAGGCTGGTGTGCTTCTTCCATGTGGGCTTTGTTGCTTCTCAGCTAGATGCTGGCCCCCTTTTAAGATAACAAATTGGAACTGCCTATATTCAGTTTCCAATAAAGATGGTGTGATACTTGGAGATTCCAAGTTCATATCATTTATACTGTTCAAATATATCTTTGGATCAAAAAAGACCTTGCGATGTATACCTTGTCCTAAATGCTTGCTACCACACCAACTACTGTCAATAAAGCCAACGTGCACTTCTCTATCTCAGGCTAGCTACCACTACATTAAAATATCTTGGTTTTTTTATGGTGAGCAGAGTGAAAAGTGGTCTGTCATTTAAAAACTAGAGCTGATAGGGGAAAGCTAGTGCCATTTTAGGAATGAGCAGGTCCAAAATACCAAGAAACAAGCCTACCATTTGAGACACCAAAATGTATATTGGCAGTGCAATAATAGACGAGAACCTGGCCGAAGCAGTATCACCAAACCTGGGGAGTCATTCAGCGCCCCTTCCTCGGGGGTCACAGCACCTCTTGAGGTGGGTGTCGTAGTCATTAGTTAGAGGAGCGCTGGGATGGAAGATTGTCTTGTAGCGTCTTTGAAAAGCCCAATTGGCCACATACTCAGAAGAATAGAGTGAATATCCTTCCTGCGACCCGGTGGCAAGCTGATAGCCTTTCAGGCTTTTGAAGGCACTTTACTGCCAGCAGAAATGGGAACATCATTCCTGCAACGAGTCTCCACTTCGTTCTTAACTAGGGTTCACAAGGAAAGGAGCCCAAGCAATGGAGACTGATGGAAGTCAGTTAAGATTCTAGTCAGAGTTGGCATTTCAGAGAAGAGCACAAACGCGGGGCTCTGGGGCCTTTTGTGACTGTGAGTGCCTCAGGTGGCCCCACATGATGAGTGGAAGAGGACAGGGAGTGGTGGGGGAGGTCTGTGGCAGCGCGTCCAGACTGGTGACAGGGCTGCTGTAAAGTACTCATCCTCCTTGTCCTTGACCCTTCATCTGCCCTGTGGGTCAAACAAGAATCAAACCCAACACAAAGCTTGGACTCAGGGGTCAGAGAAAGGGATTATTATTTATTGGGTTTCACTTATGGACCCCTGTGCCCTCTGACATGCATTATTTCATTTGATTCTCACAAAACCTCAGGGAGGTGACTCTTAGCAGCTTTCATCTAATGGAGGTGGTGGTGGAGAATGAGGAAGTGAGGCCGATACTAGGAAACAGCAATGAGGAAAGTGAGGGTGATAGAAAGGGATCCACGGCATTGTCTTCCTCATTTCTTAGTGGGCGTCCCTGGGTGGTGCCGGTGGTTAAGCACTAGCCCATTAACCAAAGCTGGTCATTGAAACCCACCGAGAGGTGCCGTGGAAGAAAGCTCTTGTGAGCTGCCTCTGAGAAAACAGCCATTGCAAACCCTGGGGAGCAAAGGGGCTCTTGATGGTGAAGCGCTCTTGGTTTGGTTCACAGTTAAGGGACAAGCAAGTGGAGGGCAGGGGATGCTGAGTCTAGGAATATAGTGCAGTTTGGATAGGAGATGGTCTTGAGGAGAAAATGAGGAAAAGACTCACATGTGTCCACATGAAAAGGAGAGGGTCTGCTCATAAGGATGGGGGGGCTTGTACTGGCCTAGACATTGTAGTACAGTGGCTGGTCCGCTTCTTCTTCCTGTCTTTGATTTTGATGCTTGCTGGCAAATAGATGCTCATCTATTGCAAAGGCAAAAATGTCCTGGGAGAAGAGAGTGCAAAGGGGAACCTGCAAAGAAACAGAAAATAGGAACTGTGTTTCTGCCTTGGTTGCTTCAGGCTGGTCCTCGCCTCTCTTGACCTCAGGTAATGAGATGGTCTCCACGGTACCCCCAGCTCTGGAGTGTCACGTGATTTGAGCACTGCCTGCTCTGTGTGCAGGTTGACACCTTCTGGATTTTTTACAGTGATGGCACAGTAAGGGCTATTTCATGAAGAGGCCAGGCAATCTCCAACCCAGGTAAGTGGCAGTATTTCTCCTCCTGATGTGGCCTGGAACACAGGGGGTTAATCTCAGGCCAAGAGTATCCCCCCAGGGGACAGATCACAGCCTTTTCATCTCTCACGTTAACTGTGACTCCCAAGTCACCCGTGTAAGTTCTTGCAGCTAAGTCGTCCCAGGAGGGTGTATTAGAACATTCTCCCTTTGCAGTTCTCTTTGCTCCACCATCTCTCAATGCCACCATGTGTATGCAAACAGTGCATCATGAGGCCAAGCCTCTTGGGGAGCTCTCCCTGCCACGGAGAGGCCCTGGCTGTGCTGGAAAGATTGAACCTACTCCTCTATCCAGGGTGCCCTCCTACGCCCTGCCTTGGCTTTCCTTAAACTCTCCCTGCTGTGGGGCATACCCTTCTACTCCCGGATCCTCCTAATCCAGGCGTCATTCATCAGGATCATGCCTCTCTTCATCAAGTGTTTGCTGTGAGATCAGCCAATCCTTAGGGAGTTTGTCCTTCCTGATAAGCCTCCCCTCTGTTCCTTACTCCAGCTCAGCCAGCCTTTGAGGGTGTGAGGAGGATGGAGGAGTTAGGCACAGCAAACAGCAGGTGAGTCATCAGCCCAGAGTGACATGGGAGAAAAGAGTGAGTGGACGTGCTGGTAGGAAAAAATGACATTCAAGCTAAGAGTACAGCTGAATCAAGCATTAGTCATTGAACCCACAGGAGTTGATGCCCTCTCTAAGAGTGATATGTGAGTGTATGGTGGGGCTGTTGTTAGAGAAAAGAGGTCTGAGGGAAGAATGAGACCTACTACCTACTAGGACCATTTCTTTTGCATAGTCTGACCATTAAGATTCACGAAAGATCGTCAACTTCATTAAAGGTCCACTATGTGGGAGACCCTGTTCTGGTTGCCCATGGTTTTCACATAGTACTGTTGTCTTTAAAGGGACATGATGAGAGAGACCAAAATTTGCAGGGGAGGGGAGCGGTTCTAGATTTCGTGGTAGAAGGATCATCTCTTTTTCTGGATGTTTTTTTTTCCAAAAAAAGCATGAGTACTCAAGTGTCTAAAACAGTTAAGGGCCAATCTGAAGGTCAGCGTGCACTGAGATGATCTAATCTGGCCCTTGACGTGGACTTGAGGGCCTCATCATCCGAGGACAAGGAGACACAGACCCAAGACTCAGCCCTTGAGAAAGCTTAGGTGAGTTACCATGCATCTTTTCCATCAATAGTCCCTCTTACTGCTTTTGCAAGGTAGTTGGCCCATCTCTTCATTATTCTTTGCCCTCCAGCTGGCCATCAACATTCTTGACCAAGATTGCCACCTTCTTCAATTTCTGGGGGTCATAGGCCCTGAAGTTACCTTGAGTTTAGTAAATTCAGCGACCATCCTCCTAGCCATTCCTTCAAACATACCCACCCCCTCCACACCCATGCACGATGTCATTGTTCTTTTCTCATTCGTCTTGCCCTTTGCAGTTTCCTGTGATCAGATCGCTTTGGGGCTTCATGCCCTCATATGTAAGGGCCTCGCTGTCAATTTGCAGCCATCAATTTGCTCCCCCAGCCTCCTTGAGTTTGATCTTTCTTCACACAATCTTCTACTCCGGTGATAATGGACTAGAACAAGAGCTAGTGCAGTAGTGCCTTGGGACTTTTCACATGTGGAAGAGACTAATGCCAGTGTACCCAATAGCCATCTCTTTGTGAGAGGAGTCGAGGTCCCTGAATCATTGTGGGAAAGAAAGTCAACCACCAATACGATGCGGCTCCCTTGGAATGTTCAGTAAGAAATGAACTAGTATTGACTCTCTGCACCTCCTGTGTGACAGGCAGCTGTGTCTTCCCATGTAGTCCTGGCCACATCCCAGAGACATGCTGGTAAAGGTCGGCATAGACAGATTTGGTTGCACTGGGCGCTGGTCACCAAAGCTGCTTTTAACTCTGGCAAAGTGGATGTTATTGCTATCAAAGACTCCTTCATTGACCTGAACATGTTCTACATGTCCCAGTATGATTTCACCCACAGCCAGTTCAATAGCACCTTCAAGGCTGAGAATGGAAAACTTACCATCAATGGGAAGTCCATCTCTATCTTCCAAGAGTGAGATCCTGCTAACATCAAGTGGGGTGAGGCTGGTGCTGAGCATGTCATAGTCCACTGGTGTCTTCACCACCATAGAGAAGCCCGAGGCTCGCTTGAAGGGTGGTGTCAAAAGGGTGATCATTACTGACCCTTCTGCCCATGCCCCTGCGATTGTGGTGGGTGTAAGCCACATGAGGCATGACAATTCTCTCAAGATTGTCAGCAATTCATCCTGCACCACCAACTGCTTGGCCCCCCTGGCTGAGGTCATCCCTGAAAACTTTGGCATCATGGAGGGACTCACGACCACAGTCCACGCCACTACTGTCATGGAGAAGACCATGGATGGGCACCTCTGGGAATCTCTGGCTCGATGGCTTTGGAGTTGCCCAGAACATCGTCCCTGCATCTACTGGCACTGCCAAGGCTAGAGGCAAGGTTCTCTCTGAACGGAATGGGAAATTCACTGGTAAGGTCTTACGTGTCCCTACTCCCAAAGTATCCATTGTGGATCTCCCCTACTGTCTGGAAAAAGCTGCCAACCACAACGAAATCAAGAAGCTAGTAAGGTAGGCATCAGATGGTCCCCCTAAAGGGCATCCTGGGCTATACAGGCTGTCTCCTGTGACTTCAACAGTGACACCTACTCTTCTACCTTTGATGCTAGGGCTGGCATTGCCCTCAACGACCACTTTGTCAAGCCCATTTCCTGGTATGACAATGAATTGGCTACAGCAACAGATTGGTGGACCTTATGAGCCACATGGCCTCCGAGGAGGAAGAGCCCCCTGGACCACCAGCCCCAGCAACACTAGAGGAAGAGAGAGGCCCTCAGCTCCTGGGGAGTCTTTGCCCCCCACTCGATCCCCCATCACACTGAGACTATCCCATCATTGAGAATTTCCATCCAAACGCCCTGAAAGAGCCCAATCTTGTCATGTACCTTCAGTCAAGTACGGTGAACTGGGCCCACCCTCCCACCCCCAAATGAATACATTAGTATCGTGTTTCAGGAAATGTGGTCCTACTTAATTACTATAGCTAAGCTAGAGCACACACTCGGGAAGTGGGTCGCGTTTGGGAAAGCAGAGGCAGCAATAACGAGGGACTCCCTCCAGGAGCTGATGGGGACAATAGCCGTCACAAGGGCACAGTGCTCCCAAAGATGGCACAGGATGAGGCAACAGTTTCTTGTGTTGCACATAAAACTGTACGAAGCTGAGCCAAGCCCACGAGAAGGAACAAAGACGAAGACAAAGCCCGTCTGAACGCCACTGTGTGCCTGTTAGGCCATCAGTTGCCCCCTTCCCCTGTGTGGCTTTGTTTCTCATTGCTGCTTCCTCTGTCCTCTCCAGTCTAGCGCTGCTGCGCTGATTCACTCTCCAAGCACACTCACCGCTGCTGTGCTGGTTTATTTACGCTGCCCTCTACCTGCTTGTCTCTGTTTATGTCAATGTCACCCTTGAACCCTTCCAGGAAATGCCTCAGACAATCTCATCCTGCACTCTCTCTTCCCTGAGCGGAGCAGTCGCTGATTGTTCCCTACAAGCTAGTTTTCTCTCCTTCCTCAAAGGCAATGGCGGCCTTTGTGGATACTCCTCAAGGTGGCCATGACGTGGGAGTCAATACATTTCCAAGACTTGATGGGTGCCCAGGGCCTGGTGGCTTTATTCCTTAGAGAAATGACATGGAGGATTGTCTCTGATGGGTCACTCTTCCGTTGAACCAAAGATTCAATGAGGTCTCTGTTATAAAGAGCTGTAGTGAAAACTGCGTTTGGCATGTACGTCAGGGGACAAGATTTTCTTCTTGGATGATGTCGCAGTCCTGGTTTGTCCCTGAGGTGGCTGAGATATTTTCACTTTCCTCTGAAATCGTTTGGTGCTGAATGCTCCTGGGAGAGTCGAGGGCGGCCCCCCGAGAAGAAAAGTTCACTGCTTCCTCCTTTGATGTTGAGTTTCAAAACGGACTTTCTTCTCCTATTTATTGCGACAATAGTTGTGAAAGTCAGGCTTGGTGGACAGAGGAGATTGGTCTGAATTCCAAGTGTGTCTCTTTTCACTGTTAAGAACCAAGCCCGGCGAACTCTATCAAAGAATAGTGGAGAGACCGGACACCCCTCAGAACTTGCCAATGCACCTTTCAGAAGGAGATCGATTTGGACAAGAGTTCAAAACAAAAGTCACTCGCCATTTATGGTGAGCCTATGTGTCCGAACAGAACTGGGCTCCACGGGGTTTTACAGGACTGTGACCTTTCAGAAATCGATTGCCAGGCCTTTCTTCCAAAGTACCTTGGAATGGATTTGAATATCTAACCTTCCCATTAATAGCCAAAGCACTTAACCATTTTTGCTACCTAGCTTGGTTCAGGGAAAGTCATTGCCAAAGAGGAAGATACATTTACCTACCAGCCTCTCCAGCTCTCTGGGCTGTGAGAAGGACACAGGTCTGAGATTAGTGTGCTTAGACTTCTCTCTGTGAGAGAGGGGAGATGTTAGGTTGAAAGGGGAAGTCAAGGTGGTACAGGGCTTTGGGCCCACATCTTGTTGAGACCCTGCGGGAAGAGCACTTCAGCGGGTGCTCCACTCAGGCAAAGGCCTTTGTCTGGCTCATTGATGCCCACAACCTGGAGTATACTAGGCACTTGCGAGGCTGGCGTTTCTAGAGAAACAAAACCAGTGACACTTATGCTTGCATAAGAAAGAAATCCATATTAAGAACAAAACTGACGTCAAGAAAGTGGCCCACCCCACCGCAGAGCAGGCAAGCCCATTCAACTCAAGTCCGTAGCTCAAGGTTGGAGGCCCTTTCCGACTCAGGGAGCTACCAGTCAGGAGCCGAGAAACGAATCAGGCAGCGGGAAGACTGCTGTCCAGTGAACCCAAGGCAGAGAACATGACGGGCCACTGGCAGTGTCTGAGAGTTGTCAGGCCACATGGCCCAAGTCCCAGGAAGTCAGATTCAGGATGCAGGCCAGCAAGAAGAGAGGAGAACACCAGTTCTCCACAGCATCTCTTCTAGCTAGCAAATAGGCCACACCCCTGGTGACATCATTGGACTGCACCCAGATCTTCCCACAGGGGCAGTCAAGCTGACACCAAACTTAACCATCCCAGTACTCAACACATATTTTTGGAGTGGCGTCAGAGTCAAATGAGTGGTATGCTGCCATTGGTTAGACTTCTTTCCCAAATGACTTGAATGGTTTCCCAAAGTTCCTGTGCGCCTATGTAAGGACATGGAAGAGAGCTGAGGGAGTTGGACAGTGAACTTACGTGGGGTTCTGCCACAATGTACCTGCAAGGATGCCTGTTTGGGCTGGAGGTTCGATGTCCTTCTCAGGCCCAGGAGTACACTAAGGGTCCGGAAGAGCCCAGCGGAGCTGACTGGCTGGGGAATTCGGAGTCTGCCTGACCAAGAGCCAATCCCAGAAAAGCTCAGAGGTCACCTGTGTTACCACAAAGACACAGAAAACCCCTCACTACAACCCAGACACCAGCTTTGCATGGAGCATGGCAAGGGGAGCCGGTCTCCGCGTTTCCTGGAATGAAACTTGTTTTTAACTGAAACTGGACTAATGAAAGATGAAGACCCAGATATTGCTAATTTGCATATTGGAGTTTCCTTCCTGTTCTTTAAGTTGGAGATGATATTAGCACTACTTCATAGAGTTGCTCTAAGGACTAAATAAACATGACATACGAAGCATTTAGAATTTTGCCTGGCAGTCGTAATCAATGTTCTTGCTATTGTTGTTACCCAGGGAGGTGGGGGCTGCAAAGGAAGATAATGCCAGTTATGAAGCAGAAACTATTATATTCATTTTGTACATCTGAGGGTAATGTGAAAGAAATTTGGACTCTGTAACAGTTCATCACAACACTACTTGCGTGGGCTTTTGCAGCTTACCCAGCATTTTCATATACCGCCCTCTTGAATACGCTCAACAATGCTACACGAGGGGAGACTTGTGTAGGCTTATTTCCCAAATCCAGAAACCAAAGCTCAGCAAATTTGGTGGGCTTAACCAAGGTCACCACCTCCCGCAGGAAACAGTGCCAGCTCTGAAATCCAGGACTCCCTCCTGACTCCACTCCCCATCTCTTTCAACCCCGTCACTTCTGTAAGCAGGGCCAGTTCTACTAGCGGGCAGGCCCCTCCACCTACTTCTTGAGTCACGAGACTATCTGCCAACAAGGGGTTTTTGTTTCCTTGGTCCAGCGTGCTGGGAAAGACCGGAGTACAGAGGGGCCCAAACATCTTTTCGTGGTGAAGGAACAGATAAAGTGGCTGGTTCATGTATGTCCCCTGTGCATAGTATATTTCCATGATCCAGAGCTCTGACAAGGGTTCCCACAGTCCATGTGTAGGGGTAGAGATCGCTGCAATCTTGTAGACAGGTGGCCTTCCCAGGTCGTAAAGAGTCAGGGAAAGAGGAACTCCCAACATCAAAAGGTTCTCGTGGTCACCGCCACCACCCAGAATGAGAGAGGGGAAGTCAAGGCTCGGGAGATGACGCCCATTGAACCCCGCAGATGAGAAAGGCTTTCGCCTCGGTCTGAATTAAAGACCCTTGTGGCATCCAACAGTAGAAGCTCAGTTCAGATTCTTATCAACAAGAAGCAGAGGTTATTTGTTGTAGGCGCCCACGGGTACCTCATCGGATTTAGAAACCATGGTGGCTGTTGTTGCTGTTAGTTGTCAATGAGTTAAACCCAACTTGAGCAATCCATGCACCATAGAACCAAATGTTACCCAGTGACACCTTCACAATCATTGGCATGATCGAGTCTATTGCGATCATTGTGTATTTGAAGTACCTTCTAATGTAAGAGGCTCCTTTTATATCACTATATTGGATACCATTCTGTTGGCTGATTCTTAGAACTAGATCACCAGGCCTTTCTTCCTAGTCTTAGTATGGAACTTCTGCTGCAATCTACCCACCGTGGGAAAATATGCTAGTATTTGAAATAGTGGTCATAGGCCTTCCAGCATCATAGCAATATGTGATCCAGCAACATGTGGTCAACTTCCAGACAGATGTTGACCCTGGAATCAGGGGCTGGAACATCGTCAGACGCCATCTTTAGTACGGTATAGTCTCTTGGTTAGATCCGCCACTTTTTGCCCACTGTCTTATTCTTGTTTCTTTGTGGACCTTGCCTGACGATGCTCTTCTTCCGTGCATGATGACCTGGCCTCTGTTTCTCAGCTCGTGGTTGCCTGCAGTTCTGGTCATAGATTATCAATGCGCAGCCAGGAGAATGTGACTGCATTTGATTTTAGTCAATCCGCTGCTCTTGGAGCTGAGGCTGTGTGGAGGAAACAGGCCTGTTGAGTGCCTGCAATTGGGCTTGCGGGTTGGTCTAAGAGTACTCCTCTCTTGAAAATGGATCTCTGCCCCGACTGGCATCCTCACAGGGCTTTGTGCTGCTCTCCCGGCATGCTCAGGCATTCGCTGGACCAGCTCTCCAGCCTAAGCAGCCATCGTTTAGCGCAAATGTAGCAGAAAGCTGCCTGCATATGGAGGAAGGCTGCTTTATTGTTTTCTATCTTTTGTTTCTGAAAGAGCAAGTTTTTTCTTGCTTCAATCTTTGCATAGTCATCTACCCTGGGGTTAGAGCTCCCCTCAGGCATAGAGATGGTTGCTTTTTGGAAAAGGCAAAAAGTAGTTTTGGACAGAACGGCCTACCTCGTGCTCCAAAGTGTCCAGTTTCCTTGTGTGTCAGAGTGGTCACTCCCTGACATCTGGTAGAAGAGGCGAAGCCTCAGGAGTTGAGGCAAGAACAGTTGGTGATCAGGCCCGTCAGCCTCTGAACACCTTCAGAATTCTTTGAGTTATATCCCTTGCTTCCTTCCACCTCCATTTTTGTCTCTTGGTGGAAGTTAGTTCTGCTGACCGATGGATCTTCAGTCAAGGACACAAGACTCAAGTAGCCAATTTCATGTGACACATTGGCTGATCGGGGGCTTGGTGTTCATTAGAGTGGCAATTTCTGATATAAAGGAAAAAATTACGGATTTGCCAGCCTCAAAAGTACAGGCCCCTCAGCATTTTGGGAATAACTTGGGGAATAACAAAACAGTAGCAGCAACTTTAATGAGAATTCATTTCACAGGAAAGTTATGAAATTGAGAACTGGTGGATGGCTTATAAAAACTTAAAGGAAGCCAGGTGTTTCCTGGGTCAGACTGATAGAGAGGGTAAAAGGGTCAGACTACCATGCAGCAAACACTGGAAACGTAACATCGTTTGAGATTTGGTCTGTTGATATTTGTGGGTTTTTTTAAAGGGACTCGGGAAGAACAAGCCCCCCCCCCCATAATAATAAATTCCCTGCAGTAAAAATTTCCTTTTAAATGCATTAATTATTCAAGTCCTGGGCCGTTTGGAAACGTGTTAATTATTCAAAGATGCTCTAATTCAGGAAAGGAAAAGCAGGACCACTTAGTTAAGCCTGGAGGCTGAAACTAGTGGATAGTTGGACGCCTCTGGAGTCATGACGATGTCTACTGATGGGCTGATAATTCCTTCGGGAAATGCAAGCTGATCCTGACTCCCTTTTGTCCCATTGCTTGAAAGAGCTCTGACCATTGTAAAACCTGTGAATTACCCCCTGGGACTATTGCAAAGCCTGTTTAAGGCATATAACTAGCTAGAGTCTGGCTGTATTCTGAAACAATTTGGAGGTGGAAACCCAATTGTTTCTTTTGTCAGCACTTGCAGGAATAAATTTCTTGAATCAACCTGGTCTTTGGCTTTGGCTAAAACAGTGCCCAGCTCTCCTACAAGACCAGTCTACAGTGAGTGCCAGTGATACCAGGGGACCTCTGGCTAAGGCTCCACTAACTGCCACACCAGGACCCTAGCCCCGCAAGGTGTCCTCTGCCCAGCGAGCAGGGTGCCTGGCATGACTCCCACCTCCTCCAGGACCAGGCGATAACATTCTTGTTTGTGGCCACACTGTCTCTGCACCTTTACACTCCAGTTACTGAGATGACTGCCACCTCCCATCCTGGTCTTATGGCTTGGTCCAGTTCTCGCTGAGGGACTAAGATGTAGTCAATAAATATGGCCATTCTCAAGCTAATCTCTCTTGTGATGTATTATAAAGTCTAGCCTCTACTTCAGTGGTGGGATTCAAATAATTTAACAACCAATTCTCTGCTCTAGTGACCATTTTAAGTATAGAAAAAGATATCCCAAAAGGTAGTTTATTATTTCATACAGTTAATGCTTAAAGAAGAACAATAAAAGAGCTGTACAAAACTAGAATATGTTATAAGAAGTTTGAAAATATTAAACAATATCTGACAAACCAATATAAGTATTAGTTAAAATATTTCCATATTGCTTCTTGATTGGCATGCTCCCTTGTGATGTTCTTCCCTTTTATCTGAACATCATCGGCTGTATGATTATCATCGACCATTTTTTCACTGTAGGCGTAGGATCCTGTTCCTTTAGGGATGGGCCAATTAGATAGTAGTCATTGTGTTAGATATGCTAGAAATAGTTAGTGACTTCTCTTCTCTTCTCATATGTTCTTCTTTCAAAAAGTCCTTGCTGTTTGTGCTGAATTGAAGCAATTGTCATGAAAATATTTTTTTAGCTCTTTGAACTTTCAGGAATCACATAATTCACTCAGACTATCTCATGGGAATTCCCAGCATAGCACCAGGCTGGAAAGAATAATAGTGTGAAATGAATCATACCCACTGTTTGGTTGGCACTTTTTCTCTTCCCGTTCTATGTTGTTTACCGAAGTAACAAATGCAAGGGACTAAAAACGTAGTACTTCACCAAAAGCAATACTAGTCTTTTGGAATGAATAAGTAAACATTACAAACATCGTTCTGTCTGATTTTTATTCCTACGGGCGCAGTGAACATTATTTTGGGTGCTTAGAATACCCTCTTGAGCAGATGAACGTTAAAAAGGAATAAAGAATGTCAGTGTGCGATGTCCACTCTGAGCAGTGGCCCAGTTGCCCAGCTCAGAGAGAACTTCAATTACAAGTGACATTTAACAACCACTTCACCAAACGCAACCAAAAATTAGGTATCAGTGCTGTTGAACTGGTGTGAACTGGCTGAATCACGTCACGGCTCTACACCTGTGTTGTAATCCCATTTTGGAGAGTTTTCTGTTAAAGCACACAGGGAGGATATATATTGACTCTCCTCCTCAGTAGAGGGCGTGGCTCATGTTTTCTTGGGAGTATGGTCTGATGAAAGACAAAATCCACACCTCCGTGTAGAAATGAGCCATCTCAGAAGCAGGAACACAGAGAGACGCTCAGGGTCATAAAGGAAGGAAAGCCACATGTGGAAAATGTCTGAGAACTCTGTCTGCAGTGGCCTTGGCCAAGACCAAGGCCCAGGCAAAGATAGGACAGAGGACCAACACGGAGACAACAAGCTCGTGAGGCAGAGCTGCAAGCTGGCTTCATGGCCCACCGAGGCAGAGGCCACGGGACCAGGGGCTGAGAGGCTGAGGACTAGACAGAGGCCTGGCTACTAGCAGAGGGGAGATGAAGTTGTGCACTGATGACTGTATCCATACTGTTTAGTGATTCTGACTGGTGGTCACCCGTTCACTTCCCTAATAAACCCTCATGATTGTGAATTTTGTCTGTGAGTTCTGTGTGGCCACGGCAGCGAATTATTATAGAACCCAGGGGAATTAGAGAGTGCCAGGAGAGGAGGGCTGCTATCAGAATAGGGAAAAGGAGGCAGGCAGAGGCATGTCTGACCTCTGCCTCAGGGCCACAAGGCTGCCAGAGGAGGTCAGATACGGCCCCGACCCTTTCTCATGGAAGCGGTCCTCTTGACCTAGCACGGACCATGGCTCTTCTGTGTCGGCCACAGTTCAGTAAGCCAGGGACTTTTTTTATGCCTATGGGCAGAAGGAACAATATTTGGGGTGCTTAGAATACACTTTTGCACGTTAAAAAAGAGTGAGGGATGTAAATTTGTGATTTGAAAACTTGCCCCCTGGCGTGGGACTCAAGTTCTATTATTAAGACCCCAAACAGTCCAGCATTTCATTCCTCACTTGTGGCGTTTCCCCTCTTTCAGTAGCCCAGACTTTCAGTCCAGCACCATTTCCCTCATGAGAAAATGCTGGAAGTGAGAATGAGGTTTATGGCCTGTTGCTAGAGTTTCATGTCATCGCTTGGAGGGCAGCTACCATGGCTGCTTTTTCTGAGGACATTTTCGTGCTACCACCATGAACCAAGCAGGAGCCCTGGGGATGCCGCGGTTACACCGTGTGCTGCAATCTGCAAGGTTAGCAGTTCGAAAGCACCAGCCAGCCCCTCGGGAGAAAGATGGGGCTTTCCACTCCCTTAAACAGATACAGTCTCAGAAACCCACAGGGGCAGTGCTACCCTGTCCGGGAGGGTTACTGTGAGTCAGCATCCACTCAATGGCAGTGAGCGTTGAGTTTGGATCATGAATAAGACTTGATGTGATAGTGGGTTTGGTATTTTGAGCCTTACTTTAATCGCTACAGTTTGAAATGCTAAGAATGCCAAAGGTGCAAAAAAAATCAGTGCCTAGAGGCCCTGATTTCCCCCAAATAACCTCCAAATAAAAAAAAAAACATTTAAATGAGGCTTAGGTAATCCTAAGAGTAAGTCCCTGGAGAAGGACATCATGCTTGGTAGAGTGGAGGGACAATGAAAAAGGAGCAGCCCTTAGGAAGGTGGACTGACACAGTGGCTGCAACAGTGGGCTGAAGCTAGAAACCAAAGTGAGAGTGCCGCAGGGCCACAGGGGTTTGTTCTGTGGTCCACAGGGTCACCGTGGGTGGAAGTGATGCACTGGCACTAACAAGAGGAAGCGGAGGAGAAATAAGCGCACCTGTACGTACCTGGCCCTAGAGTCGACATGTACTGTGCATTACTGCATGACTTTCGTGCCTTTCTGGGGAGGTGGCAATAGTGATTTCCATTGGCGAGCTGAGACCTTGAGGCCCTCACCTGTGAAAGAGTGACCGGGCCCTTCTGGCAGCAAGGCTGCACTCTTTCCTGAAACTCTCCAGAGACAATCAGAGGTGTGAACTCTTTGCCAAGATTTGAGAAGATTCTAGGGCTCTGGAGAGAGGCAGGGCAGTCTAAGGCAAAAATTGTAAAGTGAGCGAATTTGGTATGTGACTCTTTATAACAGCCACCTCCCTACTCCTGACACCAGGCAGCAGCTGCTTTACCAGAGCCTTTTGCTCCCCCTCATGCCCTGGTCTGCTACAGCTTTGACAACTGAAACAAACACAACAAAAAATCACTACCATCTACTCGATTTTGACTCATAGTGACCCTATCGTAGAGGGTAGAACTTCCCCTGTGGGTTACCAAGGCTGTAGCTGTTTACGGGAGCAAAAGGCTGCATCCTTCTCCCTGCCAAGCTTGCAGTTGGCAGCCCAACTCATAAGTAGTACCTACTGAGAGCTCCTGACAACTGAAAGGGTGAAGGTATTTCATCATTCTGGGAGAAGACTCTTGGAACATAAAGCCTGGGGTCTCAAATCCCACGAGGAATTTTAAACTCTAAGAATGGGCAGTCGAAGGCAAGTAAAATGTTTAGGGGGTGAATTCTTTATGTTCCCCTTCAACTATAGTCTCAGTCCTTTGCCAAAAGTCACTGTAGTAGAGTGAGATCTCTTCTACCCAAGTCCCTGTAGCTCCCACCATATGATTGGATGGAACAGTACAAATAGCACCTGTGTGACTCTATGCAAACCGCACATGTGTAACCGGTTGCCACTCCCTTGCCTGTAAGGGGGGTAAGACATCTTTGATGGGCCATCTTTGAAGCAGAGAAAGAAACCCAGAGGACCTTGGAAGAGCACATTCAAGATCTCTGTGTAAAGTGGCAGAGGCCATGGAGACCACATGGACCACAGACTGTGGCATGGAGACTCAGAGGAGCAGAGCTGAGACCATGGGGTACCTTCTCCTCGTGTGGCCTGACTGTGGGATAGGGTGACAGGAGGGCTGGCTTCCTGACCCACGGAGAAAAGGCCAAAGGACCACATGGCTGAGAGACTAAGAACTGGAGAGATATGGCTGTGGACTGAGGAGACCAATGACTATATCCTGATTATGACGTATGATCATCTATGTACTTCCCTAATCAACCCCATTAATCGTGAGCATTATCTATGAGTTCGGTGTGGCCTTGCCACAAATGATCACACCAAGCATAAAGGTAGAGTGCCGTGGGAGGAATAGTTGGTGTCTGTAACCTCGTGGCACTAGGGAAGCCAGAGGAGGTCAGATGTGTCCAGCTCCATTGCCATTTGTCATCATCACCAAGAAACTCTCTGGAGAGTGTCTAGGCTCTACCTTCGTGATGGCACCATCCTGGTTCTCTGCTGACATCTGAGGACTTTTGAACAGTTTTTCCCCCTGGTTTTGTTTACTAAATGGAACAGGGCTTTTTAGTACAGATGCATTGCTGTACTGTTGGAACTGCATGTAAGCCCGGTCAGTGCACGGAGGCCCTTAGAAATCCTGTTGTATGATTCGATTGGCATTCCCATCTAAATCAGAAACAAAATAAGGTGCCAGATTTCATTAGTTTACTCACCATTGTTCTGAAAGTGTTAATAAATAAATTGAAATAAAAAATGTAACATAAATATTTCAAAAGACGGGCGGGA
Organism: Echinops telfairi; assembly: GCF_000313985.2. Lineage (NCBI taxonomy): Eukaryota > Metazoa > Chordata > Mammalia > Afrosoricida > Tenrecidae > Echinops > Echinops telfairi. The sequence goes on along the minus strand of NW_022103906.1, from coordinate 44,601,158 downwards.
AACTCTCGCTGGTCACTTGCTTGAAAAGGTTAAGTCATATCACTGGAAAGCTTGAATTCAGTAAAGTGGCCATATTATTTAAAGTGCAAAAGCAATGTCCTTAGACAATAGTTAGAAAATATCACATAAAAACGAGAGTAGTCAAAACCACCTACATTCATAGACCGATAATACTGCACCGAGAACCAGAAGTAAATCACTTTGCCTAGTGAAGATAATCTTGGACAAAGGACCATACCATTAAATCGCGAAGAAAGTCTTTTACCAAAGAATACTGGCACCTGGATACCCATTTTCAGAAAAATGAAACAAGATCCATATCGCATAACTGATTCAAAAATGAACTCAGGGTGGACCCAAGACCTAACTTTATAATCTGAAACTATAAAGATCATCAAAGAAAAAAATAGCAACAAAATTAGGGGCTGGAATTTATGGCATAACCAAAAATGCACAAATAGCAGAAGGTAAACTAGGCAAGTGGAGTCCCCTAAGAATTAAACACAAAAGACTTCTCCCAAAGAGTAAAAAGAGAAGTTACAGACTGGGGTGAATATTGAGCAATGAGATGTCTGATGAGGGGCTAATCTCGAAAATGCATAGAAAACTTCCAAACTTCAGTACCTCCACAACACAAACACAAGCAATGTAGTGAATAAATGGGCTAAGGAAATAAATGCACTTCACCCAAGAAGACATTCAGGCAGCCAACGAGCTATCTCCTCCTCTCATCATTAATAGCAATTAAAAAAGAGAGAGCGAGAAAACAAGCACTGATGTGGCTGTGGAGGAAGGGAATCCCCGGCGCCCTCCACACAGCTGATGGGACTGCAGAATAGGACAGCCACTGTGGAAAAATGATATGATGGTTAGCAGCCCAGCATGTAACCTACCACACCATCAGGGCTCTAATCTCACCCTTAATCGCCACCTCATAGCTACTGTGTGCACAGCAGAACCTTCTGCTCGGGACCCATCCTCATGATCATTGCTATGTCAGAGCCCATTGTGGCAACCACTCTGTCTATTCATCCCCTCGGTGGACTTCTTGCTGTTGATCTACTTTATGTGGCATGTGTCCACTCTGAGGGACTGTCTCTCTTGATAAGGAGCCCGGGTATCATAGTAGTTACCCAGTGGGCTGTAATCTGCAAGGTGGGCAGTTTGAAACCACCAGCCACTCCTTGGAAGAAAGATGGGGATTTTTACTCCCATAAACAATGACAGTCTCAGAAAGTCACAGGGACAGTTCTATCCTGTCCTATAGCATCACTATGAGTCGGCATTGACTCAAAGGTAGTGAGTTTGATTTTTTTTTTAGCCTCTTTTGATACCATGTCTAAAGTATGTGAGATGAAGTCTCACCATGCTTTCTTCTAAGAAGCATTCTGGCTGTATTTATTCCAATACAGATATACCCAAAGCCATATTTTGGCTCCAGTGGACTTGCTTTCATTTTCTTCAACTTGAATTTGAATTTACACATGTGCAATTGATGGTCTGTTCCACAGTTAGCCCCTGGCCTTTTTTGGCTGCTGATAACTTAGGCTTCATTTAGGACCTGATCATTTTCCATTTAAAATGTGTTTTAACTACATTAGGCAAGCATACGGTGGCCTGAAGGAAGAAGGTCTTCCTTGCAAGATGACTTATTTGGGGACAGTCCAAGAATTTTATGGAGGATTTTCATGAACATTGGCAGCAAACATGTCGCTTCCCCGTATGCCGTCCATTATTAACTCCTTTACCTATATTAATACGTTAACTTCCCACAATAACCCAAGTGGGTATTTAATATTCTCAATTGATAGATGGTTTAGATAAAGTAAGTCAGAGAGGTTGTATAAATTGCCCAGTATGACACTCCAGTATGTGGCCGAACAAGGACAATAAATCGTCTCTCTTTAGTCACCATGCTATAATCTCTCCATTCACTAGGTCAAAGGGAAGTTTACATATTTAAAAACTTTTAGATATTTTTGCTAGAGCTGTTAACAAAAGTATCGGCCATTCAAACCTAGCAGATGCTCTGTGGGGAAAAGTTGTAGATGTAACAGGCTAGGAAACCCTATGACATCACTGAGTCAGAATCAGTTATGGAACTAACTCATATTTTCGTCAACTGGCCCTTCAGAAAGATTTTATCAGCATCACATCTCACAAAAGGAGCATGTGAGTGCCTGCTTTCCTCATCCTTCAACACCGAATGGGGTTGTTGGACAGTTTTCAATCGGATATTACTGTGTTATTAGGTGCTGTTGAGTTGGTTGCAGCTCATAGTGGACAGAACTAAACACCACCAGGTTCTGTGCTAACCTCACAAGTCTTTTGTTGGAGCTCATGGCTGTGGCTACGGTGTCATTCTATCTCATGGAGAAGCTTCCTCATTTTTACCGATCCTCCAGTTTACCGAGCATGATGTCATCTGTCAGGGACTGGTCCCTCTGGAGGCCACTTCCAAAGGACCTGAGTGAGGCGAAGTCTTGCCCTCCTGCCAACCTGACAGGTGAAGACAGAAAAAATGAATAGCTCAGTTCCAATGAGCAAATTCTCTAAGGAAGACAAATACATTTTCAAAGATTTTACTTGCTTTCTTTTTATTACTAAAATTGCCTTTTCTAGTGTTTTGCCCATCTTTATTGTATTTTTCTTCCTTTTCTTATTGATATATTAAAATCTATTACTACAGCAATAAACTTAGTGTGATCCTTAACCCACAAATTTTCATCGATATCATCTCACTCTTGTAGCCCCCCCTTTTAAAATATTTGCTATATAGATACTGAAACCTGAATATATTAAAATGTTTCAATATGATTCTTCATGATTTCTAAATTATAGCATGCTTATAAAACCTTTTTACCTTACCAAGTTCTTAAAAATATTCACCGTATTTTCTTCTACTGCTCCCCCATTCTGTTACTTTTATACTAAGGCATCCTGGTAGCATAATGAAGTGCACGTTCAGGTGCAAAGGGCATGGTGAGTGACTTGAATCCATCACTCACTCCTTGTGAAAAGGTGAGACTTTCTTTTCCTATAAAGATTTGAAGCCACAAACACCCAAACTATTTTGTCTTAGAGGGTGTTATGAGTCAGAATCAACTCAATGGCAGTGGGCTTGTTTTTATACTTTTATATATTTTCTTCTTTGATCTACCTTAATGTAAAGAATGGAGGAAAAAATTGTTTTCTTTTGTTACAAATCACAAGCTAGTTGACCCAACACTTATTAAATAATACATCTTTTCAAAATGCTATAAAATCCCAATTTTGCCACATAGTAAATAAGCACCCAAATTTGATTTGTTCCTGAAGCTATTCCTAAATGCTATTCATCTGTTACCTACATACCAGAACCACGCGATTTTAATTTTGATACCTAAAATTGACCTTAATACTTGGTCAAATTTTGGCCTCTCCATTACTCTTGTTTTTCAGAATTTTCCTATCCTAAAATATAAATTTCCCCAAATACATTTTGGAAATAGTTGATTAGGTTGTCAGGGAAAAAAAGCAGGTTCTTTCTTGTAGATTAATTTAAAGCTAATTAACACCATTACAATATTGTGTTACCCTAATTTTCACTTTTGGTTAGGTTATAGAAAGCTGCAAAGAAGGTCACTCCTCTTCTACCCTAATAACCAGAAGAAGACCACAAAATCAAAACTTTTCTTAAATACATCAAAAGACTGAGTTTGTGAGAGAATGGAGCAAGCTGTTTGTTATCTGTGGGGGGGGAAGACCAGCCCCCACAACTCATCACGGGTTTGATAGATGCAATTGTACAGTTAATATATATAAAAATTATAGTAAAGTCCTAGAGAGCATGAGGAATAGAGGAGAGATCGAAATAATGGAGTTAGACACATTTCAGAGTAGCATGCTTACCTCAGCCCCGCTTGGTGGTCCATGTGGAGATGGGGGACCGAGGGCAGGAGAGAGGGGGTGGGGAAGGAGGACAAGGGGAAAGGAAACAGGGGAGAGAGAACCGGAGAGGAGAGGAGGAGCCAATGAGAGGCCAAGAGGGAGCCTGAGAGAGCTCTTTATTGCTAACCCAGGCTTATACATGCAAGCCCCCTAATTACAGGTAAGGGACATATGTCACAGGAAGGGGTTGCACTGCCGGTTATACATCAGTGAGAGGTGGGCAATCTAGGGATATACACGCAGCAGAAAGAGGAGGGATTAGAGGTATACATGTGACAAGAAGGGCGGATCCTAGATTTAGGATGGCAGCCTAACTTTGGATGTTACTGAGTAGGTTTGACCTGTTCTCTGGATCTCCATAGAAACCATTATCGCTGACAAAAAACAAAAAGTGAGTGATAATGCAAGAATATTTTCTTCTATTAAATTGGCCTTCTTTGGCCTACTAATGGGCTTTGGGTCTCCACTCCACACTCCCCCCATCATTCACTATGATAAGATTTGTTGTTCTGATGGGTCTTAAAGTCTTGAAGGTAAACAAGCGGCCATCTAGCTTAGAAGCAACAAAGCCCACATGGAAGAAGCACACCAGCCTGTGTGATCACGAGGTGCCAAAGGGATCAGTTATCAGGCATCAAAGAACAAAAAATCATATTGTGTGCTCACCTCCATGATACAATGCTGAAGACAAATGGGTGCATAAGCAAATGTGGCAAAGAAAGCTGATTGTGCCCAGCTATCAAAAGGTATAGCATCTGGGGTATTAAAGGCTTGAAGGTAAACAAGCAGCCATCTAGCTCAGAAGCAATAAAGCCCACATGGAAGAAGCACACCAGCCTGTGTGATCACAAGGTGCCGAAGGGATCAGGTATAAGGCATCATCAGAATAAAAAGCTTACCATAGTGAATGAGGGGGGCAGTACGGGGAGAAGACCCAAAGCCCATTTATAGGTCACTGGAGATCCCCTTGCAGAGGGGTCTCGGGGAGGAGAAGACTCAGTCAACGTGCCATGTAGCAACAATGAAAAATACAACTTTCCTCTAGTTCCTAAATGCTTCCACCACCACCCACCACCCCAGAACCCTGACTATCATGATCCCAATTCTACCTTGCAAGTCTGGCTAGACCAGAGAATGTACACTGGTATAGATAGGAAGTGGAAACACAGGGAATCTAGGGCGGATGATTCCTTCAGGACCAGTGGTGTGAGTGCCGATACTGGGAGCGTAAAGGGAGAGTGGGTTAGAAAGGGGAAACTAATTACAAGGATCTACATGTGACCTCCTCCTTGGGGGACGGACAACAGAAAAGTGGGTGAAGGGAGATGTCAGAAAGGGCAAGATATGACAAAATAATAATTTATAAATTATCAAGGGCTCATAAGGGAGGTGAGAGTGGGGAGGAAGGGGGAAAAAATAATGAGCTGATGCCAGAGGCTTAAGTGGAGAGCACATGTTTTGAGAATGATGAGGGAAATGAATGTCCAAATGTGCTTTACACAATTGATGTATGTATGGATTGTAATAAGAGTTGTATGAGCCCCTAATAAAACGATTTTTAAAAAAAGAAACCATTAACAGTAGGGTATAAACTCCACCTACTGGACCAGGCTAATGGTCCCAAACCTTTAGGGAGAAGTAACCCATTGTCCTTAACCGCAAGGAGTGGGCCCTACCTGTGGTGGGACCAGACAGTAATCTGGCAACTGACTGCCTTCAGGGAGGTAACTTGACCATCATTTACCATTAGCTGCAAGTAGTGTCCCAAGTCTAACACATATTTGGAGAGACTACTTAGGAGAAATCTTTCTGTTTCCCAGTTATCCAGAGGGGGAAACACCTCTCCAAGAAGCGATAAGACACAAAATGATAAGACCTGTGACAAAGCAGAAGAGGAAGCAGGTGTCATCACACAAGCAACTAAATGTAAGGCAGCTAAAATGCTAATAAATTGCTAAAGGTCCCCTGTGAATTCACACCAGCCCTAGTGCCACTGGGCTGCTAAGCACAAGGAAGGGTGGCAGTTGGAAACCAGTAGCTGCTCTGTGGGGTGGGGAAGGGGTGGGGTAGGGAATGAGGCTTTCTACTCCCATGAAGAATTACAGCCTCCAAAACCCAATGGGGCAGTTCTACTCTGTCCTATAGGGTTGCTATAAGTCAGAATCAACTCAAAGGCAGTGAGTTTGATTTTTGGTTTGAGTCTGAAATTGCTGGAGGTCCAAGACATGGGGAAAATTCATATTTACAAACTCTTTTGTGAACCTCACCTGGTGCTCATGTAAGGGATTAGGAACAGGAAATGAGATTGAAAAGAGCCACCCTAGGAGTACTTCAGCATGGAGAAGTAAACTGAGGACTGCCTAAGGAAAAGCAAAAGGTACCAAGAGTCTGAACTTACAATATGACAGTGAGTCCTTGTGGGGTTCATTTTGTTTATACAGCAAACAAAAACTGGACTAATTTTGAACATTTCGAATGCTAGGATGACCAATTCAAGAGAAATTCCTTGCCGAAAGAATATAGCAAGATCTATCTTGAAGCAGAATGCTATCTATGATAATATCTTTCCATATACAAGAATGTTCAGTTAATATAATTATCATTCAAATTTACACACCAACCACTGAAGTTAGTGATAAAAAATAAATTAAAAATTCTACCAATGATATCAGTTGGAAATTGATCAAACATGCAATTAATATGCACTGATAATACTTGCGATTAGAATTTTGAAAGTTGGAAGCAAAGAGGAAGGGACAATAATTGAAAAATATGGGCTTTGTGATAGAAATAAAGATGGAGATTGCATGATAGACTCTTGCAAGATCAAGAACTTTTTTATTGCAATTACCTTCTTTCAACAACATAAACAGTGATTGTACACATGTACATGAACATCAGATCTATGACATCAGAATCAAATTGACTACAACTGTGGGGAGAGACAATGGAGAAACTCAATATTAGCAGCCCAAGCACAGCCAGGATGAATTCTGGAACAGACTATCAATTGCTGTCATGTAAGTTCAGGTTGAAGTTGAAAAAAATTGAAACAAATCCAAGAGAGCCAAAATACCACCGTGACTATATTTCAAGAACATTTCAAGAATAGATTTACTACACTAAACACCAATAAGAGAGACATGACAAGCTGTGGGATGACATCAACATCATACTTGAAGAAATCAAAATGTTATTTAAAAGACAAGAAAGAAAGAAAGAAAAAATTCCCAAAATCAGCCAATGAAAACCTTATGGAACTTAACAGTCTGATCTACAAGAGATCGCGGAGATGGTGCAAGACAGGGCAGCATTTTGTTCTGTTGTGCATGAAGTTGGCCATGAGTCGGAGATGAACAAGAAGAACAAGTTATAAGTGAGATGACGTGGTACGCTAATAGCATAACATTTTAATGCTGGTACAAATATACCTGGGAAAAGTTTGTGGAGCAATGAAATGAAAAGATAGAGGAATTTACCCATGAGGTTTTTAAAGGCCCTCCTATATTGAGTTTTATCAGTGTGCTTGACGTTTAATGGATTGATGGGATTGCAGTTGTCTAGGGCTGCTACAACAGAAATATAACAGGCGGGTGCCTTTAACAAACAGAAATTTATTTTCTCCATTCAGGAATCCAGAAGTCCAGATTCAGGGTACAGGCGCTAGGGAAAGGCTTTCTCTCTGTTGCATCTCTTCAGTTTCAGCTTCAGCGCCTTGGTTCCTTTGTCCCCATGTGTCTTAGCATCTATCTTTCCTTATCGCTGCTCACTGGCTCACTTGTCTATTTTTTTTATATCTCTCAAAAAAGGAGAACCCTCTCTCAAATGGGATTACAACCACAAATACAGAGGTTAGGCTTTTATTTGGGTGGTGGGGGGCGGGGGCACAATTCAATCCATAGGAGATGGTTGTCTTACCTCTGAATGCCTGGGCATTGCCTTTAAGAGCCACAGTGATCTCCACTTAGACCGTCGATGAAGAACCATCTGGCAGCTGATATGACAACATGTAACAACCGTAGTTCTATGTTTATTTAAATAGAGAGGGCTGTCTGGAAGGTTATTCTCCTAAAGGCTGGCAGTGACTCTGTGTTAAGGGACCCTCTCTCTCTTGCCCCTCCCCAGCCCATTCCTTTACTTTCCAACTGTATATCTATAAATACAAATTATATATATATGACTACATTCTCCACGGATAAACTGTCGCCAATATGCAAACAATATTTAGATTAAAGGAAAAGTTCTCTCCACCACCACCATTACATTCTACTTTTTGGGCCAGAGATAATGACTATAATGAATATATTTTAGACAGTGATAGCTGCTAATGAAGTATCTTTCACAAAAGTAGGACCAATTTGTTGTTGTTGTTATTTGCTATTTGCAATTGAGCTGGCCCCTGACTCATGTTACCCTATGCAAAATGAGATCAGACCACAGTCATTTCATTGGTTGATTTTTGGAAACAGATCACCAAGCCCTTCTACCTTGTCCACCTTAGTCTGGAAGTTTCACTCAAGCTTGTTCAGCATCAACAACACACAAGCCTCCTTTAACAGAGGGGCAGTAGGCTGCATTGGAGGTACATTGTTTAAGAATTGAGCTTGGTGTTGTTCTGTTTTTCAAGAAAGGTGATAATTTCACCACTGAATAACCACTGCTCCCGACATTAGCTTACAACCTTAGTGACACTAGTGAGAATGCCCTGTTTCTGCCATCTGATCAACACAGGGTCACAATATCACTAGCCCCTGATCTACTAACCTTGTTGGTTTGACAGACTGGAAAAATATTTATGTTGCTTTAATTTACATTACCGTGATTGATCAACAACCTTTGTTCTGTGCTTATTGAATATTTCCTCCAGGACATTCATGTTAATCTTCATTGCTCATTTTCTTATTGGGATATTTACCTTCTAAAGATTGGTAAGTTAATTATTTGTGAATATTTTAACCATATATATTAGAATTATTGATCATTCATTACATTTTTAATACCTGCTTTTTCCTTCTCCCAGATCAGGAAATAGGTTCCTATATGTTCTCTTGAGCCCTGATGATGCAGTGCTAAACTGAAAATCAGTGGTCCTAACCTTCCAGCGGCTCTTCAGGAGAAAGATGTGGGAGCCAGCTTCTGTGAAGATTTACGGTGTTGGAAACCTCATGAAACTGATTTTGCAGGGTTCTACAAAGTCACCCTGAGTCAGAATAGACTTGACAGTGGCAGGTTTGGCTTTTTGGCTCAAGGTGTTCTTATATTGGTGTTTAATTGTTTTTGCTTTTTGTATTTGGCTTTATGATACATTTGGTATATGTGTTTGTGGGGTGAGACAAAGATTTAACTTTTTAAAATTCCCAAATAAAGACCAATAGGGTGCAGTATAGCACTGATGAAACATACAACTTTTCTGTAGTTAAATGCTTCCTACCCCCCACTGTCATGATCCCAATTCTACCTTAAAAATCTGGCTAGACCAGAGCATGTACATTGGTACAGATAGGAACTGGAAACACAGGGAATCCAGGACAGATGACACCTTCAGGACCAGTGGTGAGAGTGGCGATGCCTGGAGGGTGGAAGGAAGGTGGGGTAGAAAGGGGGAACCAATTACAAAGATCTACATATAACCTCCGATGGGTGACAGAAAAGTGGGTGAAGGGAAACATCGGTCAGTGTAAGACATGAAAACATAATAATAATTTATGAATTATCAAGCATTCGGGAGGGAGGGAGGGTGGAGGAAGGAGGGGAAAAATACGGAACTGACACCAAGGCTCAAGTAGAAAGCAAATGTTTTGAGAATGATGATGGCAACAAATGCACAAATGTACTTGACACAGTGGATGGATGGATGGATTGTGATAAGAGTTGTGTGAGCCCCCCCCACCAAATGATTTAAGAATAATAAATAAATAAAGACCAATAATTGAATACATTGTCCTTTTGAAATAGTACTTGTGTCAAGTTCAGATGTTGTCACTCTTAGGGGCCATTAAATGGGTTCTGACTCATGGCAGCTCTGTGTACAAGAGAACAAAGCATCTTCCCCACCCTGTGCTTTCCCCACAAGCGTTCCTGTGCTTCAGCTCATTGTTGCAGCCGCTGCCTCAGCCTATCTCGGGGAAGGTCCTCCTCTTTTTCACTGAAGCATGATGTCCTGCTCCAAGGACTGGTCTCTCCTGCTAACAGGACAAAGGTCCATGTGACGCAGTCTTGCCCTCCTGACCTCAAGGAGCATCTGGCTGCCCTTCTTCCCAGCAGAGGTGTTTGCTCTTTTGGCAGTCCCTGGTTCTGCCACTGTTCTTCACCAGACCGTAATTCAAATGCCTTGACTCTGCTTCCCAACTTTCTCATCTACACAAGGCAATTGAAAACACCGTGGCTTTGGTCAGGCGCATCTTAGTCTTCAAAGAAACACCCTTGCTTTTCAACAGCAGATTTACCCAATGCAACACATCAGTTGATCTCTTCACTGCTGCTCCCATGAGCATCGATTGTGGATCCAAGCATGACAAAATACTTGACATCCTTAACCTTTTCTCCATTTATTGTGATGTTACCTATTAGTCCGGTTGTGAGGATTTGGGTCTTCATTACATTGAATTGTAAACCATACTGAAGGCGGCAATCCCTGATCTTCACTAGAAAGTGTTTCAAATCCATCTCATTTTTTACAAGCAAAGTTGTCTCCTCCATACATCAAAGGTTAATAATAAGCTTCCTCTAATCCTGATGCCACATTCTTCTTCACATAATCCAGATTCTCTAATGATTTGCTCAGCATGCAAATGAATCATTATTGTGAGAGGAGGCACCCCCGACTCACACGTTTCTTGATTTAAAACCATGCAGTATTCCCTTGGTCTATTAGCACAATTACCTCTTGAGCCATGTCTAGGTTCTGCATAAACACAATAAATAACGTGTTCTGCAGTTCTCAAGGATATGCATATTTTGTTACGGTTCACACGGTCAAATGCCTTTGCATAGCCAGTGAAACACATGTAAATATCTTTCTAGGATTCTCTTTTTCCGACTTTTGTCAGCAATGATATTCCTTGTTTCACAACCTCTTTTGAATTCTACCTAAACCTCTGGCAGCTGTCAATGTACTGCTGTAACCACTGTTGTTTGGTCTTCAGTATAATTTCACTTGCATATGATGTCAATGATATTGTTCTATAATTTGCGCATTTTCTTGGGTCATCTTTCCTTAGAATGCATACAGATATAGAGCTCTTCTGGTCAATTGTCCAAGCAGCTGTCGTCCAAATTGCCTGGCTTAAAGTTGTCCTTTGGCTCTTCAACCTGCCTAAGTGCTTCTAGTGCTTCATCAGCTAGTTGAAACATTGGAATTCCTGGAGCCTTGTTTTTGACTAATGCCTTCAGTGCAGGCTGGACTTCTTCCTTCAGTACTATTACTTCTTACCTCCTGAAATGGTGGAGTATTGACAATTTTTTCGTTATAATGACTGCATATTCTTTCCATCTTCTTTTGAAGCTTCTGGCATCGTTCAATATTTTGCCCATCGAATCTTTCAATATTGCAACTTGAGGCTTGGATTTTTTTCTTCCATTTTCTCAGTGGAAGCTATGCTGAGCATCTGCTTCCTCTCTGGTGTTCTAATTCTAGGTCTTTGCACGTTTCATTATGATATATTACTTCATCTTGAGCTTCCCTTACAACATTTCTTTTCAGCTCTTTGACTTCATCATTTCTTCCATTTGCCTTAACAATTCTATGATTCAAAACAAATTTGAGAGTCTCTTCTGGCATCCACTTTGATCTTTTCTTTCCTGTCTTTTTAATGATCTTTTACTTTCTTCATGCATGATGTTCTTGATGTCATCTCTCAGCTCATCAAGTCTCTGTCATTAGTGACCGATGCAGTAAGTCTGTTCTGGAGATATATTTGAAATTCAGGTGAGATAGACTTAAGGTTGTCTTTTGACTCTCATGGCCATACTTTACTTTTCTTCAGCTTCAATCTGAACTTCAATCTGAACTTGCAATCGGTATTCTGTTCCGCAGTCAGCCCCTGTCTGGTTTTAGCTGCTGATTGGGGCTTTTCCCTTCTCAGGTGACTTATGAGCGGTGGACTTCATCTTCTGGCACTATCCCTGGGGACATTCTGTGAAGTTCCCCTGTCTGAAAAGTTCTGCTGCTGCCCGTAGGTTTTCAGGGACCAATTCCTCAGAAGTGGACAGCCTTGTCCTTCTCTGCAGTCTGCTCTTAGTCTGGATGCTCTGCTGAATGGGTTCACTTAGGCGACCCCACAGTATTTAAAATACCAATGACATAGCTTCCCGCAGCCCAGCAATGCACAAGACAGCACACTATGACAAACGGGTAGACAAGTGGTGGCAAATACAGATAGTATGACTTCTATTTGAATTCCCTATGCAGGTGTTTATTTATTTATTTTTATGAATCATTTTATTTGGGGATCCTACAGCTCTTATAACAATCGATTGTATCAAGCAAGTTTGTACATATGTTGCCATCATCATTTTCAAAACATTTTCTGTCAACTTGAGCCCTTGGTATCAGCTCCTCTTTTTTCCCCTCCCTCCCACCTTCCCACCCTCATGAACCCTTGATAAATTATAAATTATTTCATTTTCATATCTTACATCATACACTGTCTTTTTTCATCCATGTTTCTGTTGTTTGTCCCCTGGAGAAGGTGGGGCTAATATGTCAATCATTGCAATTGGTTCCCTCTTACTCCACCTACTTTTCCCCTCTCCCCCTAACTTCATGGTATCATTCTCCCATTACTGTTCCTGAGGGGTTTATATGCTCTTATCTGTACCAGTGTACATGCTCCAGTCTAGCTGGATTTGTAAGGTAGAACTGAGATCATGATAATGGGGGTGTGGAATCATTAAAGAACTAGAGGAATTATTTATGTTTTGTCAGTGCTATACTGTACCCTTGCTGACTCGTGTTTATTTTCAAACTATTTATAAAATGCATTCATCATATTGCAAATTGAAAAATACAATAATCATATTTTGGAAAATATTATAATACTCAATATTATGTAAATATATTTATTATATATTAATTTTAAATTTCAAATGATAAAATTTCATTTATAATTTAAT
>NW_022103906.1:44583053-44588014 GCF_000313985.2 Echinops telfairi | reverse complement strand
TTATAGGTATGTGTGTGTACATAGATAAAAGAAGAAAATTAGTAAAGCTATATCTTGTTATAGAATAAATATGATTTAAATTTTATTCTTAACTCTTTTTTTGTGTTTTACAAATCATGTAGAGTACACCTGTATTATTTATATTATAATACAAAAATATATATATTTATATTATTTTCAGTTGTAGTTCTCTCATAAATGGTCGGTTATTTTAGAAAATCTTATAAATTGACAAAAATTTTCCTCAGTTGCTCAAAATCAAGAATATATAAAAATTTGCCAATTGAGAGTAGTTGGTAAAATCAGTAAAATATCAAACTTTCAGGTTTAGAATTTTTATTTTTCTTATGTTCAAGTTTATTTTCTGTTAGACATTCACTTCGTCTCGTCAGGCCTCAGATCGATATATTCCCGTTTGTCTTAGTTCTACAAGAACTTGATGTGCGTTTCTTATCTAAACGCACCGGTGCCAGGGTCTCCTGCCCTGTCTCATCCTGTGTGGTTCGTCTCCTAAGCCACACACCCAGAAGCCGAAGGCCGGCTTTCCCTGAGCCACACTGAGCCTTCGAGTGTGGTAGTGCATGGGATGGGTAGTGCATGGGATGTTAAGACCTCATGGAAGACTCACTGCCCACCAGTCTTAGCCTCCTGCTTCTGTCAAAGGAACATCTTAGTGATGGGTATAAACAGTCTTGGCTCTAACCACTCAGGTGAAAACAGAAGTTTGGGCTGCTGCAAATGTTTAATCATCCAACTAGATGAAGATAGATCGGGAGCCTTTCGAGCTGGACAACATTCTAATAGTTGAGGAACAAGGCAAAGAAAGGCATCTGTGAGCATTCCCGCCCACTGCTCTTGACCTGGCCGACCTGGGTGGTGGCTCAGGTTGCCAGGGACCATGACCTGCCGATAGTAATTCCTGCCTCATAACTTTCTCACGGTGGGATGGCCCAGGGACTTGAAGGAAGGAGTGCTTGGTTGTCAGGGTGGTTCTGCCAAATGCTTGTGTGACCACACTCGTGCTTATCCTCTGAGATCTTACCTGATTCCACGGTAGATGTGTAAGCAAGTTCTACAAGAAATTGATGTGAGGTAGCTGTCTTTTTCCCCCTATAAACACCCCTGACCCCTTCATTTGTTTCTCAGGAAGGATCGATAACTAGCCTCTCTCTTAATAAGGATGGCAGTCATCTTTCTTCCTGGTGGACGCTTGGTAGATGAGGTGAAGAGTTCAGTCTATATCTGAAGACTCTGGTGGGGTCTTTGTTGCCCAATCTACAAAAGCCTTGTAGATTAATTCACCTGCCCACGCACCCAGTCAAGAGCATCAAGTCCAACTTACGTTGTTGGTAGGTGCCATTGAGTCTGTTCAGGTTCACAGGGATCCGTAGCACAACAGAGCAAAACACTTCCAGCTCCTGCGCCATCCTCACCATGGCTCCCGGGCTGGAGCCCACTGTTACAGCCACTGTGTCAACCCATGTCCTTGAGGGCCTTCCCCTTTTGGCTGCCCCTCCACTTTACCAAACACGATGTCCTTCCCTCGGGACTGGTCTCTGCTGACAACATGTTCAAAGCATATAAGATGAAGTCATGCCGTCCTGGCCTTACTTCTTCCAACACAGATCATTCTGTCCTTTTAGCAGTCCATGGTACTTTCAATATTCTTTTCCAGAACTGCAATTCAAATGTAGTAATTCTTCTTCAGTCCCCCTTATTGAATGTCCAATTTCACATGCATATGAGGCAATTGAAAATACTGTGGCTCGGGTCAGGTGCTCCTTAATCTCGACAGTACTTTTCAATACTCTAAAAGGGGCTAGTTTAGCACATTTACCTAATACAACACATCTTTCTACTTCTTGACTGCTGCATCCATGAGTATTGATTGTGGATCCAAGCATGACCAAATCCTTGACAACTTCAATCTTTTCTCCATTTATCATAATGTTACCTATTGGTCCAGTTGTAAAGATTTTTGTCTTCTTTACATTGAGTTGTGATCCATACTGAAGGTTGCAATCCTGATCTTCATCAGCCAATGCTTCAAGTCCTCCTTACTTCCAGCTAGCAAGGTTGTGTCATCTGTATAGTTCAAGTTCTTTTTTTTTTCAATCATTTTATTGGGGGATCATACAACTCTTATCACAATCCATACATACACCCATTGTGTCAAGCACATCTGTACATTTGTTGCCATCATCATTCTCAAAACATTTTTTTTCCACTTGAGCCCTTTGTATCAGCTCCTCATTTTCCCCTCCCTCCCTCCGAACCCTTGATAATTCATAAATTATTAGTATTTTTCATTGTATTATACTGTTCAATGTCTCCCTCCACCCATTTTTCTCTTGTCCGTCCTCCAGGAAGGGGTTTATATGTAGATCATTGTGATCTGTTCCCCATTTTCCCCCCACCTTCCCCTTCCCCTCCTGGCATCTATACTCTCATTATTGGTCCTGGGGAATTTATCTGTCCTGGATTCACTGTGTTTCCAGTTTGATCTGTACCAGTGTACATGTTCTGGTCTAGCCAGATTTGTAAGGTAGAATTGGGATCATGATAGTGGGGGTGGGTGGGTGGGTGGGTGGGGGAAGTATTAAAGAACTGGAGGAAAGTTGTATGTTTCATTGGTGCGATACTGCATCCTGACTGGCTTGTCTCTTTCCAGTGAGCCTTCTTTAAGGGGATGTCCAGTTGCCTACAGATGGGCCTTGGGTCCCCAATGTGCACACCCCCTCATTCACAATGATAGGATTTTTTGTTCTTTGATGCCTGATACCTGATCCTATCTACACCTTGTGATAACACAGGTTGGTGTTCTTCTTCCATGTGGGCTTTGTTGCTTCTCAGATAGATGGCTGCTTGTTTATCTTCAATCCTTTAAGACCCCAGATGCTATATCTTTTGATAGCCAAGCACCATCAGCTTTTTCACTATATTTGCTTATGCATATTTCAAGTTCTTAATAAGCCTCCTCCAATCCTGAAACCACATTCTCCTTCATATAAGCCAGCTTCTCTGATGATTTGCTCAGCATACAAATTAAATAAGCATGGTGAGAGGATACAATCTTGTTTCACAACTTTCCATATTTTAAACCACACAGTATCCTCTAGTTCCATTTGCATAACTGCCTCTGAGCCACATAAAACTCAAAGTCTAACTCATAGATACCCTATATGGGGTGTGCAAAGGTGTAAAGCTTTACAACATCCTCATTTTACTCCCATGGAGTATCTTGTGGGTTTGAACCTCTGACCTTGTTGTTGGCAGTCCAACACTTACCTGACAGCACCACCCAGGATCAGGAGACTTAAATAGTTTTCTCTTTTGTCTTCATGACATGCTTTTAGTTCAATGCCTTTCTGTTGCTCATGTCAAAATCTTATCAGGCTCTAATTTTATTTTACTTTAAGGACTTCATTCCAGATTTTTCTTTTCTTGTTAGCAAGGTTTGAACCTCTCATTTTCTAAACTGCCCTTTTGTTGAACCATAGGATGAGTGGTCATACTTTTGTGTTTTCAAAATGTGGGTGAATTTATCAGAGAAAAGAAAAGAGGCAAGGGAATGAAGGGTCTTGTTGAGCACCTATTATGTGTCAAGCACGGTGTTAAATGCTTTACATTACATTGCAGTAAGAATTACATTTCAGTTCATTCTTCTAAAGAATCCCTTGCAAATAGCCAAGATTTGCATCAAACTCTATCTGGACTGAGCCAAAGTTCATAGTCTCTTCCTCATTACCAGGCAGACTCTAACGTAAGGATGGCAAACCAAAAGGTCTATTATCTGGAAGGAGTTGCACTGAAATGTGAATTGGCAAAGGGCATGAATAGACAATTTACAAAGGATGACACTTGAATGGCTAACAAACACTCGAGTAAATGCTCCTGATCACCCGCCATCTGGGAGATGCAAATCAAAACAATGATGAGATATCATCCTACACCCACAATGAGAGCCCAATTAAAAGAGAGAAAAAGCAGAGAAAGGCTGGATAGGGTGTGCAGATTGGAACTCTGATATACTGCTGGTGGGCTTGTAAATATGTACAACCATTGTGGGAAGTAGTATAGCAATAGAAATGCCATATGATCCAGCAATAACTTTGCTGGGCATATACCCCACAGAAATAAGAGGCAGAACATGAACAGATATATGCTCTTCCAGGTTCATGGCAGCATTGTTCATTTACATCTGAGTTGCTTGAGCCTCACCACATCATCTCTTATACCTTTTGGCTATGAGCTAGTGACTGGCTAGCAGCGGGTACAAAAGAAGCTTCCACCATTCACACATCACCTTGGAAGTCTCAGTGTCTTGACATGCTTCCTATTAACATCACCTTTGAGGATCATGTGCCTTTTCTTCATTCTTCCTGTTTTTTAATCATGCTCCCAATTCAGGAGGCAGGTTGTCTTTGGAAGCAAATCAGTGCTCGGTTGTAGGAAACATCATGGATTTACCCCTGATGGCTTCTTTAAACATCACATTCAGCATCACTAATCAGTGAGTACCTGAGAAATACTGTCATTATGGTTTGACTGCTTTGTTGTTAAAACTTCAGGAGATTCTCTGTAGTAACAGAGGGGATCATACTTTCTGAAATAGAGTTGAATTTTTCTCAGGAAAAAGCCTTCCTTCTCCTCTGCTTTAAGACATATAGGAAGACCTCTATACATGCCCTTTGCCTCCCTGCTCTTTCCTCTATTTCCCTTGACTTTCCTCCTGTCCCACTATCATGCTCAGTCCCTACCAGGGTTTCAGCAATTCCTCTTGGTTACATTACCCTTGATCATGCCCTACCACGCCTCTCACACCCTCCTCACCACCAATTTGGATCACTTGTTGTTCCCTTGTCCCTGGGTTTGTTGACACCACTTCCTTTCCCTCCCCGCCCCCCCCTCTCCCATGTCCCCCGGGAACTGTCGGTCCCATTGTTTTCTCCTCCAGATTG
>NW_022103906.1:44564815-44581597 GCF_000313985.2 Echinops telfairi | reverse complement strand
TGGAAAGCAAATGTTTTGAGAATGATGAGGGCAATGAATGTACAAATGTGCTTTACACAATTGATGTATGTATGGATTGTGATAAGCATTGTATGAGCCCCTAATAAAATGATTTTTTTAAAAAAGACATATAGAAAGAAATGCAGCCCTTGTCAGTACCACTGAGGGTCTGGAAGGAGCCTTGGTTGCATAGTGGGGCTACTAACTGCAAGGTCAGCTGTTCAAAATCACCAGCCACTATTCGGGAGAAAGATGAAGCTTTCTAGTCCCACAAAGAGTGATAGGCTCAGACACTCACAGGGGCCGTTCTGCTCTCCCCTGGAGGGTCACCTTGAGTTGCGATCGACTTGAGGGCACTGAGTTTGGTTTGGGTTTGGTAGATCTGGAGATCTCTAACTTTGAGGACACACCCTCCCATTGGATTCATGTCCTGCCAAGTTATGGTTTGAACTATTTAAACCCAAACTACACCAAATTCACTGCCATTGAATCAAGACTGACTCAGAGGGACCCCTTTGTGCATTTCTCAGACTGTAACTGTTGACAGGAGTAGAAAGCCCATCTTTCTCCTGCAGAGCTGCTGGTGGTTTTGAACTGCTGACGATGCAGCACCACCAACGTGTAACCTCTACATCACCAGGGCTATTTATAGCATCCTAATGTAGGTTTAAGGAGCCCCGGTGGCGTATGCTGTGGGTAAATATGTGTCTGCTTTCCAAAAGGACAGTGGTTCAAATTCATTAGCTGTTCTGAGGGAGAAAGATGAGGCTGTCTGTTCCTGTGATGATTTTTAAGCTCAGAAACCCTATATAGGGTTGCTGTGAGTTGACATGGCCTTAGTAACAGTGGTTTGGAGGGGCTTAATGTAGGCTTGCTCTGTTAAACCAGCATGACTCGATGGCAGTGAGGGTCCCCCTGCCCCCGACAAAACATTCAGCTAGTGAGCTATAACAAACGTGAAAATTAAAGTTGAAAAGGATAGATTCTCAACCACTGGGTGTCTTTATACTTGACCTTTTATTCGGGCCTTTTATTCTGACAAGGCATTCTTTGTGAACTTGAACTTGTACGAAGGCTATAGGAAGATGGTTGGCTGACTGGGAAACAATCGTTCCAACCATATGTGTTTCCTTGCCTTTTCTCCCACTGTTTACTTTGCCCGGAATGTGCTTCCTTCCAGGTCTGTGTGTCTAACTGCTGCCCACCCTGTTCAAACTTGGACATAAATACCCCCTCCTTTGTGAGACTTCCGCAGGTCCTGCCAGCTGCCAGCTGCATGACAGCAAGGAGGTGGTGAGGGCAGAGGTTCTGCAAGCAGATCACCTCAGTTCATACCCCTTTCTGCCACTTGGCCACCGGATGTGAGCCAAATCCTGGGACTTAGTTTCCACCTTTAAAATGATGATGACTAATAAATAATACCCACCTCACAGGTTCTCAAACCAACACCAACCCCTTTGCCACCTCGTCAGTTCCAGTGGCGAGACATGCAGTAGGAGGGAGCAGAGCTGCTCCATACGGTGTCCAAGACGGCGGATCTTGGTAGATGTAGACTGACTGCCACTTCTTTCTCCCGATACCTTTCACCTAGCAGCCAGGCACTTCTCCACAGCAACCCCGGCGTCTGTATACGTCATTAGGAAGAATAAATGATACAATATATAATAAGTTCTTATGACCGTGCTTGGCACTTCGAACCAAATCAACCCCACCGCTACTGAGAACATTCTGACTCCGAGTGACCTTATATAGGATTTCCAAGGCTCACAAATCTTTATGGGAACAGACAGCCTCATCTTTTTTTGAGACAGCATGAATTTGAAGCCTAGCTTTTTGAGGACTAGCCAAATGCTTACCGATGTCACACACAAATGAATCCTAGGCACCGTGGAACTGTCTACTGAGCAAGTTGCACGGGAATCCCTGTGGTGTGCTTCTCTAATTGCAAGTGACTAACCCTAAGATTCTCAAAGACGATCGTGTATATTGTCTTTCTTTTCCATAGGAGTCTGCTTCCTGGTGGCATTGCTGCAGGACTTAGAAAACGTTGTCAGCTCACCTGGAAATGATCCATTTTGCTCATGGGGGCCTGGTTTCATAACTTTTAAGAGATTATCTAACAGACTGTCGTGCTGTGAATTACTTAGGACGGCTCTTCTAGCTTTGTTGTGGTTGGTAGGTGCCACTGAGTCAATTTCAAGGCAAGGGGTGGAATGAATTAGTTAAAATTTATTGTGCCAACCTGGCCTATAAACACATGTGGGGTTAATTGAAGGGCAGAGAGATAAATGGCTCGGTAAGCCTTGGCTTTCTAGTTCTCGGGTCTCTTGTTTTGTGATGGTTGGACCAGGGTGCAGCTGCCTTAGCTGTTCCCTGTCTCAGCTTGCATGGCTGACTTCCTGCAAGACGTCCCCAAGGGGTAGCTGCATGGACCTATCCCAATGCAGCCCTCGGTGCTGAAGCAGCCATGTGGAGACCTCTGCCAGCGCTGAGATGCTTACACGTTCACTGATTCGGCTTTCCTCCTGCAGTCGGCGTCATAGTGTGTGTTTTGTGAGATTGAGGAGGACTTTGTGGATTGGTGTTGGGCATACGGGTTAATATTGGACTTGTGGGCTTGGGCAGCACAGAGTTGGGATGTTTTCTTGATGTGCACTTACCCTTTATATAAAACTCTCTCTTATACATATGAATTTCTGTGGATTTGTTTCTCAAAAGTACTCAGACTAATACAGGGGCGATACAATAAGTCCTTGGCTAATATTCAGAAAATGTTCTAACTGTATTGACAACACATTTATTAATAGTCTTTGGTGTATAATGAGCCTTTTGGAAAATGGCAAATCTCAATATTACAAGGATTCTTGTTAGTTTCAAGTCCTCGTGGTGACATCTTGTAATCTTCATCCCCAATTCTTAGGGCGCTCAATTTGAATTTCACCATTTCAGAGACTTTAAATTCATTGGGAGATAGATACTTGTCATTCAATCAGCAATTTTTATCTGCGGCATCTGGTTCTAGTTTAAAACAGCCGTGGCTTCTATAGGAGCCCTGGTGGCTCAGTAGCTAAGCATTGGGCTGCTAGCCCAAAGGTTTGAACTGCTGCTTCTTGGGAGAGAGATGAGGCTGTCTGCTCTTGGGAGCACTATGGGGTAGTTCTATTCTGTCCTGTTGGGTTGCTACGAGTCCAACTCTACTCTTCCTTCGTTATTTCTTGTTTTGGTAGCTTCTATAGTAAGGTGACCAGATTTTAACCTTGGTAAAGCGGGACAAAAGCGGGACACCATTGATAAAACTCATATCCTGGCAAAATAGCCACATGGCAGCCGAAAACCATATACCCTAGCTTGTCGTGCATTCTTTAAAAAAATCGGGACTGTTTTTAGAACACCGTGGGACGCAGGAAAAATTGTTAAAAATCGGGACTGTCCAGCCAAAAGCAGGATGTCTGATCACCTTATTCTATAGTTGAAAAGGATCCCGGGTGGTAGTTCCTGAAAAATTGCCATAAGCTAGTGGACTTGATACTGGGCTGCAACTGTGCACAAGACAGATACTGATCTCTTTTCACGGATCTCGTAGTTACAGGGGAATACGGACAAGTCAATAGAAAGAAAGGAGGAGGAGGAGGAGGCAAGGATTGTGGTGAGCAGGCGAAGTCCGAAGAAGTAAGGTGGAGAGGGTCCGAGAAGGCATTTGGAGGAACGAACTCAACCCTGAAGGGTGAGTAGGAAGGAGTCAGTTGGAGGGAGACTAGGGAGAGGACTCGGAGCCTCAGTTCCGTGGGTTATCAGCATAGGCTGCTTCCTCCGCTTGGAAAGACTGTGCCCTGCAGGACCCCTACCCTTATCCGTCTCTGTCTCCTGTAATTCTAGAAGCCACGGTCCTCCTCTTCAAAACTCGGCCTTACCAAGAAGTGCCAGAGGTCTTTACTCTGTGCCCCTCGACTAAATTGCTTGTCCTTTTTGACAGCAATTACTATGTAATGGAAAGGTAAGCTTGTCCACCTGACTTCCAAGTCTCTGCAAACAGGCACTTGGAACTGCTTACTCATGTCCTCCGTGCACAGTGCCTGCTACGTGATGGTAATCAAATCAGGCCAGTGCTTCTAAAATAAATGCATGACACCAGGGTCAGCTTACAGTTCTAATGCTCCGTCTAAAAAGTCCAAATCAAACCCACTGCCCCTAAGTCCATTTCAACTCATAGATAGGGTTTCTGAGACTATAAATCTTTGTGGGAGCAGACAGCCTTATCTTTCTCCTGTGAAGCAGCCAGTGGGTTTGAACTGCCAACTTGAGGTTAGCATTTCATGGCCGAAACCAGGGCACCACCAAGTCTCTGAAGGCTGCCGCAAAATCCTTCCACTACACATTTCCTCTTCAGATTACATGTAAAGCCCTTCATTTGTATTTTAAGAGAACAAGAAAGAAAATCTAGTTCGGAGGGTGAATACTCACCACCGAGTTGGGGGCATGTGACAGCCCTGTAGTAGCTCTGGTTGGTGAATCATGGAGGCATCAGACCCCTGCCATGACCCTATGCCCACAGTCTTCCTTGGGGAGCAGCCTGGCTGCCCAAAGATGCCTTCTGAGGGACTGGACTCAGAGAGTCCATTTTCATTGCCCTTCCTGTGGTGATTTACCTCTGGGCTAACGGACCACCAAGAAAGCCCAAGGCCGAAGAGAGAAGCGAGCTGAAAGTCTGGAGTCAGACCGACATTTGTGGACAGAGGGGAAGAAAAAGCTCCGTTGCCGCGGTGCTTAGTTCATCCACCAGCATTTTTTAAAGGCTTGTATTTAATACTTGACTGTTCGATGCTGTGGTTGTTAGTTGTTGTTGAGGCAACTCTGAGTCACGGGGATGGCGCCGTGTACAACAGCATCAGATGTGTTCTGGACCTCTGCCCTCTTCACAGTTGTCGCCAGGCTCGGGTCATTGCTGTGCCCATTCTGTATTTTGAGTTCCTTCAGGCCGAGGGGACTTACCTCTTAGCACAGTAGTGGACAATCTTCTATTGCGATTGACAGGATTTTCATTGGGTAATTGTTGGAAGTACAGGTAGATCTGTAGGCCGGCTGCATATCCACCCTGGTGGCCCTGTTGGTATTTGAAACACCAGGGCCAGAACTTCTGGCAATGTGCAGACCACCACACTACAATCACATGGCAGATGGGTGGCGGGAGAGGGATAATAGATCTAGTTTAATTTACGTAGAGATTTACCAACTCTCAGAGGGACACCATCAGCTTCATTGTCCTTGACAGACTGAACCCATTCTCCGCTCATTCATTTCCTGTTCAGAGTTATTCTTTACCCTTGAAGGGTGGTATCTCCACGTGTAGTCACCGCTCGGATTGTTAACGCCACCGGCAGCTGGAGACTGCCTGGAGTGGACTGAGATTAATTGGACGTCCTTGCTCAGCAGCTTTAATCCGCCTGCTTTTGTCCACCGCCTTTCATGTGTGCTAGAGAGAGGGGCATCGCCTCTTCTTCAGGACCCGCTCCTGTGGGTGCTGGGTTGTTTTTGAACACCACCCCTCTGCGACCTCATGCCCTTGAGCCAACCTGCGCCTTGTGTGCGTCCTTCACTTGTAAAGGCCCAGAGACAGTAACCGAGCCACGTTTGGGAAAGCATGTGAATGCTCCGTGAATGGTTCATGACAAATATGGCAAGTGTGTTGTCTTGAAGGACCCCTCTGGACTTCAGCTTCCTCATCGATGGAAGGAGGACCTGAAGGGGACGCACCCACAGAACTATTTTCAGGCCCTTAGGCTCGATCTCGCTAAGCTTTATTTTGTCACTAATGGTGGGAATGGGTACAGTTTTTATGGTAGGGAACCCCACACCAAAGAAGAAGATTGGAGATCAGTGGAGTGCCTACCCTGTGGAGCAAGCAGGCATGGGAGCTCTCCTGATGCCGGCTGTACAGGCTGCTGCCCCGGTAACACCAGGGATGGAACAGGTTGTAGGGGACGTGGGAGGGTGCTCCAGCTCTTCCTGCACCTGCCTTTCAGAAACCCACCCCGCTCCCGAGCCGCAATGGAAGGGACCAACATTTGAGAGTGGGCTCTGCTCTCACCATCTAATTCCCTCTCACACATCCAACCCTCTAAAGGGAGTACTTGCCAAGGGGCTTCATCCAAGTGCACCTGTGGGTCTAGCACGGGAGAAGTTGTTCTGAGCAAAAATTTGAACTCGTTGCTATGAAGTTGATTCTAAAGCACGGTGATCCTATAGGACAGAGTAGAACTGCCCCTCAGGGTTTCCAACTCTGTAATCTTTTTAAAAAATCATTTTATTGGGGACTCATACAACCCTTATCACAATCCATCCATCCATCCATTGTGTCAAGCACATTTGTACATTTTTGCCATCATCATTCTCAAAACATTTGCTTTCTACTTGAGCCCTTAGTATCAGCTCCTAATTTTCCCCATCCCTCCATCCAGAACCTTTGATAATTTATAAATTATTATTATTTTTTCATGTCTTCCAGTGACAGATATCTCCTTCACCCACTTTTCTGTTGTCTGTCCCCCCAGGGAGGGGTTATATGTAGATCCTTGTGATCAGTTTCACCTTTCTCCCCCCACCTTACCCTTACCCTCCTGGTATCACTACTCTCATTATTGGTCCTTAGGGATTTATCTGTCCTGGATTCCCTGTGTTTCCAGCTCTTATCTTTACCCATGTACAGGCTCTGGTCTAGCCAGATTTGTAAGGTAGAATTGGGATCATGATAGTAGGAGGGAGTAGCGTTAAAGAACTAGAGGAGAGTTGTATGTTTCACCAGTGCTTTACTGCACCCTGACTGCAAGCCTGTAAACTTTATGGAAGCAGACTGCCACCTCTTTCTCCTAAGGAGCAGGCGGTTGGTTCAAGATTTGACGTGTTTCAATGATGGTGCTGGCAAAGAATATTAATTGCCAGAAGAACTAACAAATCTGTCTCAGAAGTACAACCAGAATGTTCTTAGAAGAAAGGATGGCAAGAGTTCATCTCACATACTTTGGACATGTTATCAGGAGAGCCATGTCCCCAGAGAAGGGCAGCATGCTTGGTAAAGTAGAGGGGAAGCCACAAAGAGGAAGACTCTGGGAAAGATGGATGATTGCCGTGGCTGTCACAATGTGCTCAAACACAACAACAAATGTAAGATGACTTGGGCCTGGGCGATGTTTTGTTTGTTGGGAGTGTAGAGTTGGAACTACCTAGACAGCACCGAGCAAATACAAGGTTTTTGGATTAGCTGGCAAACACTTGACCACTGTGTCAACAAGGGTCCTTAGAGAGGAAGTGAGAGAAGGGGAGACCAAACAGAGCCCCCTTCTGGGTACTCCTGCCATAGAAGCAGGAGGGGGACACAGAGCAGAGGAAGACAGGGATGACTTTGGGGCCGCTGGGGAACCAAAGAAGGGAAACAGGGAATCCTGTGAGTGACTGGCCTTCTGTTTTCTTCTCCTCTGGATCACGGCTGAGGGTCGGGCCCCTGCGAGATGACCAGAATTTCAGGAAAGTACATGGGCTCCGAGGTGGGTGAGTGGCTGGCCGTTAGCAGCTGCCTGTTCCTCTACGGTCTCAGCCACTCCAGGACATAGAGAGGGCCAGGCCGCCTATGAGAGTCACACCCTGACCTAAAACGTTCACTCAAAAGAGGCAAAAATGAGATACATAAGTAGTATTAGGAGAAATGCTTAGTACATCCCCCCCAAACCCAAGCCGTGGAGGCATTTTAGCTCCATCATTGCTGGGAGGCTGGGTTGCAGGGGCAAGAAAATAGTTATCAGTTGCCTTGGTCCCTCATGTGTGTCTGAGCAGAACTGAGCTCCAGAAGGTGTGTAAGTTGTAAGGTGACTAGATTTTAACATTGGTAAAGCGGGACACCATTGATAAAACTCATATCCTGGCAAAATAGCCACATGGCAGCCAAAAACCGCATACCCTAGCTTGTCGCACTTTCTTTCCAAAAATTGGGACTTTTTAAAAACGCCGCGGGACGTGGAAAACATTGTTAAAAATTGGGACGTCTGTTCACCTTAGTGCAGTGGCTCGTTTTCCGGAAGTAGATGTCCAGCCTTTCTCCCAAGCACTTAGCTGTACGCCGAAGCCTCCAACCTTGCAGTTAGCGGCTTGTTGCTACCACCTGGGAACTCTCCTATTCAACAAGATAACTTCATTCTCAAAAATCTTTATTGAGCGCCTAGCACAAGCTTAGAAAAGCAACAGCGATGCTTAGAAAGAAGTGTTTCCCGGATCAGAGAAGCATGCTGTCTGGCTCTGTTTGCCTGATCCTGCCTCATTCAATTTGAGGCTGTGCCCTCCCTGTGACTTAAGGTCCCTTTGTCTGTTCAAAGTGACCTGACCGGTGTGTCCTGATGCAAAGTGCAAGGTAAATGTGCCTTCAGCAGAGAAGGAAGCCAGGTGGGTCCGAGCCCAAAGGATAGTGAATTTTCCTTAACACAGGGCTTCTGTGCAGAATTGGGGCCCCCAAAGTGTGTTTGAATCGCCATAGAATGGACATTTCTCCCCCCAGGGAGAGATCAGTAATTTTTCCAGATTCTTTCCAAAATTAAATGAAAACCAAGCCCCGCCAGCTCCATCAGCAACCTCACAGCTCAGTGGCCGCGGGCCTTGTCTTGTGCCACTTCAGTTCTGTCCCTGTTCTCTGCACAGCCCAAAGGCCCCACCCATGTTTCCAAAATCAGGGAACAGCTTCGTCTTCCTTCCCCTGCGCCCTTAGTCCTTAGAAGGCTTTTTCTTGGCCGAGTAGTTCCTCTTTCCTAGGGAGCCAGGAATGCTGGAGGAAGACATTAGCACAGGCCTTCAGGCCCACATTCCCCTTCCTGCACCCTGCTCTCAGAATGACTTCAAAGGGAAGGCTTCCACCGAGGGACTCTCCCTCTCCTGAGGGCTCTTCTTGTGCAGGCCACGAAATAACTGCCCCTCTCCTAAGGGCTCTTCTTGTGCAGGCCACGGAAAAACTGCCCGCTTAGCTCCTGGGGGCAGGGAGGTGCTGGTGAGGAAACAAGAGAGCAGCGGGAGTAAAGGAGCAGAACCCCTACGGAGGAAGCATCAGGCTTCCAAGTGATGCGCTGCCTTTCTGCTGTGGCGCTACCCTTTCCCTGTCTTTTTAAAACTCCCAAGCCTATTGATTTTCTTTCCCCACTGATGGACGTGTTTGCTAATTTGCTAATAATATTGCCTTCAGCTGACAGGAAGGAACTTGTATTTGGTTACTTGATTTTGTTTTGGATGCCAGCCCTCCGGGAGGTGGGGGCGTCTCAACATTGATTAATGAGACATTTTCTCGGTTAAGAGTAGGGCTCCTTCTCATTTATCTCCGGGCTTTCTCTTTTGTTTATGCTCTGCCTCCTCCTGGGACTTTCTTCTGAGCCTGGCTTCCTGGGTGTTTGGAGACAACGCAGTAAAGAGCACTTCCTGACTTGCTGGGCTGGGCTGCACCCCCCACCTAGCAGGAACGCAGCCTGGGACCCTGTGAAGAAAAAAGCCATCACTTTACTGGATTTAAATTTAAATGGTGCTGGAAGTTGGGGTGTAG
This sequence comes from Echinops telfairi, assembly GCF_000313985.2. Classification (NCBI taxonomy): domain Eukaryota; kingdom Metazoa; phylum Chordata; class Mammalia; order Afrosoricida; family Tenrecidae; genus Echinops; species Echinops telfairi. The sequence continues at coordinate 44,572,032 of NW_022103906.1, read as the reverse complement.
AAAGATTGTGAAACTGTGGGGTCACCGTCTAGTAAGGAGAAAGAGGAACGGGCTAGGAAAGCCTGTTTTTTCTTAGGGAAGCAGAGGTTTTCCTGCAAGTCTGGGTGAGACAGAGATGCCAGGGATGAAACAGCTTGTTGTACGAGAAGCAGCACAGAACTTGGATGGCAAGGACGGCTTGGAATCCCTGCTCTGGTATCGACTAGCTTTGTGACCTTGGACAGGCCCGTCCCACGGCTTGGAATCCCTGCTCTGGTATCGACTAGCTTTGTGACCTTGGACAGGCCCGTCCCGTGGGCTTCCTTTTCTCCCATATCCTATGGGATCTGTCATGTTGGGGTGATTTTACCTAACATGGTAGGGTGCATGAAAACCCAACTCCAAGTGACGTCACTGCTAGAGGAATTCATTGGCTTTGGGCTAGAAAAGTCTCTGAGACACGCTTCAGACCTGACTTGATCAGGGTTCCCGGTCAATTTCCCTCTTGTTTTCCAGTCTCCATTTGTTTCATCCTGGGAACAAAATGAGCCCAGTGGTTCTGTTAGGTCGTCAGAACAGGGACCAGGGTGCCCACTGGGCATGCTCCAAAATTCAGGCTGCGAGCCAGGAAGGGCGGTACACCTAGGTGGGCGGTACACCTGGATTGGCCCCAGTGTAGGCCAGGTGGGCTTCATTCAGCCAATGGGGTCAATCAGTACCGTTGCCCACGCCTCCCAACTGGTCCGAGAAAAGCCAGAAACTTGGAGACCTTCGCTCTCTCTCCCAGCGGCTCCTACACGGTTCAGCGACGCTGGTCTGCAGTCCCACGTAGTCCGAGCAGCTGTGCCCCCCAGCGACTCCTCTCTTCCAGCTGCTGCGAGGCCGGGCTGCGGGTTTCTCGGGCCTCAGGTCTCCACGTGCCCTGAGGGACCTGTGTAAAACCTGAAACTTCTATCCTTTGTAAAACTCGTTTGGATCACAAACCAGGCTTCGGTGTGAATTCTTTCTCCCACAAGCCAAGGACCAAGGTATTTCTCACGGGAGAAATCTAACAGCTCCTGACCTCCCAACTGTTTGCTGCATCTGTAGAGTCAAGTCGGGAATTTCTGTTTCCCGGTAAGTCAAGAACGTGACCGGGACTCACAGACGAGGGAGCTCCGGGGGTGAAGGAGTTCAAGTGGTGGGCTGCTATCCACAGGTCGGCAACTCTGGACCAACTGAGATCATGTGCTCACTCCTGAGCCAATCATTTGACCAGCTGATGTCCTGCCCTGGGCCTGGGTTAAGTAGATGCCTTCTCCTCAATACCAGTCACCAAAGAAAGCCCACTGCCATGGCGTCTCCCCACCGACCTTTCAGTCAGCAGCCAAGTCCGTACTCGGGCCGCTCAGGGCTTCTTTACAAGTTCTTAGAATAGAGGCGCAAATGCAGGGTTTGCCACACCACACCAAACCCAACCCACCGCCATAAAATTCATCCCCTTACACAGTGCCCCTGCAGAAGGGTTCTGAGGCTTTGTCAATCTTGATAGGAGCACCAAGCCTCATCTTTCTGCCATGAATGACTGGTGGGTTTGAATCATGACCTGTGGTTCCCAGCCTAATGTTTACCTAACGGAGCAAAGGAATGAAATTGCTGATTGTTGTAGGTTAGGGGGGTTGAGAATACCATTCAAACAGTTCAACTACTTCATAGGGGAAAGGGATATTTTAGGGACCAAGAGAAAACAAAACAAAGAACAAACTCGCTGCCACTGAGTCAATACTGACTCAGAGCAACCCTATAGGACACGGTAGAAATGCTCTTGGGAGTTTCTGAGACTCGAACTGCTTCTGGGAGTAGAAAGCCCAGTCTTTGTCCCACGGAGCTGCTGATGGTTTCAAACGGCCAACCTTGTGAATCACAGCCTAAGTGTAACCACTACACCACCAAGACTCCCTATTTTGGAAGAAATAATACTCCAAATTCAAATCTAACCTAAAGGGGCCCCTTTAGTAAGTTGTAAGCTAAGGTGACCAGACGTCCCGCTTTTGGGGGAACAGTCCCGATTTTAGGCGTTTTTAAAAAGTCCTGATTTTTGGAAAGAATGCACGACAAGCTAGGGAACGGTCTATTTGGTCCATGTAGATCAAATTTTTAATCAAGACCCCCCTCCCCCAGTCAGTGGTGTCCCGCTTTAAATCTAGTCACCTTATTGTAAACGGTCCAAAGAGAAGACTAAGACAAGTCATCTGAAGGGAAGACCAGTAGCATGACGTCATAATGGTGTCCAAAGAATTCACGGCCATGCTTCTAATTAATTGAAAACAAAGGAAGTCATTATGAAGTCATAGCTCAGAGCAGACCAGTTTAGCAGTGACAGACAGGATTATGGACGTGGGGGAAGGACCATATAGGGTTATATATATAAGAGCAGATCAGAAAAGCTTACAGGATGGCTTCTGGCCCTCCAACTATCTTGTCCTACGTATGACATGGACTATGTGACCTCATACTCAGATTTCCACTATGCCTAGACCAGTGTACTGTGGACAAGATTGCCCTCTCAGGTCTAGCTACAGGAGTTTCCATCTACTTTCAACCACACTTTGCCTGAGAGCAAAACTTTTTATATTGCCAGTTGGGATAATTACCGTTGTATTTCTGGCAGGGCCAGAATTCTCGAGTGGTTTGACTGTTAAGATGTATTCAATACAGTGAGATCTAATATAATGTAATCATACCATGTTGAAATCTGCTTTGAGTGGCCAAGCCATTGAAAGGCCATTTCCTCTTGGCTATGGTCTAACTCCAATCTGTATGGAGTTTGTTTCCTCAAAAAGTTGATTTCCTTTTTGCTGGGTTTGGATCCTGCATCTGCCTCATCATCTGACCTCTGAGTCTTTGAACTTGAGCCAGCAGACTGCTGCCATCCCTGATGATGCTGGGAGTTGTCAATGGCCTGCCATTTCACTTGCTGATCTTGGATTCATTCGTCTCTGTAGGCAGAAGCCTGCCAGCTGACCTGCCGACCTTGGGTTTGACAGCCGCTGCAGTTTCGTGGCACAGGAGAAACCTGCAGCCTGACATTTGGCCCATACACATGGAACTGACCACTCTCTACCACCGTGTAAGTCATTTCCTTGAGATCAATCTCTCTGTATGTATCCATAAAAACTTCACTGATTTGACTTCTCTCTAGGACCCAGCTGAAAACACTGGTTAATAGAGTTAACTTGACGGAGGCTGAATTTATTTCGAAGTGGAAAATGGAGCTAAAAGCTCTCATTGTAAGCCATGTTCTTTGTTCTTAAGTGCCATTGAGTCAGTTCCAACCCATAGCAACACTGTGCCTAACCCAAGGAAACAATCGTCCAATCCTGTGCCATCCTCACAACTGCTCCTGTGCTTGAGCCCATTGCTGCAGCCAGGATATCAGTCCATCTTCTTGAGGATCTTCCTTTTTCTCCGGCCTTCCTTATTTACCAGGCACGAGGTCCTTCTCCAGGGACTGTTCTCTCCTGATAACATATCCAGCAAATGTAAGATAAAATCTCCTGTCATCTTTGCCTTTGAGGAGCACTCTGGCTGTATTTATTCCAAGACAGCTTTGTTTGTCCTTTTGGCAGTCCACAGTGCTGTCAATAGTCCCCGCCAGCACCATCATTCAAATGCATGCATTCTTCTTCTGTCCATCTTTCACAAGCATATGAGGCAATTGAAAACACCATGCCTTGGTCAGGCACATATCAGTACTCAAAGTAACAGCCTTGCTTTGACTGCTGCTTCCATGAGCATTGATTTTGGATCCAAGCAAGACAAAATCCTTGATGACATCAACCTTTTCTCCATTTATTATGACCTCTAGGTCCTGGCATAGACTAGTAAGTGCTTCCAGTGCTTCAAAATTGTGTTGAAACATTTCAGTTGGTATATCCTCAATTTTTGGCTAATGCTATCAGTGCAGCTTGCACTTCTTCCGTCGGCACCATTGGTTTTTACTCATGAGCTACCACTCGAATTGGTGGAATGACAATTAGTTCTTTTTGGTACAGTGACTCTGTGTGTTCTTTCCCTCTTCTTTTGATGCTTTCTGCCTCATTCCATATTTTACCCATGGAATCTCGCAATATTTCAACTTGTGGCTTGAATGTTTTCTAGAGTTCTTTCAGTTTAAGATATGGTGAACACGTTCTTCTTTTTGGTTTTCATTCGAGTATTTTACCTTATGCTCCTGAGCTGCCCTTTGAACTTTTCTGTTGAGTTCTTTGACTTCATCATTTCTTCCATGTACTTCAGCTAGTCTCCAATTAAGAGCACGTTTTAGTCACTTCTGACATCTACTTTGATCTTTTCTTTCTTTCCTGTCATTTGAATGACCCTTTGCTTTCTTCAAGACTGATGTTCTTGATGTCTTTCCAAAGCTCATCAGGCCATATGTCCTTAGTAATCACTATGTCAGATGGGCTCTTGAAATGTTCCTAAAATTTGGCTGGAAGAGACTCTAGGTTGTATTTTGGTTTTCATGGACTTGTAGGAATTTTCTTCGCTTCACTTTGAACTTGCATGTGAATGACCGGTGGTCTGCTCCATAGACAGCCCTGGCCTCGGTGCAGCTGCTGACACTGAGCTTCTCAATTGGAGCCAATTTCCCCTCGGTGTAGGCCGTTTGATTTCTGTGTGTTCCATCTGGAGAAGTCCATGCATATATCACTATTTGTGCTTTTGAAAAATATACTTGCTGTTAATGTTGGTCTTACAGAATTCTGTCATATGATCTCCAGCTTTGTTTCTATTACCAAGACCATGTATTCCAACTACTGCTCCTTCTTCATTTCCAACTTTGACATTCTGATCACCAATAATTACCAATGCATTTTGATTGCATCTCTGATCAACTTCAGACTAAAGATTTTGGTAGAATTCTTCAACTTCTTCATCTATTAACTTTGGTGGTTGCTGTATAAATTTAAATAATAGTTGCATTGATTGGATTTCCTTGAAACTGGCTAGATCGAATGCTAACGCAGACAGCACTATACTTCAAGGTAGATCTTGAAATGTCCTTTTTGACAATGAGTGCAGTGACACTCCTCTTGATTGTATCACTCTTGGCATAGTGAACCATATAATTTTCTGTTCAAATGGCCAATATCAGTCCATTGCAGCTCACTAACACCTAGATTATTTATCTTTGTGTTTCATTTAATAAACCATAATCATTTGGAAAGCAAGTAAGCACTTAGGATGTAAGCTATAATACAAGGGGTAGCTGGATGAAAGCTACTAAATGTAGTACCAATCATAAAGGATTAAGGAGAAAAGTAAATAATTTAACATATAAGAGTATTAAAATCCTTAACACCACACTTTTATTGCTGGATAACCATTTGCCACAAATTTAGAAGCTTAAAATAACATCCACTTATTAGTTCACAGTTCTATGGGCCAGAAGTCTGCACACGGCATAATGCGTCCTCAGCTCAGAGTCTCACAAGGTCCACATCAAGTTGCTGTTCTTGAAGGAGTGAGTTGCTAGGCCTCGAGGCTCAGGACCATCTTCTCAGAGACCCCACGGTCAATGGGCATAGCATCGTCCACAAAGACAGTGTTCTGTATCAGACTGTTGAGTGGCTACTGGGGTCTTGAAAGCTTGTGAACAGTCATCTGAGGTGCAACTGTTGGTGTCTCCTTTTCTGGAGGAAAAAAGTGTGATGAAACTGAAGAACCACAGAAGCAATTAGCCCGATGGACGAATGGCCCAGGCAAACGTCAGGCTCCATCACCCTGAGACAAGAAGAATTAGATGGCGCCTAGCTACCACTACTAACTAAGTACACTGAAGGGATCATATAGAAGGTTTTTGATAGAACAGGAGGAAAAGGCAGAGCAAAACTCAAGACTAGCTAAAAGACCAGGTTTACCAGTCAGCTATACCCTGGTACATCTCTTGAGATTATGGGGCTTAGCCACCAGTCAAGTCTGAAACTAAGCTCACTTCAATGTCCCAATTTTTAGCCAAACAATATATAGGTCTATAAGGGAAACGATGACACTAGGGAGGTATACCAGTTGATATTAGAATAACCAACCATTTGAAGTAAAGGCAACATTTACCCAAGGACAAAATTCAGAAGGGTTAAGAAAAAAGATGAAATTGAAGCAGGAAACACAGGAAGAGAGTGGGAGAATGGTGTTACATTGTGTGATTGCAGTCAATGACATGAAACAAATGTGCATGAATTGTTGAATGAAAAATTGATCTGCTTTGTAAACCTTCACTCAGTTCACTCTAAAAAAGTTTTTTTTTTTAAAAACCAAGGCATTTGGCTAAACTGGATTCTCATCTAGAGTATGGGACCCTTTTCTAAGCTCATGTTGGTTGTTGGCAAGAATTTACTTCCTTGTGGTTAAAGGACTGAGGTGCCCCTTTCCTTGTTGTATTCGTTGGTCAGAGGTCACGTTCAACTCCTAGAGCCTCTTTTCAGGTCCTCCTTCATCTTCAAAGCCAGCAATGGAGGCACACCCTAGCATCGAATCCCTTTCACATGTCAAATCTCTGATGTCTGTATCTCTAAGTTTAAAGGGCTCTTCTCTAGAGCCAATTTAAAGGACTCTTAAGGTTAGTTTAGGCCACTCAGATAATTTCCATTTGTATTAACTCTAAGTCAACTGATGAGTCACTTTAATTGCATAAACTCATTTGCTGTATAACTCATTGTCATTGACTTCTGACTCATCATAAACCTGTAGGAGGACAGAGTAGAACTGCCCCCTTTGGATATCTGAGACTGTAAATCTTTACAGGAGTAGACAACCCCATCTTTCTCCCTTGGAGCAGTTGTTGGGTTTGAAATACTGACCTTGTGGCTGAGTGTGTAGTTCACTGTGCCACCAGGGCTTCATTTGCCATATAATGCAACATATTCAATCATATGAAAATGCTATTCTATTGTGTTGGCGGATTCTACCCACACCTAAAAGGCAATGAGTTATACAAAGTACAGGTGAATATTTCAGAATCTTAAAATTCTGGCTATGTCATGCTGTCAAGATAAAGACCCACTATTGCATCACAGTTACTCATAGTCCATGACCTGTTAGGAACACAGTGATACCTGTTGAATACAAGAATGAACATGGCCTCCAAGGTCCTCCATGAGCTGGTTCCTTTTATATCCCGCCTCCAACTCCTCTTTTCTTCTTCTTCTTCTTCTTCTTCTTCTTCTTCTTCTTCTTCTTCTTCTTCTTCTTCTTCT
>NW_022103906.1:44562701-44564715 GCF_000313985.2 Echinops telfairi | reverse complement strand
TCTTCTTCTTCTTCTTCTTCTTCTTCTTCTTCTTCTTCTTCTCTCCTCCTCCTCCTCGTCCTCCTTTTCTTCTTCTTCTTCTTCTTCTCTCCTCCTCCTCCTCGTCCTCCTTTTCTTCTTCTTCTTCTTCTTCTTCTTCTTCTTCTTCTTCTTCTTCTTCTTCTTCTCTCTCTCTCTCTCTCTCTCTCTCATAAACCCTAGCAGGCCTTCAGATATCAGGTTCTCCACACATGGGCTCTCAGGCAGCCCATGACAAAAACTTCCACAAACACTCATGTTTTTCTCTTATGACAGCATTTATTTTGGGATGGGATGGATACTTATTTAGCTCCCACTTGATACTCTGAGAGCAAGGAAAGCAGGGACCCATGTAAGGTTTGTGGAAAATGATTCAAAGTGTTTGTGAAAAAATGGCATGAACTCATGGGATTTTTCCCTGAACTTTTTCAAACCCCCTTGCCTATACATTGTGGTTTGGAATGTGACTGGTCATGAACTTTGAGCCATGTTAATCTAGAGTCAAAATGTTTAACACTAACCTTAGTCATACCCCGCCCCCGCCCCCCACTACCTCCCTTTACCAAGAATCTCTTGACTTTAGACTTTAGATCCTATTTGACTTTAGAATTTTGTTTCATCTGTTTTCTTCTCGGGTAAGAAGAGATTAGGTTAAACCGCATAGTGAACTGCAAAATGGCATGTGGCTGATAGGTGCCAAGTGCCGTATTAAGGTCTGAGAAAAGGCCATGGCACAGGCCGGTTCTTACATTTCAATGTAAATGTAAGGTTTTAAATGTGCTGAACAAACATTCACCTTCCTCTTTTTCTAATAATACCTGAAAATTTTCCTGCAATGTGAATACCTGTTGGGATGGTCATGAAGATGGTGACCTTGATCTCTGCTTAAAAGTCCATTTCTATTTCATTAAAAAATATACTACTAGAAATCAACATGCCCTTCGTGTGTAAAGTCAGTGTGTATAAGGCAATTGAGACTGATGAAGACTGATAAAGACTCAAAAGTAAGTACTGAGTTGAATTCTCTATGTTAATTATTTTGTCCACTTGGACAAATTCCTCCTCCATCTCAGATACTTTGATAAGCTCTGAGGATTAAAAGGAGGAGGAGGAGGAAGAGGAGGAGAATAATTTTTGCTTTTGCAAAGTTACCAGTCTGGAGAAGAGACAGAAATGGAAGCAGAAAAATGACATCAATCTTGTTGTGCATGTGACAGAAGTGTTACAGTATAGAAGAAGGAGCCAACGGTGACCTTTGACTTCCTTCTAAAGACTTAGGATGTGGGAGTTAGCCAGGAGGAGTAGGAGAAAGGGATCGCAGGCCGTGAGAACAGTGTTGAGCCAAGATACAAAGGCACCCTGGGAAAGGGCAGGGGAAGGGTGGCCAGTGGTGAAATGCGTTCTGTGTAAAAATGACTCACCAGGATTTTCGTGTTTCCTCTTCACTACAGTGCAAGGAAGCCGATAGCTGTGTTCCCTTTAACAGATGGAGAAGCTGAGGGTCAGAGAAGTAAGCATCACAAGTTTGTCAGCTGGGAAGAAAGATAAAAAGAAAATCATGTTTTACTGAGGCACTGACTCCATTCTTTCACCATTCTCTCTGCCCGGGTCAGGGAACGGCGAGAGGAGAGGCTGGGCTTGGGTGTGAGGGTGCACCGTGGAGAGGGTAGCAAGGAGGTGAGCTAGGGTTACTTCTTGTGAGATCTGGGGAGGCACTCTACAGAATGTAGGTTTTATCCAAAAGACAGAATGTGTGCGTGTGTTCTAAGCAGAGGAATACCACATCACACACCTATGTAGAAAGTGCTTATACATATGCTATGAGGGGGGCTTCAAAATTCTTGTAAAAAAATAGAATGAACATAATGGAATTTTCCCATAAACTTTTTTTTTAATTGTTCTATTAGGGGCTCATACAACTCTTATCACAATCCATACATACATCAATTGTGTAAAGCACATTTGCACATTCATTGCCCTCATCATTCTCAAAACA
>NW_022103906.1:44514928-44559600 GCF_000313985.2 Echinops telfairi | reverse complement strand
TTTTTTTTTTTTTTTAATGGGGACACATAATAATAACATCCTGATTTTGACAACCTGGAAACATTTTCTAAAAGTCTCAGATTTGGACATAAAGAGCTTTACTACTTTAGCCAGTTTTTTTAAAAAACAGAGCAGTTGCATCGCGTTTCAGTCACTGTCTAGGGTGTCATTTCTTTGAAAAGACCCCTATTGTTGTTGGTTGCCTTTGGGCTGATTCCAATTCATAGTCGATGCCCATTCACGGAGGGAGCTGTGCCATCACGCTTTCAGGAGCCAACTGTGCAGATGCAGGTGCCAGGCTTGTCTGCTAGAAGGTGCTTCAGGGCGGGGGTGCGAACGGCTACGCTTTGGGCCAGGGGTTCAGTGCTGGCGTGGAAAAGGACTCCTATTGGCACGTGCTAGCATGACCTGCAATGTTTCCCTATGAAAACTGCCAGATAAGAGTTCATGTCATTTCACCCCTATTAGCTATTTTTGTAGGATCAATTCCCAGAAGTGGAATGACTAAGTCAAAGGGTAGGGGCATTTGTAACTTTGATAGATCTTGCCAACTTGCCCTTCCTGGCGGTTGCACCAATTCACACTCCTTCCGCCAGTGTCCGGCTGCGCCTCTTCCCCAAACGCTCGCTCAGACAGTGTGACAGGAAGCTTTTGATCTGTGTCAACATCTTGGGTGAAAATGATTATTTCAATGGACCATTTGCATTTATTGAGTGACATGAAGCCTCTTTTCATAGCTTCTGGGCCATTTTATATCCATTTCTATGACTCAAAAACATCCCCCACCCCTCTGTTGATTTTTTCTTGTGGCTTTTAAAAATTATTTTTAGGAGCTGTAATATACCATGAAGTTTTAAAAGTTTTAGTCCTGCAGATGATACAAGATAGGAATCCTTGGACGAGACAGCACATGTTATGCTCATCACCAGGATAGCACGGACGGGATTTGGTGACTGATTTCATGTGTTAGGTAAGGAGAGAGGGACCCATTAAGGGTTGGAAGCATCTTACTTGGGAGATTCAATGAACAGCAATTCTATAAACCAAGGCAAAGAAAATCACAAAAGAAATATGGGAAGAGAGTCCAATATATGAGTATATGTTATTATTATACTATATATATTCTTATTCTAGTTCTGGGTAACAAAAATAATTAAGCACTTGATTCCTACGGGAAAGGTAGGTGGTTTGAATCTACTCAGAGGGGTCTCAGAAGAAAGGCCAGGTGATCTGCTCGGAAAAGTGAGCTGTTGAAAATGCTGTAGAGCACAGTTCTATTCTGATACATGTGGGCTCGCCAGACATTGGAGTCAACTCGATGGCGACTCATTTTTTATTTTATGCTATTTACGAGTATATATCTATACATATGCATATGTACACACACGCACACACACACATCTTCTCCATAAATATTTGATGTAGTTTAGAAAACAAATACAATACAAAAATAAAAATAGTCCAAGCAATTTGGACGACAAACCAGGAAAGTGGGAACAACAAACTTAGAGGCCAGGTTCACATACACCTCTGTGTGCTATGCTGTCTTCCGCAGTTGCTAGGGGGTGCTCAGTCTGATTCAAAGCTTCCGGAAGGTCAAAGCTAAGACACTAAGCTGCTAGAGTTGCAGCATCTAAACAAATGCTTCTTTGGACTCCACCAGATAAATCAGATCACATTACGTTACCATGAACATTTTCATTCTGACAATCCTGGCTTCTTCCTGGACGCGCCGCCCTCTCCCCGCAGTACCCCGGGCATACCCAGGAGACATCACAAGAGCCTATGGGCAAAACTGGATACACTGACCACTGTCCCCTCTAGACAAGCTGCCTGGTGATGAACCAAGCTGGTGGGCATCTCCCCCCTTCTAGGGCTCTGCCGCTGCCCTGCCTGGGATAGATTCTGGAGCACCACACTCTCCTGGTTGCCTTCCTCCTTCATCTCTGTGGCAACCAGGACTTCTCAGTGTCAGGTGGGGGCTAGGGGAGAGGGAGTGCTCCTGACCCTCTTCCTGCCCTCTCTATGTCAGAGCGCTGTGGAAACCTGCTCTCGGGCCCTCTTCTCTATTTACTCTCTCTGGGTCAAGGGTGAGCAAACTTCTTCTTAATGATTCAGATAGTAAATTCTTAGATTCTGCTGGATATACGGTCGCTGGTGCAACTACTCAGTCCTGCAGTTGGTGCATGAAAAGCAGCCATAGACAATCTGCAAACAAATGGACTTGTGGGGTGCCTATGAAGTTTCATTGTCAAAAGCAGGCTGAGCTTGGCCCAGCCCATCCTAGATGATTTGATCTGCCATCTATATGCTAATGATCACTGGATCAGATTCCTAACTTCTCTCAGGAGCCCTGGTAGCATGGTGGGTTAGGCGTTAGGCTGCTAAGCACAAGATCGGCAGTTTGAACCCACCAGCCCCTACTCAGGAGAAAGATGAAGCTTTGTGCTCTGAAACGATGTATAGTCTCAGAAACCCAATGGGGCAGTTCTGCTCTGTTCCATAGGGTCACTGTGAGTTGGAGTGCACTCAATGGTAGTGAGCTTTGAGCTTAACTTTTTTTTTTACTCCAGACTTGCTTGACCTCTCCTCTTAAAATTATGCCAAGTCGACTTCCCAATGGAGCTCCTGATTCTTCCACTCCCTACCCTGCCCCTCCCTTTTAGTTACCTGCCTCACTGTTCACTAACTAGATCCGACACCTAGGTCATTTGTAACTCTTCCTCCTCCCCCTGATCTTGCCATCAAAAAGAGGGCCTCCACCATGGTATGGCTCCTGTTCTGGCTTTCCTCTTGCTATAGCACTGATCACTATCTGACAATATGTTTGAGAAGATGGTATGGGGACCACATCTCACAAGCTCTGGATACACAAAGGAAAAGAAGAAGCCAACTCCGTGCCAACCCAAGGCTGATTGCCATGACACCTAAATCAGACATGCCTCCACCCTCCATCTCTCTTTATCCTATTCTGACACCAGCCATCCTACCCACCGCATCCACATCTCTGCCGGGGTCTATAATTGGTTGCAATGACTACACCAAACTCACAGGCAGCCCTCATCACTATGGGGTTTATTAGGGAAGATAACAGGTTAAGATGTTAAGGTTACAGTTGCTTTTAAAGCCTCTTCTCAGCCAGGCCGGCGAGCATGTATCTCTCTGGTCAACCTCTCAGCCACATGGTCCATTGGCCTCTTTCTTATTCCAGGGACTAGGAAGCCCGCTGCTCTGCCTCTGGTCTCTCTGCCATCTCTGGCAAGTCACAGAGGGCTCTTGCACCTGCTCTTCTAGCGACTCTTCTTTCTTGATGGTCACAGAAGTCTTCCTCCTCCTGCTTCTGAGCTGGCTAACTCCTGCAACCAGAGAAATGGAGAAACTGACTGATCCCCAAGTGAGAATCCTCTACATCTTATTTGCAGGCTCCTACCCACTCCCTCCCATCCATTACAAAGAAGACGGATAGGAGATCCATATTAAGCAATTTCACATCATCACACTATCCTATCTCCATTTATTTGCTTATTGTTGATCTCCTCTGCCAGAATGTAAATAGAATGAAGTCAGAGGCTTTGCCTGTGCTGTTGGCTGTGCAGTCTTGGCACATGTGTGAATAATGACAAATGGACAAATGAGTGGAGCTGGCTGAGCTGTAAGCTCTGGAGAACCAAGACCATGCAGGGACCCTGGCTGCCCTGTCTGTACTTGACCCACCTGTGCTCACATCAGAAACGAGCGCACACACCTTGTCTGTGGGACTCAGGGCAGCCCCTTAGGGCCACCTATTCCTGTTCTTCCTCAAGCTGGAGCCCAATATTCCTGTAGCTTTTTTAAAACCCCGTTCGGGGGAGTCCAGCAGTCTTGTTGCATTTCTTAGGTCAACTCCCATCTGGAGCGCTGTTTGGTCAGAGTCTTGGTATCTTTAAGCAAGTAGAGAACCTCTCAGGCCGACCCTAGCCATGGATGTTCCTGAATTGTCTGAGGGGAAGCAGGCAAGAAATATTGAGACTGTGGCCTAGCTAGAAATCGATGAGGGTGGCATATCACATTCCAAGGTGAGGGCAGTTTTCTGCATGTATTCCCTGAGGGTGTGGCACTTGGCTAATTCAATGGAGTGGCCCCCTGCATGCTTGGGAACAGCCTTCAGAGGAGTACCAAAGGCAGAGGCCGGACCGAGACAACGCTTATTGTGCCCTCACTCCATGTCAGGAGCAGTGCAGACATTATTTTATTTAAAATTCAGAAGGAAAGACTATCCCCCATTTTACTGGTGAGGAAGACACTGAATTGCCTAATCGCACACCACTCCTGTAGAGTCATGCGACTCAAAATCCATGGAGCCAGGAGTGGCTCAAGTGGTCTAACCCTAACAGCAGTGGTCCCTTCACCATTCTCTTAGGCAACCAGACCCTTTGCATGGACACGAGGGCTGCTCACAGAGTCGTGCACACTGCCGGTCAGGGTGAACACGTGGTAGTAAGGGAGCGTGCAGGTACACGGCAGGAGGGAAGAGCTGCGCCCTCGTCACGTGAAAGGCAGTGGGAAAGAGAAAACTACTCAGGCACTGTATTAGTCTGGGCACTTTGGAAAAACAAATCCACAGCAACTCATGTATAAGAGAGAGTTTTATGTAAAGAAAATGTGCATCACGAAAACATCCCAACCCAATGCTGCCCAAGCCCACAAGTCCAACATTAACCCATTAACCCAACACCAGTCCACAAAGTCCTCCACCTCACAAAACAGAGGAATGATGCCGACTGCAGGAGGAAAGCTGAGTCAGTGAACGAATAAGCATCTCAGCATTAGCAGGGGTCTCCACATGGCTGCTCCAGCACCCAGGGCTGCATCGGGATAGGTCCATGTAGCTTCTCCTTGGGGATGTCTTGTAGGAAGTCAATCTTACAAGCTGAAGCAGGGAACTGCTAGGGCAGCTGCACTCGGTGCAAACATCACAAAACAAGAGACCCGAGAAGTAGAAAGGCGAGGCTCACCACCCATTGATCCCTCCGCCTTTCAATTAGCCCCACATGTGATTATCGGCCAGGCTGGCACAATTAACTAACTCAGGCACCTAGAGAGCAGTCAGTGGGTCCTGGGAAGCTACCGCAAAAGGCAGTGGTTAGAGCCGCTACTAACTCAGGAGAAAGATGAGGACGCTTGCGTTCGTAAAGCTTTCCAACCTCAGAAACCCTCTGGGCAGTTCGACTCTGTGTTTGAAGGCAGCTATGAGTTAGAATCAGAATTGATTTACAGTGGGATTGGGACCGGGCATGGTTAACAGCAAAAAGACCTTTTTCAAACAGCCTAGCCTTAGTTACGCTCCTCTTCCACAGTCTGCTCACTCCCTTTGAGTTTAAAAGCCCAAACCAACAGCAGCAGCAACTTCAATTAGGTCGAGTGGGAGATTTTCTTACTCCAGGTGTGTCTTCACAAGGGCTGATAGAGTCCTTGTGGCCAGCTTTAAAGAGCCATGGTGGCGCAGGGGCTCGACTGTCGACCGAAGGTCAAATCCACCAGCCTCTCCAAGGGAGAAAGCTTTCTACTCTCAGTGAGAGGTACAATCTCAGTTCTGCTCTGTCCTATAGGGCAGTATGAGTTGGAATCAACTCAATGACACTGTGTTTGTTTGTTTGTTTGTTTGTTTGTTTGTTTGTCATCCAGGACCTCTACCCGAGGAGAAAGGGGTTAGAGACCAGAAGCCCAGGGCATGGTGACCACACCGGGGTGGGAAGACTGAGTGGGTTTGCCTCAGAGTCTCAAGCTGAATATTCTTTTAGAGGCTCAGCCTCAGCTTTCCCACAGAGAGATAACGGTGTGGAGCCACGTGGTGTAGAACTCGCATGCTGGCTTATGACAGTCAAATTCGCCTTTAAGGGCAGCAAACATATTTGGATGGCTCTATGAGAGGAAGTTATACCACCCAAACTCCTCTTGATTTCTTACCCCATGTAATTAACACCCCGTGGGCAAATTTTAAAAACTCTTACTCGGTTCCAGCTGAGCTCTGTGGGTCATAAAAGCCATCTGTTGGGGAGGATGCCTCCTACACCTTGTAAAGCACACATGGATCCCTGCTCCCTCTCTGATCCACTGCATCAACTGGCATCCAGCGAGCACCTACTGTGATCTAGCTGGGATGTCAGGGGTCACTCTTCATTACGCTCCCTAATGGCCTGGAAAGCACTACTTCTTTGCAATGGGTAGGGGAAGGACATTTACAAAGGTTCAGTAACAATGAACAATAAACACTTCCATTCAAAGATGTGGAAGAATGGAAGGCCCCAAAATGCCTGTGTGCAAATATTGCTCATTTCCCCTCTTCTGGGGCTTGGGCAGAGGGCTTGCGTGGCCTCCCATGCTTCCCTGGCAGTGGCTCGGCAGGTCCATTGTTCTCCGAGTGTTAGCACAGCCCTCTGGGACATCCTCCTCTTTTCAGCCATGCTAGTCTCCTAAGGGACAAAACCTTTTAAGTTCCTCGAGGGCCCCATTGTCCAACTGAGAGACTCTATCAGGCCCAATTGCTTTCAGGGGTCTTAACAAAGGTTCTTAAAGTCAAACTTTTGACTTGTATTTAATTCCAAATGTAGGTCTTTCTTCCAAAAATCTACCCTAGATTTAATCTTTTATGTGTTTGAATGACTGGGAAAGTTTTCTTTTTCAGTCTAGCTTATTCTGTACCATCTATGTAAACAGCAGCTCTGATCCATTCACACGGAGGTGATGCCAACTCAGTTGGCATACGGTAGGATAGCATAGAGCTGCTCTAGGATTTCCAAGCTGTAAATCAATCTTACTGCCGTCCAGTCAACTCTGACTCACAGCGACCCTGTAGGACCGAGTAGAACTGCCCTCTCCCTACCTGCTGACCTTTCGATTAGCAGTCCAAAGCATAATGGCTATACCACCAGGGCTCATGGGAAACATGATGGATGTTACGGATTCAGTTCTGTCTCCGCAAATGTTGTGAATTCTAATCCCTTAATAGCAAGGGATTTTTTGGTTTACTTTTGGATATAATCTTGTTTAGAAGTAGCGTATTCTTGTTACACCAATGAGACAATCACACTTTTGGAATATGAAGAGAGATTCATCACAGAAGAGAAGAGAGAGCAGACGTGTGGGCAAGACCAGCACTATCTGAAGATGCTGGAGGCAGAGCAGTTCAGTCACACCCAGTCCCAGGGTGGCAGGCTGAGACAATGCCTTCCCCCAGAGGGAAAGAGAGAGCCTTCCCTCAGAAACCAATACTCTGAATTCAAACTTCTAGTCTCATGAACTGTGAGCAAATATATTTCTGTTTGTTCAAGTCACCCCCTTGGGGTATTTCTGATACGGCAACCCCAAGAAACTAAGACAATGGGCATAAAGTGAAGAGCCTGACGCACTAGGGAAGTTTCTGAATTACCTAGTGCTGCTGTCATGGAAAGGATCTCTAGTGGTACTGCTGGGTAAGTTTTGGGCTGCTAATGGGGAGGTAAGTGGTTCGAATCCACCATCTGCCTGCTCCACAGGAGAAAGTTGAGGCTGTCTATTCCTGTCAAGATTGAACCTTTATACTATCAGTTGGAATTGATTCACTGGTAATGGATTTGGTTTTTTTGATTTGGCATGACAGATATACTACAAGTGATGGCTTTAACAAACAAACCTATATTTTCTCACCGTTCAGGAAGCTAGAAGTCCGAATTCAGGACCCTAGCTCTGAGAGAAATATTTTTGTCTCTGTCAGTTCTGGGGGAAAGCCTGTCTCCTTTCAAAACCTGTGATTCCTTAGAGATTTTAGGTCGCTTGTCATCAATCCCCCTTAGCTCCAGGGCTTCTCGGGTGGGAACCCTGGCTCCAAAGGACATGCTCAGCTCTCAGCTTCTCTTTTTTGATCGTGATGATGTGTTTTCTCATTTCTCTGTTCCCCAGTCTCTCTTGTTATCTTCTTCGAGGTAAAAGGTATGACTCAGGCAGGGTGTGACTTGAGTGAGAGCATGGCTTGAGTATGGGTGAGACTTGAGTCACATACCTCGTTAAGCTGTGACTCAAGGTACACGTCATGGTAACCCTGCCTTATTGACATATAGCAGTTAGGATTTACAACACACAACGTGGATAATAATGACAGCAGGCCTTAAAGTGGAGGACCACCACAAAGTCCTAGAAATCTGACCTAGCCAAGTTGACATGTAGGTTTAGGGACACACAATTTTATCTATGATAGAATGTATGGCATCACAGAGATTACAAGACAAAGGCAAATAAGCAAAAAATGATTGTAGTCTGTATTGACAATATGATTTTTCTCAATAATTTGTCTTGCAAAAATTCTGAAATGAGTTTTTGCTCAAAACCAAGTGAGCTTGGTCTAATATTCCTTCAGCTGAGGAAAAAAAGTGTCAATCACGAACTATTTTCAGAGAAAAACTTTGAGACCCTCTGAAGAGCTTGATGAATTTGGGCTTAGTCTTGGTTAGAATGGCTTGTTTTGAATGCATGCAAGTTTCCTTGTTGAAGTTGGTCACAGGGCTTACTAAAATTAGTAACAAACTTTTATTGAGCACTTTATTTGCTAAGAACTATGTTAAGACTTTTGTGTGTGTCTTATGATTGTGACCTCAGAACAATTTGATCAGCATTATGCTTATTTTATAGACGAGAGAACGCAGGCTTAGAAAAGTTAAGTGACATGTCCAGGGTTTTCGAATCAGTAAGTGGCAGGTCTGAGATTTGATCTCTCTTTCGTAGAAAAGATCTGGGCTTTAAAGTTCAGTAAATTTAGGGTTAAACTCCTTGTTCTGAAGATCACTTGAGCAGTTTACTTAACCACCATGTGCCTTAATCTCTACATCCATAAAATGGATGGATGAATATAGGAGTCAGTAATATATGTTGTAGTTTATGTCTACTAAAGCATTTTAAGAAGACAACCGCAATCCCTCCTACATATCCAGGGCTCCGTGATGGTTGGCCTTTCAGCATTTTAAGACATCAGATCAGTAGCTTTATAAGCACCTCTCATCCAGGTCCTGTCTGTGTTTCAGGGGCAGAGGTCAAGGCTGTTTCCTGCATTACATTTTTTTCCAGTTCCTTGTCCCATCTGGTCTTACATTTCCTCAAAGGATATAACCCCTGCCCGTGACCTCATATTGTTGATGGGAAGGTCACAAAGGGTCTCACGCAGACTTAAGAAGCTCAAGGTTCAACAAAGACCAATGCATTAAGAAATTAAAGGTCACTGTGCAAATTGCTGACTCTACAAGCTTAATAAAAGTGTAATGATTTGAAGAACAGGTTGCTTTCCCAGGCTTAATTTGACAAGTGTTGCTTTCATTGGCTGGAATTGTATTGGGCATGACGCTATAGCGGCATCGTCCTGGGCGGGTCGGAGGAGGTGCAATCCCGAGGTGCACAGCATCAAAGGGCGGAAGTGCCTTTAAAAGAGTAAAACATGCTGAGAGCTGAGGGGACGGAGAAGTCATTTGGGGTTTGGGAAAACACACAGCTTTTATGGAAAGGATGAGATTTAAAGGGGTCTTGAAGGAAGGGGAGGAGATGAGGTGAGAGCAATATCTCTTCCACCCATTCAAACCCCCATTTAAGCTGGACTGTGTGGAAGGCACATGGGACTGTATTTCGCCAACACACACGCCCAAACCAGTTGCCCTCAAAGGGACTCTGATTCGTGGTGACCCCATGTGTGTCAGAGTGGAATTGTGCTCCGCAGAATTTTCCATGGCGAGGGATTTTCAGAAGCAGAACGCCAGGCCTCTCCTCTGAGACTTAAGCTCTGCCTGGACTCAAACCACCAATCTCTCGGTTAGCACATTCACCATTTCTACCACCCACGGACTCTAACAGATAGCATAAAGGAGTTAAATTCCACATATTTGAAAGGATGTACATTTCCAGCTTAATAGTAACTAAATTTATCTAAACTTTGGCAGAAAACAAAAGCTTTCCTGAGGATGATGGGTTGAAGGATAAACAATTCATCTGGTCTTTAAGGTTTTCCCTGGGATTGAGCCTGGAGGCTGGCTGGGTTGTCTTCATTGTAGGTACTCTGAAGTAATAGCCCACAGGTTTTTTTTTAAATCATCTTATTGGGGGCTCTTACAGCTCTTATAACATTCCATACATCAATTGTATCAGGTATATTTGTACATATGTTGCCATCATCATTTCCAAAACATTTCTACTTAAGCCCTTGGTATAAGCTCCTCTTTTTTCCCCTCCCTCCCACACCTTCCTGCCCTCCCACCCTTGTGAATCCTGGACCAATTATATATTGTTATTTTTATTTCATATCTTACACTTTCCCTTGTCTCAGTTCACCCACATTTCTGTTATTTATCCTATTTGTGAGGGTGGGAGTGGAGGGTGGGGGTTATATATCCAACCTTGTGATGGAGGCCCTCCTTTCTCCCCCTTCCCCCTCCCTAACGATTCCCCTACTTTCTTGATATTGCTACTCCCACTATTGTTCCCAAGGGGTTTATCTGTCCTGAATTCCATGTGTCTAGAGTTCTTATCCGTGCCCACCTATCAAAAGATATAGCATCTGGGGTCTTAAAGGCTTAAAGTTAAACAAGCAACCATCCAGCAGGGAAGCAAATAAGCTCACATGGAAGAAGCACACCAGCCTGTGTGATCATCAGGTGTCGACAGGATCAGGTATAAGGTATCAAAAGATCCAAAACAAACAACTATATCGATGTGAATGAGGGAGTTTGGAATGGAGACCCGAAGCCCATCTGTAGACAATTGGACATCCCCCCACAGAAGGGTTAGAAGGGAGGGATGATTCAACCAAGGTGCAGTATAGCACCAACAAAACACACGTCGTTCCTCTAGTTCCTGAATGCTTCCTCCCCACCCCACCCCCCTACCATGACCCAGTCTACCTTACAGATCTGAGTAGCCAGAACTTTATCTCAGCACAAGGATGCTTTCAGGACTGCCTACCAATGCCTAGTTTCTCAATCTCCGTAGTGGAAACTTGTGGTGCTCTCTGGCCCTTGCATCCACAATGGTCGCTCTTTCTTTGAACAACATAGCCTAGACAGGTGACCAGATTTCCTTGAAGGGTTGGTCCCTAAAAAGGGCAGCACCAAATTTTGGGCTCACTTGTACATAAGAGATTATGGTATCTATTTTTAAAAGCTTCATTTGAATTCCTTACCCCGTTTTTATTTCTTTGTGAGCTCCTTCCTTTGAGTTAGGCCTTCTTGCTAGCCGCTTCCTGTCTTTGCATCCTATGCTGGCGGAAGGGGTAGCTGAGCCAGACTGCCCTTTCTTTCCATGTGCGGTGTCCTTTGCTGAACTGCACGATCTTTTCTCGTGCATCTTGTAACTCCTGCCCTCTTTCATTTCTCAGTATGGCGATCCTTTCCTCTGTAGGCCAGAGAGGCCTCTGGGGGAACTCTTAGAATGTAGCACTCCTGTCACCAGAGCCGCCTGCGTTTTCCATGGAACCGCCTGCCCACTTGTCAGTATCTCCGGCTCGAGCAAACCCTTTGTAAGGACAGATATGTATTAGTCTTCTTCAAAGTTGCCTCCAGCTTGCCTGACACACATTAGATATTCAACTAACATTTATTATATGGATAAGAAGAGTTATGTGTGAGATTCCTAGCTTCCTGATGTAAAAAGAAGATATCGGTCTTATCTTTCTGGATGGTCGCGAGAGTCAACTGGAATGATTTGTATGAAGTTTCCAGCGCAGACCCTGCTCATATGTCCCAGTGTTCTCTCAGTTTCCCTCCTGCTCCCCATTATTGATTCATTGAGTAGTAACAAATCCTATGACCCCAAATCCTTTTGGGAGCAGTGCACAATCTGTCTGGAAAACCAAACAAAAAAACCCACCACCAACAAAGGACATGACAAGCCCAGTGATTGGGGAGAACTTCCTGTAGACGTAAGGAGCCCTGTGGTGTGGTGGCTTATGAGTTGCACTGTTAGCCTCAAGGTCACCAGCCACTCAACCGAAGAAAGGTGAAGTTACCTGCTGCCTTAACAATGTGCAGCTTCAGAAACCCTAAGGAGCGAGTCTACTTGGCCCCTCAGGTTCACTCCGAGTCAGAATGGTTTGAATGGCAGTTGGCTTTGGTCTTATAAAGGTGGGACTTTGTGGAAACTTTCGTAGGAGGGAAGACTGTGGCAGTCTCCGAGGTTGGTGAAGGAAGGTGGCGCCAACCCTGGGGATCTGAGAAGACCCCCAGTGGATAGACTCCCCACCCCTTCCTTTTCAGGTGCCTCTCTGTTTCTTGAGAGACAGCTGAAGATAACTTCTCAGTCTCTTTGAGGGGGAGCCGAAGTCCTCCAGACACCCAGTAGTATTCATTCGTATGACAAACACAGTGACGTTGGGTTTAACATTGCTAGTGACATGTGCTGGATGCTGGGGACAACTCCGTGTATCTTATTCATATCTCTGGTCCCAGACTTACCAATATTGCCCTGTGCCGATGTCTGTTGCACTCAGTTCCCTATGCCACTTCTCCCCTTGCATTCCTTCCAGCCAATAACACAGAATGTGGCATATATTTGATCCCAAACCCACGTTCTCTCTCTTGCGTGGTCCTCAAAGCAGCAGGGCTTCCATGGAGTAGTCATACATGCATCTCTAAACCCTGCACATTTGCTGGAAGAAAGGCTGCTTCTTGCTCATCGTTGAAGTTGTCCCTCCACAAGCAAGAATCGAGACCCTATAGAGTGTCAGGCCCTGGGAAGAGAAGTGCCCAAGGGCAGTGACCTGGTCCATTGCCTGCCAGTTTGCAGAGGATAACAGTACAATTTTAAGAGATGGCCTTGTCCCTTTAGATTCCTCATCATCTCTATTAATAGTACCCGTCCCCCAAACACATGAGTCAAATGCACAGTGCTTACTATGCAACTTGCTGCAAAATATACGAGTTTCTTCTAATAATGACCCTAAAAGCCTTCCTACAGAAAAACGCAGGAGCCACTTTTGAGTCGCTGGGAAAGAAAAGCAAGGAATGCTGGGAGAGAGTGGTGGGAGGTCTCGCTTTCTTTACAGGGTCCTCCTCCATTCCAAAGACTCACTCCTTCCATACTCCAATTGAAGCCAAAATCAAACATGAGATTAACCACCCCCACCTTCTCATCTTTTCTTTCTTGTCTCCTTTGAGCATGATGGAGCTCTAAATATTTTAACATGGCTATTTATTCAAGCTAGTTCAAGTAAAAAGAAAGTTAACTATTAAGCTACAGCCCTAGCAAGACCTTAATAAATACTTGTTACTTGCTTGCTCATAAGACGTTCGTCCCCTGAAACCAAGTGTGAAGAAAATAGAGATTGTCTTTGGCATTTCCTGTTTTGCATGGAGCAGAGAAGCTAGAAAGAAAAATATTTTTCTAAGGCCAAAGTAAACCACAAATGGTCACCAGGAGACTTTTTCTTACTGATCGTGGCAGCATTTTGTTTTTCCTAGCTTGAAAATGGAGAATGTACGGACATCAAAACACTGCCTCACCAACCACTGCCCGAGATCTGCTGAGCAAGCCTGGTGAAGGCTAGAGAACTCCTGCTCCATTTATGAAAACAACCGTGCCTCAGGACACTGTAGAATGTCACTAATAACTGAATATATGTTTCGGCCCCGTAATAATGGCTAGCAAACTAAGAGGTACTTACACTTAATTATACCTCCAGCATGTAGGTTGGCACCAAGGGAGACCTTAATTATCAATGTGTTATGCCCCTGCTTTACATATAACAAACGGCTTTAAGGTGGCTATTCATGTTATAGTTTAAACATCTAGGTAATTAGGAAGCAGAAAATAGATGTAGCCGAAGGAGTTGTCGGTTTCTGAGTTCTATATGTGGCCCTGGGTACTCTGCCCACCCCTGAGCACTGACTCTTGGCTGAGAGGAGGCAGCGCCAGCTGTAGTCAGAGGATAGCCCACTGGGGACTTCCCAGGCATGCGGTGAATACCAAGGAACTGTGGCTGAGAGCTAACTGCAGAATCCCACATCCATTTATTTAACAACGCTTTTCTGGCACCTACTGTGTGCTGAACATTGTTCTAAGCACTTGGGATGAAAAACACACAAATCAAACTCATTACTATTGAGGCAATAGTAATGGAGACCCCATTACTCATGGGGACCCCCCATGTTGCAGAATACTCCATAGGGTTATTTGGTGGTTAGAGTCTGTCAACTGGACACTTCTGAGTGAAGGTGGGGTGGAGCCCAAACTACCAATTAGGTCAAAGTCCAATGGCATCTCCTTGGGGATCTGGCCTTTTGTGTAAGAGAGATTCTCAGCAGAGCTGAGCGCTCTTTTGCTTTTCATCTTCTGTTGGAGCTGGACCCTGCATATCTGGCTCGTCAACCTCCTCTGCGTTGTCTGTGATTCCAGATGCTGTCATCGGACTAATGATGGTGGATTTATGCATTCAGCCTCGGATCCATTTACCTCTGCATCTACCAACCTATGGTTCATCGGTTTCCACAGCTACACAAGTCAAGAGAAGTGGACTTGAACTGAATAAAATTACCAACTTCTACAGCTGTGTAAGCCAAATCTCTTTCTATACACACACAAGTCTCATTGCTTTGCTTCTCTTGGCACTGTCTTTGATGCATTATGATGCATTCGGTGATCAGTTCCTGAAGTTTACTATATTTCTGCTCTTCCCTGGTCCTCTGGAGGAAGGCATCATGTAACAGCCAAGTTTAAGTAGTAAGAGAACTTAATGTTGCTATTACTCTTGGGCAGAAGCAGCCATGACCAAGATGATTGAAGGTTGATTTCTGGAGGATAACTGGAACGTTATCACTTCCTAGTCAATAAACGAACTGAAAATAGAGTAGTGTTTAATATCAGCAGTTTATTATGCTCACAATTCTACAAGTCAAGAATTTGAACAGGGCACAGCAAAGATGAATTGTTTTCATTGCACATTGCATGGAACCTCATCTGGGAAAATGGAATAGCTGGGGTCCCTCAGACAACTGCATGAGCATCCTCTGGAAGCTTCTTCCCGTACAGGAATAATGCCTGGTCTGGGATGACCTGAAGACTAGACTCTGCTGGGACCCTCTACTGAAGCGCCTTTATGCAGCTGCTACATAGGGGGTGGTGATGGGGTGCTTCTTCGCAGGATGGCAGCTCAAGATCGGTGTATTTCTTTTTTTGTCTTCAGACTTTTCTCTTTTTCATTAATTGGAATTTAATACATATATCATATCCTTCTATAGTTCAATCATGTCCAGTAGAATTGTACAGTTGCGACCACAGTCAGTTTCCAAACACTCTTTTTCTACCTGAGCTCCTTGACATCATCTTCCTATTATCCCCCACCCCCCATCCCCATCGTCGCTGTACCCCCCTCCTCCCAGGACCCTTAATTGTACTTGCTGTTCCCACAAGTTCATCCATCTCAGGTTTCATATACTGAAAAATGGGAAAACATGTAGCACAACTTCGAGAGGGTGACTTCAATGACATCACACCTCTGAAATATTTTCAGAAGCCAGACGTATTTCTTAGATGACGGCTTGAGACTCCAAGAACAACTGTTGTAACAAACAGGGTATCGAGCGGGTTGGCATCCCTTCATCACATGACATTGGTCTGAGCTGTCATGAGGATGCCTATCTTCAAGAGAAGAAACCTAGATTCCCCGCCATCATAAGAAATAGATCAGATAACTTGTGATTATATTTTAAAAGCACTACTTCCCCAAGAGGCATGTTCTCCCTGTGGATTTTGAGCCTGAGTTTCCCCATCTGTGGGGTCTCTGGGGACTCTTGTGCAGAAGTCTTTTGTTGTGGACAGATGTCCTGTTCTTAGTAGTCCTCGTTCTTTGTCTTCTAGAGTGTGGATATTTCTCATCATGTTTGCTAATGTGTTTATGCCTTGTATTCGGGCCATTGAGTTTGTCCCCATTTTTTCATTAATGATCTTAATAATTGCGTGATTTATATTTAGGTGTTAAATATTCTATGTATACATAGAGTATATATATATAATTTTAGTTTGGTACCCAATCCTCTTCTTTGGTGGGTCATAGGGACTTTTGCTAGTCACACTTTGCCATTTGGTGAGCGTTACAAAGACGATAGTTAGAGGGGCCGTATTAAGTAATTCACTGCACTGCAAGAGCAATTAAGACAGTAGTTCTTAACCTTCCTCATGCCACGACCCTTTAATACAGTTCCTCATGCTGTGGTGACCCCCAACCATAAACTTATTTTCGTTGCTACTTCACAACTGTAATGTTGCTAGTGTTATGAATTGTCATGTTAATATCTGATATGCAGGATGCATTTTCAGTGTTACAAATTGAACATAATTAAAGCATAGTGATTAATCACAAAACAATATGTAATTATATACTGTGTTGAGGCCATTAAGGCTCAGCCTTGAAACGGCTGAGAAGATATCCTGACCCAGCTGTCAGTGTCTGCTGTTGGCTTCTGCGGTTGGACATTGAGACTAAGAAAAAGAACAAGGACGCATGCAAGTTCTGGGAAAACAGAATGTTTAATTTTTATCAAAGAATCCTTGACTTGGCAGAATATAGAGTTTCTGATATATTGTGATAATAGACTAATTGTAACCCCGGTTGTTTCCGCATGTATAAAAGGAAGATGTAGAATAAACTCGGGGCTTCAGTAGTCACTGTTGCCCTCCCAATACTTTCTGTCTCTCCTTTTCCACTTAATCCTCACTCCCCCTTTAGGACTGTTCCACTCGTCAGCAGGCTCCGACAATACTCTGAAATATATTTATGTGTTTTCCGATGGTCTTAGGCGACCCCTGTGAGAGGGCTGTTCGGCGCCCAGGTTGGGAACCGCTGGATTACCATTGAGGCTTGTCTCTAAGTGGGTGGGAGCCCTCGGGGCACAGTGGGCTAGGCGCTGGGCTGCTGAACCCCGAGTCGGCTGCTGGGACCTATCAGGTGCTCCCTGGGAAGCCATGAGGCCTTCTGCACTCGTATAGATTTCCAGGCTCAGAAAACCTAGGGACCAGTTTTCTACTTGACGCCAGCGGTTCTCAACCTGTGGGTTGTGACCCCTTTGGGGCTTGAACGACCCTTTCACAGAGGTTGCCCAATTCATAGCAGTAGCAAAATTACTGTAATGAAGTAGCAACGAAAATAATTTTATGGTTGGGGGATCACTACCACATGAGGAACTATGTTAAAGGGTTCGGCATGAGGAAGGTTGAGAACCACTCCTTATAGAGTCACTGTGGGTCAGAACTGACATGCTGGCAGTGAATTAAAGATTTTGTTTTGGTGTTGGTAGGTTAATCTGGCTAAAGAGACAGCAAGTTCCTTGCTTGTTGAACTATTGCTTAACCACCAATTGGGATTGTCTAATGAGGTTTCAGATATTGTTTGGGAGACTAGGTTAGACAGCATCTCTGGGAAAACAAAAAATATATGTGAGTGTATGTCAGAAACATCACAACAGATGCCGAGAGTGATGAACACTAGTTGTGTGCTTCAGTTCTAAGTTTCCAAGTTCTCTGCTACAGGTGTGCGTTCAGGGAGGGTACCACCCTTTAATTCTTCTTCTACCTTAGTGGCTACATTCTCATAACTAGAGATTGATTCTTTTAATGTGAGCCTTTGATCCTTGTTAAAATGTAACACCCTGGTGAAAGCAGAATCTCTTTTCAGTAATTTACAATTTAACATGAACGTATTTTACATGCTATTTTTTAAGTGTAACCTGACATGAGAAAACAGGGCCAAAGGCAGCTGAGCAGGATGAGGAAGAACTGTTTCCCAGGAGAGAAAGGAACGGGCTTTCACAAAGGCCTGGGAGGGTCGAAGGCTTCCTGGGGTGCAGGGGCTGATTTCTGGAGTTTAATCTACAAGGATAAGAAGCCACAGTATTATGGCAAATTGGTAGAAAGTTGGGGCCATCATCCCTCCCGCTCCTTTCCTTGAGAAATGCACCCGTGGGCTCAGCTCAGAGAAGTCCCCGAGTTCCTCTTCCTTGCTTAGAGCCGAGAGGGCGGTTGAGGCCCCTGCCTCACGCTTCCTCCTAATTCTGTTCCCCACACTCTGCTGAACCAGGATGAGCAGAGGCCTAACCCACTTCCTGAGAGGTCATGTCAGTCTCTGTACAAACAAAGCAAAACATCTCAAGCATAAATCCCCCAAGCCGGTGACAGCCCAGAGGAAGAAAGAAATGGTGTGGGAGGAAGACACTACCCCAGGGAAACACTTCCGGTGTGCTCATTAGCTCTGGTCATTTGAAATTGACCTCTTTGGGAGGGCAAGGAATAGCAGAGACTCAAAAGGAGACTATAAAATCTGGAATATAAACAGAGCATTAGCTACAGGGAGTAAGAACTCGAGTACCCAGTGCCGCCTCCTCCTACCCTGCCCGCACACCTGGAGGAATTTCAGAACAGAGAACCTTAGCTTCCATGGTCACATTTTCTTCCCTCCCATCGCCTGGAGGTCTGCCCCAGCAAAATCAGTCGTCAGGAAACGATTTGATGTCATCTGTTAGCATCTTAATTCAATAGCAGGACAAAGGGCTATCTCTCTCCACATATTTCCATGTTAAGCCCGATCCCCTCTGGTAGAGTCAAAGATTGCCCTCGGAGGACACTCAGGCTTTGAAGGAGCCTTGGGCACATTCTGAGGGAGGGAGGTGGTGGTACGCTATTCCATGGGCAGCCATTGTTGTTACTTACAGGCAGAGAGGGTCCCAGGTAGACCTTTAGGTCGGCTGTTGTTTCAGTCCATGAGTCTGGACATCTGGACCCTGGTCTCGCTGCCACACTGCTGGCTAGCCCTGAGCTAGAGGGAGCTTCCGGCTGTGTTCTCTGGTGAGGAGAAATTCCACTCCCTCTCGGATTTTTTTTTTCTTGTAGTCCCTAGAGGATCTGGCTTTGGGGGGGCTCCTCCTTGCACCAGCCACCAGCAGCAGGGGGGCTGAGTATGCAGGCATTCCTTCCCGGGCAGGAATTGCAATTAGGTTGTAAATAGACAACCAGGAAGCCAAAGAAGGAACTTCCCAGTGGGAAACTTTGCATGGTCTTAGCATTCCAGATTCTTGGAGGTCTTTGAAAATCTCTAAAGTACACCAAGTGCTTTATTTCTGTTCTCTCTATATAAAAACATATCAATCTGAGCCCTGACAGTTACGCATTGCCAATACACAGCCTTCCAGGATCACACAGTTAGATCAGCTATCTCTAAGGCCCTTCAGGGTGATTTTTCTGGCATTACACAGCCTCCAAATTATGGATGCCTCAGCACTGTTCTAGTAGAGATTGAATATCACACCATTATTAGACGATAGGACATAAATAAATTCAGTAATCTAGATGGAATGGTGACGCTTTCTTTCTTTCTTTCCCCACCCACCCCCGCCCTCAGTTACTGAGCCACCATCTCTGGGCTGCAAGGAGCATTGAACTGTCACAAGCGCAGTTACAATGTGAAGCTCAAGCAACCCATTTCCCAGGGACAGCTTTGGAGGACAGGGAAAAGCGCCCGTGGCGCTCAAGATTCATTTAGCATAGATCTTGTCCAAAGAAAGGAAAAGTCTTGGAACCCAATATGAATAAAATGCAAATATGGCTCAGGAGAGAGACCATCTTTTATACATGAATCTGAGCTATGTGGAACCAGCAGCAATAAACAGGGCTGATAATGCTACACATAGCCAATAAACGGGAATGAAAGTCTGAAGTAATATCACAGAAAAGGCGCCAACTCAGACTGCCAATATCCCATTCAGTGTGATAATAGCACTTTATTGGTCCACACGCATTGGAACTCAAACCGTTTATATAGGGTACCACTGTGGAATTCTGCAAGGGCAAGCTAGTGTGGGCAGGTATGGCCCTGCTAGTCAGGGGGACTAACATTACCTACGTACTCTCACAGGTGCAGCATCCTAGCCAGGCAGCTAGCTGCCCTTTAAGATTGGTCATAGATGTTTTGCATAAGAAACGGAGCCACAACCCCAGCCCGAGTTCTAAAATAAGAATGGGTAGTATGTCTGCATGTAATCTTACTCCTGTCAGGAGCTCTGGGCACAGGGAGGTCTCTAAAGTATTACCTGTTGCTGGCGAGATAAGTGGAGTCAACTCCTGGGGACTTTATGATTCACAGTGTTTTCATGGCTAATTTTTCAAAGGTTGGTCACCCAGCTTTTCTTCAAAGGCACCTCAGGGTAGACTCAAGGCGTCACCATTTCAGGGCACATCCAAAGGTGTCAATGGCTGATACCACCCAGGCATTCCAGGGGGTTTCTAATGTCTCTTTCTCGCCTCCTTGAGGAGGGATCGACCAGCCCAAAAGGTGGCAGCTCAGGGAGAAACGCTAATGAATAAAAACTGATGTTTGGGGAAAACAGACCGGCTGGGAGGGAAAGTGACTGAATGCAATGGTAGTTTATAAACACACTGCCCTTAAGGTATCCCAGATGCTCCGAAGAGAAATGAGCAGACGTGATCAGCGCTAATGTGCTCGAAACACAGTTCACGGAATCATTTAAAACGCACAGCACGACACAAGGCCAGGGGGGATAAGGTAAGTTCACAGGCTTCGGATGGCGCACCAATCGGTGGAAGTCCCCACTTCCTGAATTCTACTGTAGGGGCAGTGTTCTCTTTTGCGGCATCAGTCTGATGGTGGACCATGCGGACAGTGATTGAAGTGAAGCAAAGGGGTTCCGCAGAGAGGGGGTACCTGAAGCAGAAACACACGACTCCTTGGGAGAGAGATATAGGGCCTGTCCTCTGGTCAATAGCTGCCCCTTGGCAATTTCCCTGCCAAGCAGCTATGAATTTCATTGGCATCACTTGAGCAGAAAGCACAGGCCACCCGAAGGGGCACCCATCAATGGATGGCCAGTTTAAGACCTCGTGAATGTGGAGTGCTTCCTATGCCTCCTGCATATTTCGAGATTCATGAATATTTGTTGCCTCCTGGTGCTTTGTCCTCGGCGCCTTGGTAGCGCAGTGGTGATGCATTGGACTGCTAACTGCAAGGTCAGCCGTTTGAAACCACCAGCTGCTCTGTGGATGAAAGGCCGGGAAAGAGTTCCAGCCTCGGAAACTCACTGGCAGATCTAGCCTGTCGGGTCGCTGTGAGTCGGCATTGACTGGAAGGCAGAGAGTTGATGCTTCATCCTATTCTATTTATGTTCCGCACGCACCTACATGCCCCACCAACTCTTTCTATGGCTTGCTTTTTCACAGGGGTTCCTAATTTACTTATCTAAGCCTAACACATCTTCTGGATTCTGTGACTGTGAGCCACTCGTTTAGTCATTATTTGTAGCCAGTGCATCTTGTAAGGGGTCCTGGTGGCGCAGTGGTTAGCTGTTTGTTCGGGGGCAAACTGAAAGGGTAGCACTTCAGACCCACCAGCTGTTCTGCAGGAAAAAGATGAGCCAGTCTTGCTTCTGTACAATTCACATGTTGGAAACGCCATGGGTGGTTCTACCGTGTACGGTCACCATGAGTGAGACTTAACTTGAAGGAAGCAGATTCATTTGTTTGTTTTGGAATGCGTCCTGTCAGTTTCATTCATCTTCTCTATTTTCTTATCTTCTGCAGCAGCATTGGATATTTTCTAAGAATATTCCAAATGTACATGATCATCTATATGCCGATCCCTTTAGATGCTAGAAGGTATGCATCGTTCATTGCTTCATCGTGGATTTCTTGATTCATACCACAAATATGTGTTGAACATCTAGTAACTGCCAGGCACTGGTGGACACTGTGGGAAGAAGAAGAAGAAAAAGATACTGTCTGGCCTTGGAATAATTTACAGCTTAGAACTGAGGAGAGGCATAAAAGTGCATGCCAATGATGAAGTGTCTTATTGTTGTTGCTCTCCAGTCAGTTCTGACTCACAGCCAACATACGTATAACAGAGCAAAACACTGCCGAGTTCTGTACCATTTTGATTGTGGCTGCTCTGTTTGAGCCCATTGTTGTGGCACTATAATGTATCGTAGATAGTACCATCTTTGTGGAACGAACATGGGACACATGAACTATAGTAGTCAATTCTACATGGTGTAGGAGTGGGTGGGAGAAACAATGATGTTGCTTCTTCCAGGATGTGGTGCTAGAACTGAGTGTTGGAAGATGAATAGGTTTCTTAGTTGACCAAGAGAGTCAGGGCATTCAAGCCACCAAAGCTGGGCAGACATAGCTGGCATGCCCCATATGAAGAAGGATGGCAGAGAAAAGAGGCTAGATAGTAGGTTGCATTACATCCCAAGAGAATGTAAGACCAGCTGTTCTTTTAAGTGCTTAATCTGAAATCTGCATCGTGTGAAGGTAAACTCCTGTCTAATCTCTCTGTGAGTTCTATGCCTTAATACTGGGGATTCCTTCACTTCCTGTCAAGGAGCCCTGGTGGCTCAGTGGTTAAGTGCTCATCTGCTAACCAAAAGATTAGTGGTTGAAACCCACCAGCTGTTCTGCAAGAGAAGATGTAGCAGTCAACTCCCATGAAGATTCTCAATACGAGTCAATCCTGACCCATAGTGACCCCCTGTGGGTTTCCAAGACTGTAAGAGGAGCTACCGGTGGTTTTGAACTGTGGACCATGCAGATCTAAGCCCAACTCATAACCAGTGCACAAAGATTGCAGCCCTGGAAACACAGTGGGGCAGCTCTACTCTGTCCGATAAGGCCACCATAACTTAGAATCAACTCATTGACTCAATTGGGCATGGGTAGGAATTTGGATTTAACTTCTTGGAACCCCTTCATATTCATCTGTGAAATGGAAATGATAATCTCAAACTTGTATGGTTGGTGCTGGAATTAAACTAAAAAACCAAACCCACTGCCATCAAGACAGCTTTGACTCTTATACATCCTATATAGAATTTCTTAAAATGTAAATCTTTACAGGAACAAACAGCCTTATCTTTCACCCACAGAGCAACTGCTGGTTCTAACTAGCCAGCTTTGGAATGTTCAACACAGAGACGGGCATGTAGAAAGCATCCAATAATTAGTAATTATCATAATGTAGTAGGAGTCTTGGCAGATTAGGTGTTGGGCTTCTAACAGCAAAATCAGCAGTTTCAAAATCACTGAGGAAGATCAATGCAGTCCTACTCTATCCTGTAGGTTGACTGTGAGTCAGCATTGATTCAATGGCAGTGAGTTTGAGTTTATTATAATTGATTACCCCAACTTGTGTGAACTATAAGGAGGTTTTGATTTATCTGAGAACCTGATCACTCACAGGATACCCAATGACATTCAGAGAAGTGGTCACATGGCAACATCTGTCCTGGTGAGACCCAAATGGACTTACATGGACAGTGCACCCTAGCAAAGATGCTCTGGGAGCAAACCTTGAACTTCCTGGAGAATAATGATGCTGATAATGTCCTCTGATTTCACGAGTCTGTTCAAAATGAAGAGAGATCGAGTAAATTTAATTTTATGTCATTTGAGGCAGTGCGGAAACTTGAAATATACTTATTTCATGTCGTATTTGAATGTTTATCTTAGATTTCCCCTTGGATGAGGAGACACTGGGGAACAGTGCTCCCAGGTCTCAGCTGGCAGATGGGGTCAAGGCTAGGAGATGGTGAGTCATGCAGGACAATGAGAAATATCTAGAGGCAATTTGTCCTGCCCTGTCTTCAAAACAGAGATGATGTGAGGCAGGATATTACCCTGGGCCGAGCTGGTGAAGAGAGGAAACGATGATTCAATTCATCGCTTTGACCCCATGTGAGGCTTTGTTTAAAAATGTGGTGGGCAATTCCTTCAGCTACAGGAAGCGAAATAACTCTTGTCAACAAAGTATAGTGGATGTGGGGCAATGACTCCCTGGGTGAGGTCTGAGACTGAGAAAGTCTCTCGAGGTCAGTGCCCACAAAAGCAGCAGCCAAAGTTTACATTTTCCCATTTGCCCTCAGGATCAGAGTGGACATAAATCTCCGTGGTGCAGTCTCAGAGCCCCCAGGCCTGCCTGTCGGCTGGCCTTGTGCTGGGAGAAAGGTTAGGCGAGGAGCGCGTAGAAATGCAGACTAGTTAGCATAGTCCAGCCACCCTGACTAGCTTTCTGACCTTCCCAGGAAAATGTCATTCCACTCTTTGAAAGAAGCAATTCATAATTAATGCCCAAACCATATCAAAGGCAAATTATATTACAAAAATAATATATTCACATTATAAAAATTTCTAAAGTACTAAAGGTCTGCAAAATGAACCAAATACCTTCTCCTCCCTATTCCCCACCTAACCTCTACCCACTACCAGAGAGATAGTGACTCATTTGTTGGTGTATTTTCTTTCAAACTTTTTTTTTTTTAACCATAAATATGAGAGGAAGCTTTAAAAAATCCTTGGAAAGTTAAATGGAAAGATTATGGAGTGTTTGGAAGCCTCTTGTCCTGTGGTGGTGTGTTGTTGTTGTTGTTAGGCGCTTCTAGGTTCACTCCTACTCCTCGCCACCGGTGTGGCCGAGCAGAACTGCACAGAGGAGTGTGTGGGCCGAGTCCTGGTGGCATATGGAATGCATGTTGGGCTGCTGACCGCAAGGTGAGTAGCTCAAAATCAACAGTCTTTCCTTGGCTTCACGAGGACGCTTTCTGCTCTCTTAGCGAGTTCCAGTCTCAGAAAACCACAGGAACAGTTAGCTCTACCATGTCCCATCGGGTCACTACGAGTTGGAATTGACGCCATAGCAATAAGTTTGATTTGGAGTTTTTGAGCCTTTCTGAGAGCAGGTCACTGGACCTTTTCTTGCAGGGAACTTTGGGTGGTTTTGAATTGACAGATGTTATTATACTAAGACAGGCTCTGGAATTAAACTACTCGACTTTGAACCTGGCGCCGCCACTTAGCAACCATGTTACCTTGAACACAGTTCATAATCGTTCTGTGCCTCAGTTACTGTGTCTCAGTTATACCAAAGGAATAATGGCGTCCACTCCAAACGGAGTCATGGCAAATAGATTTAGACACACACACACGCACGCACGCACACGCACACATATGCACACATACGTACACACATACACATATATCACCAGAACACACACATGTGCACACATGCACATACACACATATACACATGTACACAAATACACAAACACATACGCATGCACCCACACATACACAAAATACATACACATACACACAATACACAAACATGCACATATACACACATATATGACCACATACAATACACACAATACATACACATGCATGCACACACACATACACACTGGCACATACACACACACACAGAGAATATTAATACCTGACAATAAACACCCAGTAAATGTTTGTTTGCAATAGTGGGATCATGTTGAAGATGCTTTTGTAAGAAAAAAATGCCTAGAAACTTTGTTTCCAAAGAACGACAGAGAAGAACAGGTGGATTTGTTGGAACAGGAGGAGTCAGGAGCTCAGCTCTGAGTGCCTGTCTCCTCAAATTAGTCATCTTTCACGAGAGGTAGTTTCTCATTCCTCTCCAATGAAAGTACCTCTTGGTAGTTAAGAGATATGCAAATAATGAAGTGGTTGCCTGGTAACCAAAAGGTTGGCGGTTTGAACCACCCAGAATGCCTCAGAAGGAACTCCTGGTGACCTGCTCCTCAGAGGTCACAGCCTTGCAAACCTTCCGGGTTGCTAGTCCAAAGCACCTGTGACAACCAGCAGACAGTGTCCGCCCAGCGGCCACTGGCCAGTGTGGTTGGGAGCTTAGGAGCGCACTGAGGGATCAGAGGACAAGAACTGGAAACCGGCCCTTTCCTGACTAGTTTTATGATAGTAGCACATTAGCGAACATCATGCAGCCTCGGGGCCTGAATCTATTTAATAAGGACAATAGCTTTCTTTCAAAGACTATCAAACACTTGTGTGGTTTGGCCTGGCTCACAATATCAAAACCAAGCAATTCCCATCAATTCAAATTCCAACTCCTAGTGACTCAGAGCAGCCCTACAGGACAGAGTAGAACAACCCCACAGGGTTTCCGAAGAGATTACCATGTCTTTCCCCAAGGGAGCAGCTGGGGACTGGCCTTTTGCTTCACAGCCGAGCGCTTCACCACTGTGCCACCAGGGCTCCCGGCTCAAAATAGGCACTTAAAATGTATATATACTCTGTTCCTAACAGAAAGACAGTTGTGAGTCCACCAAGAGGTACTTCCTAAAAAAGGCTTGGTGGAAGATCCCCAAACAAACCAAACGCATATTGTGGAGAAGGAGGGAGGCTGGGGCAGAGACCCAAAACCCTTCTGTGGATCATAGGACATCCCTCCCAGAAGGGTCACAAGGATGAGATGAGTCAGCCAGGGTGCAGTATAGCACCAAGGAAACACAATATTCCTCTGGTTCTTTGAGGCTTCCTCACCTCCACTATCATGACCCCAGTCCTGCCTTTCAGTTCTGGCTAGATCAGAGTATGTACAGTGGTACGAATAAGAGCTCACGGCACACAGAATCCAGGTCAGATAAACCCCTCAGGAACAGAAATGGGAGTAGCGATACCAGAAGGGGAGGGGAAAGGAAGGTGGGGGGACTAGGGGAGGAAGGGGGAACCATTTGCAATGATGGATGCATAATTCATGCCCCTCCCCCACCCAGGGGGATGTACATCAGAAATGTGAGTGAAGGAGACAGAGGTTGATGTAAGATAGGGAAACAATAATAATTTATAACTTATCAAGGGGTCATGAGGGTTTGGTGAGGGCGGGGCGAGGGAAGGAAAAAAGAGGAGCTGATATCAAGGGCTCAAATAGAAAGTAAATGTTCTGAAAATGATGATGGCAACATACGTACAAATATGCTTGATACAATTGATGTATGGATTGTTATAAGAGCTGTAAGAGCCCCCGATAAAAATTATTTTTAAAAATAAATAAATAAAAGGAATTCATAAAATAAAGCAGAAAGTAAATCGATTTAGCAAAATAAATAAAAATTGAATTAAATTACAAAGGCCTGGTGATCTCCGGTAAAGATCGCAGCCATTAAAGCCCCCCAGCGCAGTTCTACTCTGATGCACACGGGGTTGCTGAAACTTGGCGCTGACCCACTCACACTCGCTGCCGTTGAGCTGATTACAACTCATAGTGACTGTGCTAGTTATATGATGGTCACTTTAAGGATTAAGTGTGACGGTGTGGAGTCTAGCCTGTCAATCAGGTCATAGCCAATGAGGTATGTGTGGGCATAGCTTTACCCTAAGGATTCTGGGAATTCCAGTATTTCCTCCTTGGAAGTGGGAGACTGTTCACACCCTGGGAGACATAGCATAGCAGGTGACACGACACATGGACCCACCCTGATAATGCAGAGACTCCTGCCAGTGCCGAGATGTTGCCAATGCCACTGGATCCAAGGACTTTCTACCCACTGGCCTGTGATCTTCTACACTGGTGTCACTGCATGTGTTTCATGAGTCTGAAGAGGAAGTTATAGATTGGTATCAGACATATGGGCTAATATCAGACTTACGAACTTGATCTGTACTGGGCTGGGATGTTTTCTCAATGTTCAGTTGCTCTTGTATATAAGTCTCTTTCTTTTACACATATGTGTGTTCATGGATTTGTTTCTCTAGTCAACCCAGACTAACACAGTGACTTCATAGGACAGGGAAGAATGGTTCTGAGACTAGAACTCTTCATGGGAGTCGAAAGCCTCATCTTTCTTCCAGGGAGCAGATGATCGTCTCAAATTGCTGACCTTGTGGGTAGCAGCTCAAAGGTGACCCACTACACCACAAGAGCTCAAAGTAACGTTAAGCATACTGAGTTCTCCTGTATATGAAGACCAGGGGGAAAAAGTGTTTTCTTACCAAGACGACCTATACTTACGGAATGTGGTTTTTTTCCTCCTGCGTTCCTCGGCATCTTATGGATCAGGATTCTTTAGGATTTTGCTTGAGGAACGTGGTCAGGACAATTTCATCTCTAGCTGCTTTGGAGAGAAAGGGACTGCGGAAATTTTCATGAGAACGCCGATGCCACGAGAATGGAAATCAGTTCTTCTGCGAAAGAAAGCAGTCCCTGTGCTCAAAAGACTACCAAACCTTTAGTGTGTGCTTGTGAACATCACGACCATCTCTGGCTCCTCTGACAACTAACCAAGAAAAGGGAAAGATGTTTGAAGTTCAAGTGTAAGTTCATTCAGAAATTTGTCTCCAGACATTGAGAACATGGCCATTTTTCAAAAGGGCCCACAAAGAGAGGCTGGGTCCTGGTAGTAAAAGACGCAGGGTCCCCAGATCATCAAGGATCCTGTGAGAGAGCATGTGGCGGCACCACCTGTGCTTTGCATCTGTTGAAATATATTCACATGCATACTCAATAGAGAGAGAAGGAAATGATTAGTAGCTACTCTCGTTCCTCTCTGCCCCTGGTAAGGAACAGTGACCAGTGGGCAGAGTAGCAGTGCCAGTCAAGTGGCAGGATGCCTGGCAGCTGTGCTGAATGGGCATGACCATCTCCAGGAAGACCTGAGGCAGAAACGGATTGCTGAGTGGATTGACAGGCACTAGTCAGGGCTTCCAGAAGGGCTAGAGCGCAGGTCTTTATAGGAGTCTGGGTTCCTATATCAGCACGTAAGACAAGAGACAGCAAAGTTAAAATAGTAATAAGACAGTCTTGAAGAAAAAGTCAGTTTGGAAGATAAATCTTCAGGTCAGAAAGCATGTAGGAGAGATTAAGAACATCTTGGCTAGAAGCACGGAGGCAAGGGAGGAAGGAAGGGGCTGGTCTGGGGTGTCTACTGCAGGAAGGTGTCGTTTCCAATGGCTGTTCGGTGAGTGGTCTTCTGGGTTCTCAGAGAACACAAGAGTTTCCAAAATGCGGAGAAAGTAAGCCGCATCCTCCAGGTCTCACAGGCAGGCAAGTGCCCTTCAGTCTAGCACATGGGAGAATAGCTTCTAGTAAATGCTCCTTACGCAGGCTGGTTTCTCCTTGCACTTCTCCCTCTCCTCAAGGTCCAAGAAAAGAGCTACTGTCTGATGTTGATTAACCAGCTCATTTGATTTCCTCGTGCCTCCAGTGGGCAAGTGTTCCCATCCAGTCATCTGTTTCTCAGCCGAACTTCTTTGGCTATGGAATAAGAAAAGGGTCGTTTCTGTGTGAGTAGCATCGTGTGTGCTGTTTGGTGGAAATGAGAGCTAGCTGGCAGTTAGGAGACCTAAGTGCTTCTCCCAGCTTTGCAGCACCTAGCTGGGGGGCTTCTGAACAAGTCTCTCTATCCTTCTGGGCCTCTGTTGCTTCATCCACAACATCAAAGGGATCTCTGCAAAATCCAAAGTCACTGCCCTCCAGTCTCTTCCGACTCCTAGCAATCCTATTAGACAGGTTTGAACCGCCCCTGTGGGTTTCCAAGACTGTAACACTTTATGGGAGTAGAAAGCCTCGTCTTTCTCCTCAGGAGGGTTTGCTGGTTTCAAACTGCTGACCTTGTGGTTAGTAGTCCGTATGCAATCACTGTGTCACCAATGCTCCTTGGGGTGGGGGGAGGAGGGGAAGGGAGGGGCAGGGGTTGGACATATCAGTGGTTTTCGAATTGCTTCTTTTTTTTAAATTAAAATTTCATTTCAATGGGGGCTCTTACAGCCCTTATAATAATCCATACATCATTTGTATCCAGCACATTTGGATATATGTTGCCATCATTAATCATCACGAACTTTTGATGCTTTACAATATCTTAGAAATTTTCACTTTTATCTAAGAATTCAAAATTCTGTTGATAAAGATTTTACAAAGTACTATTGTTTTAAATCTTTTAAAGATGTGGACTTTTTTCTGCTTCTTTAGTCAAATTGTTATTTGTACTTTCTTCTTCTTTTTAATTGATTAGGCTAACTGCTTATTTATGTATTTTGTTTTTCACCCAAGAACAACTGTTTGGTTTTATTGATGAATTCTACATTCTTTCCTCCATTCTATAACACATCAATTTCTGCTTTTTATCTTAACCTTTCTCTCCTTTTTTTTTCTTTTAAATAAATCATTTTATTGGGGGCTTTTACAGCTCTGACAACAATCCATACACCAGTTATATCAAGAACATTTGTACCTATGTTGCCATTAGCATTTCTAAACATTTCCTTTCTATTTGAGCCCTGGGTACCAGTTCCTCTTTTTTCCCTTCCCTCCCCCACCTTCCCACCTTTGTGAACCCTTGATAATTTATAAATTTTGATTTCATATTTTATACCATCCGCTGTCTCCCTTCACCCATGTTTCTGTTGTTCATCCCACTGGGGTGGGGGTGTTGTATGTCAATCATTGCAATCAGTTCTCCATTGCTCCCCCTTATCTTCCCACCTTCCCCCTACCCTCATGGTATCGCTACTCTCATTATTGGTCCTGAGGGATTTAACTGTCCTGGATTCTGTATGTTAAGAGCTCTTATCTGTAGCAGTGTACATGCTGTGGTCTAGCCAGATTTGCAAGGTCGAACTGAGGTCATGATAGTGGCGGGGAGGAGACATCAAAGAATTAGAGGAATGTTGTGTGTTTCATTGGTGCCATACTGCAGCCTGGGTTACTCATCTCTTCCTTGTGACCCTTCTGTGAGGGGCTGTTCATCCAATTGCTTCTTGAAGCCCTAAACTTACACGATAGTGCCGGAGAAGCAGATAACGGGGATCACATGGATAACACTGGGGTCATACCAGTTCAGTTTGATATAATGGAGTTCTTTGGCTAAAAACAAAACAAAACACACCAAAAAATCCTCAAGAATTATCTAGAGGCAACCGGCCTGTTGTGGTTCCAAGGCATTTTGGGGGATGGTTCTAAAGATAACTTCATGGCCACAAACCTCAAGTGAGTACAATTTTGGATGGACTAAAAATAAAGAATGCGGGTTGGATTTCCAGATTTCTTTTCAGAATGGTGCAGAGTGGGGAGAGTGGATTGGGGAAATGTCTTGAGAGTAGAGAATTAGTTTGTTTTTCTGCCAAGATTTATTACATAAGTGCGTTTTGTCCTTAGCTTCACCAACCCCAGAGTGAGCACTGTCTCACTGAATGTACATCTGTCTGCCTTTGGGGAGTACCCAGTTCACAGGCTGCCAGAACCTTCTCAGGAAGTCAGGTGGGAGGGAAGGGCCAGTTCTCTCGGTTTCTTGCTTCTCCGTCTAGAGCCCCAGTCACGTTGGGATTTTCTTACCAATTTTCTGTTATGGTTATGACAGAGACAGCCATTCCTACTACAAGTCCCATTTTTTAAAAAACAAAAATGTACTTTAAAATTTTTGTTGGTGAGAATACAATCAGCACAGCATACACCAGTTCATCTATTGCCGCACGTCCAATTAGCAACACTGGGTACAGCCTGTGGCGTCGGCAGCCATTCTCACCGCGCACCCTTTCTGAGTTGTTCCTTCCCCACGAACATCAGTTTGTTGCCTCCCGCCCGCCACCACCTCAAGGTTCAGCTCTGACCTTTGCAGTTGCTGTTGTCCATTTGTGCTCACATCGATCAACCTTTGAGAACTCGATGCTCCAGGCAGACGTTCCTTGTCGTTAAGAGAAGCTACTGTTCTATTTTAAGAAAAAGTCAGTGCGCCGGTTAGTTTCAAGTGCCCATCCAGCCTTCATCTTCCAGAAGGTCTGGAGTCCCTTCCGATTTGGAAGTCTGTCTGCATTTTCCCTCCTTTCACCAGGATTCTGCTTTGGAGATGTTGACCAACGTGTTCAGTCATGGGAGTCGGCCATCGTTCTGGTCTCGTGGCAAAGGAGACGATTGTTCAGGGTGGGAATACAAAATGGTATAGTCATTATATCAGTGGTTCTCAACCTGTGGGTTGTGACCCCTTTGGTGGTTGAAAGACCCTTTCACAGGGGTCGCCCAATTCCTAGCAGTAACAGAATGACAGTGATGAAGTAGCCACGAAAATAATTTTATGGTTGGGGGTCACCACCACATGAGGAACTGTAGTAAAGGGCCTCAGCATTAGGAAGGTTGAAAACCACTGCATTCTATGAAGGAAACGTGGTACAATCGTGTAGTGGCTCCTCAGAACAGTAGAAATAGAACTAGCATATGACCCAGCAATCCCATGCCTGGGTATGAAAGACTTGAAAGCAGAGATTTATACACCAGCCTTTGCTGTGGCACTATCCACAACAGCCGAAAGGTGCAAACAAAGTAAATGCGCATCCCAGATGGTGGAACCAGTCCAACGTGATGTATCCATACCGTCGAATGCTCTACAGCCTATGAGAGAAATGAAGACACGATCCTGCTGCAGGACGGTTAGAGCTCGGAGACATTTTGCTTAGTAAAATAAGTAATTCACAAAAGGACAAATATTATATGACCTCCCTCATCTAAAAAGATAAAAGCCGACGAATGCACATAGCCCAAAGGCAGTTGCTTATTGCTGAATTTTAGTTGATGAAGATGGAAAAGACCTCCTTAGGGTTGTACAGCTGATTAATGTCATGGCTGTCAGTAAGTTGCGTTTAATCAGCCCTTAAACAGTTGAATGAGCAAAAGCTGGGTGATAGATATATTTATTTGCAACAGCAACCCAGAAAGGAAGAAAGAAAAGGGGGGCCGCTGAGGGTACTTCTGTATAACTAAATGCCTCATGGGTTTGATTCTTTAAGTTGAGAGACTTAGGGTTACAGTTTCATGGGGCGTTCTAGTTAAGTTACCTAACTAGTTAGTTGCATAGAGCCTACAGTCTCGAAAGCTTGCCAGCAGCCATATACAGCACGGCCATTGATCTGTATTTATTTGCCTGTAGCAGCAGAGGGAGAAAGAAATTCATAATGGAAAGAGGAAATGGGTGACTAATTGCCTTCATGGACAGTTGTCTTCTTTCCACGAGACCAGAAAAAGGGAATGCTATCTGGCTACTATTACTGAACATTTTGGCCAAAGATTTGCTAGAAGAACCCTGATGAAAAGAAGAAAAATGCAGACTGGACTTGCAAGTTCGAATGGACTCTGGACTCTCTGGAGGAGGAAGGCTGGATGTAGTCTCGAAATGAACTATTGCACTGAACTCGTCTTTAAACTGAAGTCTTCTTAGAACCGTTTGAATGTGCATCCTCTCTGATGAAATGTCTACTCACTTCTTTTGCAATCTACTGAATGGATTATTTGTCTTTTTGTCCTTACGTACAAAGAGTTTTTGTAGGCCAGTGACTATCCCAAACCTCAGTTGCTATCATTTTATGCTCTCAACAAGATGGACTGACCCAACAGCTGCAATGATGGGTGCAGCGACAACAACAGGGGTGAGGATGGTGCAGTGCCCAGCAGTGCTGTTCTATTGGGCCTAGGGTCACCGTGCATTGAAATGTGCTCAAGAGCACCTACCAAGAACAACAGCTCAGAATAGCTGATGGATGTTCTGATACTAGACAGTAATAGGCAGTAAGAGAACAAGAGATCCTCAAATGATGCTGCTCGATAGTAACGAAAAATTGTTCAGAGGCTGTGACTCTCAGCTAATGAAATAAAAGAATAATATATGAGACGTGAAATGAATTTTAGGAAATGATATATGAGAATCACAGTAAATGGAACTTTGTGTTTTATTTTTTTCCCAGATAAGCAAGCCTGAGGGTATCATAAGGACTGTGTTCAAGTGTACAACAATATTTTGTGAATTTAATTTTCATGATAATTTGCTATATTCCTAAAAGAATGAGGCATGAACTTTATTTAGGAGATGCAATCTTAATTTGTTAGTAGATGTGATTTGTTTTATTTTTGGTACCATATATACTCGTGTATAAGCCAAATTTTTAGCATATTTTTAGTGCAGATTTTGTCGTAAAATTAGGTGCCCTGGCTGATATTCGGGTTGGCTTATATATATGGTAATAAAGCACTAAAGTGACCAAAATAAGGTCATCCTCGAGTTGCTTGCCATCTGACCATCTGTCTTAGATATTTTCCAATTAAAGGCAAAGAGCTGAAGAAGAGGTCTTTATGATATTTATAGTTGTAATTGGAGATGGAGAGCAATGTGAGCTGGTGGAATTATTATCAGAATATCATATATAAAGCTGAAGAATCTTAAAGTTGAGTGCACACCACCAACATTCAGGGACCAACTCAAGAATAGATTTGACATATTAAGCACTAATGATAGAAGATTAGACACGTTGTGGAATGACATCATGGACACCATACATCAGGAAAGCAAACCAAAACTCCAAATCACAGCCATCAAATTGATGGTGCCCCTCCTGTGGGTGTCCAAAACCGAAACTCCTTACAGGAGTAGAAAGCCCCATCTTTCTCCCAAGAGTGGTTTCAAACTGGGGTCCATGCAGATTGCAGCCCAGTGCGTAACCACTACACCACCAGGACTCCGCTAAGAAAGCAAGAGGTCACTAAAAAGACAGCAAACAAAGAAAAGAACAAATGGGTGTAAGAAGAGACACTGAAACTTTTTCTTGAACATGGAGTAGCTAAAGTCAATAGAAGAAATGATTAAGCAAGAGTTGAGCAGAAGATCTCAAAGGGAAATTTACAAAGACAAAGTAAAGTCTCATATATGCCAAGAAAACTATTAAAAAGGCAAAGTGTTATAGTGAAATGTTCAAGTACAAAGCTGTGAGTTAGAAAACTAAAAAGGAACAGCACACGCAGTATTTCTCAAGCTGAAAACACTGAAGAAAAACTCAAGCCCCGAGTTGCTATATGGAATGATCCTCTGGGTTGATTGATGCAGGGAGCATCTAACGAAGATGGAATCGATACACAGAGTGACTATGCCAAAAATAATTAATGTTCAACCGTTTTAGGAGGTAGCCTATGATTAAGAACCAAAGATAGTAAGGGAAGAAAGCATTGGCAAAAACCAATGCTCCAGAAATGAACAGAATAGCAAGGGAGAAGTTTCAACAATACCAGTGCTCATTCGTCCCATCCCCCGCCCCCCCCCCAGGACATTTGGAATGGCCCCTGTAGGCTTCCAAGGCTGTACATCTTTAGGAGAAGAAAAAGCTTCATCTTTCTCCCTTGGAGAGACTGGTGAGTCCGATCCACTGACCTCAGAGTTAGCAGCCCAGCTCATCTCCACGACGCCACCAGCACTCCTTTGTGTGCAGAAGCAGTTGGCCATTCTTCACCACATGACGCCCCCGCGTTCTCTCCCACTGCCTTTTCTAAGTCTCCCACGTGGGGATATCAGACTTGAAAAAGACACTGAGAGAGAAGCAGGGGCGTTACCTGGTCAAGAAGGGCCAACTGCCCAGATGGTGAGGACTGTTCCTTCAAAAAATATAGAGGCTTTGGGATCTGGTCCTCATCTTTTAGATCAGCAAGACTTCCCCTCATTCATTCCTGTTGCAAGGGTGGACCACAGCCACGCCATCAGCTCATTTGTCTGTTATAGAAAGGCTTTCTTTCCATTGACTGGCACGCTTGGGTCTGTATGAGGCTGAAGTGGGATGTGGGAATAGGTAGAAGGGGAGAACAAATGACTGAGGCCTCTGGTTGGAGAGGCAACGTGGGTTTGACTATGTTGAAAATCAGTGTGAATCTCTTGTAAAGAGGTTTAGCTGTCTGCCCTGAAAATGCTTGCCGTACATAGCTGCTAACTGAAAGGGTAGAGAGCTAAGTCCACCCAGAGCCTCTTCTGAAGAAAGACCTGGCCGTGTGCTTCCAGAGCTATTGGAAGCCTATGGAGAACAATTATACTCTGACACGCTGGGCTCACTCCAAGTTGGAATGGGGAATTGGTTGCTGGCCCTTGATGGAATCCCAAATGGGTTTTCTTCTCTA
The DNA here is from genome assembly GCF_000313985.2 of Echinops telfairi. Classification (NCBI taxonomy): domain Eukaryota; kingdom Metazoa; phylum Chordata; class Mammalia; order Afrosoricida; family Tenrecidae; genus Echinops; species Echinops telfairi. The sequence continues at coordinate 44,523,875 of NW_022103906.1, read as the reverse complement.
GGGCTTGAGCCAGCTCTTGGCGGTCCTGTGTACATACACACCAATCTTGAATCGAAGCATGATGAGAAGGTTTTAGGTAACCAGAGACTTAGCTCAAGCTTGGAAGAACTTTTAGTCAATAACTCAATGGGCCACACCTACGTCCTAGCCCTATGTCACTGGTAATAAGATCAGTGAACATTCCTCAGATACCATCTCCTTCTCCCCTGAATAGTGCTGCATGTATGAGGCAATTTTGCCCCATGAATTGTATATTTCAATGCTGACTATACATACTCCTTGTCCCCCTTTTAGTGACTTTTTTTCTTTAAGTGCATAGATATTACACTAACTCCTAGTCAATCCAAAACACTTGGAGATCTTATTTGTGCCACACTCTTGGGGATGCTGGATAAGCTTTGGGCTGCTAACCACAGGTCAGTGGTTCAAAGTTACCAGCCAGTCTGTGGGAGAAAGATGAGGCTGTGTGCGCCTGTAAAGATTTACAAAGCCTAGGAAGTTCTATAGAGGGTTGATATGAGGCAGTGGGATAAGTGACAACAGTATGTCTGAGTTCAAGAGGACCCGAGTTTACTAAAACTGTGGAGCACCTACGCGGACCCAACCAGTCTGGAATGCCTCCTCCAATCGGATCAGATCAGGCATTAATAATTGACTTTGTATTCCTTGGAATCTGATTTTCCGGAAATGTTAACCTTTCCTTTGAACAAAAGTAAGGGTCATGTTTCCAGAGGGCTGTCCCCTCTCCCCACCAGCCTGCACACCGCTAACACTTCTTAAGGGCCCCGTGAAGGGCAGCGGCTGTAGGACCCAGCTTACACCCGCCTTCCCTTCTCTCCTTTCTGCCTCCTGTCTCTCTGTTTGACCTTACTTTGACCTTGACATGGCTGCAAGGGAGAAGGGGTGGTCTCAGAAGCTGAGTCCTCCAAACCTCTGCCCACTCTAGATTCTCAGCTGACTCCCTCCAGAAGAAGAATCCGAAATTACTCAGCACGTTGGCATCGGCTTTTGTTTCTGTTGCTTGCTCTGTATTCTCTCGATACCAAGTCACTCGAGGTCTTTGAAACCCAGCGAGAAGGTTTCCTGGGAATTTGACTTCGGTCGATCTCTTGTGTGTTTTTGATTGTGCACTTACCCAGAGATCAGTCTCTGTAACAATCCACCCGTGACACACGAGTCCTTTTAATCCTCTGAACCTGGCAACCCACATGAAATGTGCTTTCTAAGAAAAATTTGCAGTCGTACTCTCATAGAGTGGAAGAAGGGGGCTGGTAAATGGACCACCCACAAGGGACCAAACCTCCTTGTTAGAAAGTGATTGTAAAAAAAGAAAAAAAGAAAGCGATTGTATCCTCTTATACCAACCCTGGTTTCCAGTTTCAGGTCTCATCAACAGGAAGGACCCTGTTGGAGCTTTGGGTGGGGCCCGCAGCTGCTAACCAGAGTTGGCAGTCTGAACCCACTGGCATCTCCACCAGAGAGCAGTCCGGCAGTCTGTTTCCCTAAGGATTATAGCCTTGGAAACCTGATGGGGCCCTTCTTGCCTGACCCACAGGGTCACCATGAGTCTGGACCACAGGCAGTTTGGTTGCCTTTTTGGAGTTTCTGATTATGAAACTCATAGCCGTATGGACCTTCTGACGTCTCGTACATTTGTCTTCTTCAGATTCAAATCAATAAACACACCCCGACCTATTGGATGTCTGCTCCATGTGCAATCAGTGAGGATCCAAAGGCAGTATATATTGAAGGCATGACGTTGTCTGAGTGACTTTGATGTGGTTTGAATCCAGAGTCTATGGTGTAGAGCACTGGACATCGTCCAGCCTCAGTGTGGTCATCTCCATAACATGTGGTACCTACTGCAGGGAGGTGATGTGATGAATCGATGAGATCATGCCTGTAACCCATCCGCACAGTGTCTTTCCCCTCAACTCAGACACTGCTATCGAGTCAATTTTGACTCACAGTGCCCCTACAGGACAGTGCAGAACTGAGGCTGTCAATCTTTATGGGAGCAGATAGGCACCTTTCTTCCCAGGAGCACCTGGTAAATTCAAACTGCTGACCTTGCTATTAGTAACCCAATTTATAACCCACTATGACACCTGGGCTGCTTCTCCAGCCCCTCACCCATTGAAATGCACTGCCCTCCAGTCCACGGGCCCTCCAGGAAACCTTTCATGAAGGATGATGCTCCTGTTGGGTGCCACTGAACCCTTTCTGATGCGTGGCAACTCATGTGACCAGTAGACCTGCCCTCAGAGGGTTTTCTAGCCTGTGGTCTTTGCGGAAGCAGATCACTGGGCTCTCCTCCCATGGAGCCACTGGGTGGCTTTGAACTGCTGACCTTGCAGTTAGCTGTCAAGTGCTTCACTGTTTTTGCCACAGGGATCCATGAATAGCTACCATGATGATGTAAACAGGAACAATGCAGCTTCGTTTATGCAATTCATTAGGGAAGCATCATTGATGTCCATGGTGCTGTGGTGGGGACCCTGGAGTATGCACTGTTTTGCAGCTATGATGGATGCTCTTATGAAGTGTGCAATCTAATGGGCGATACTAAAACCCCAAAGAGTTTCATAGTATTTTGTGATTATCCTTTTAATCTCATTGGCATCTGTTGTTTTTGCCCCTGCTTCATCCCTCATCCTGGCTATTGCTTTTTGCTCCTTTCTATCCTTGGTAAGCTTTGCTAGAGGACTGTCAATTTTGTTAATTCTTTTGTAGAACCAGCTTTTAGCTGTATTTATCTTTTGTATTGTTCTCTTGTCTTCCCACTGGTTTAACTCTGCCTTGATTTTTATTATTTCTTTTCTCTTGCTATTTGAGGAATGGTCCTGCTGACTCTGTTCTAGTTGTTGGAGGTTTTGTGTTAGCATATCTGTCATACGCCTCTCTTCTTTTTTCATATAGGCATTTAATGATATCAAGCTACCTCTGATAACTGCCTTCGCAGTGTCCCATAAGTTTTGATACGTTGTATTCTCGTTCTCATTGGTTTCTAGAAACTTCCTGATATCGTTGTTCATCCTCCAATTGGTTGCCCTTGCTTTCCTGGACATCCTCTTATTAATCTCCAGCTTTATGGCATGGTGATCTGAGAAAGACGTCTGGATAATATCTATGTGTTTGAATTTACTCAGGCTGGACTTGTGTCCCAGCATGTGGTCTATTCTTGAAAAAGATCCACGTGGACTAGAGAAGAATGTGAAACCCTTTGCGTCTGGCTGGAAAGCTCTATAAATGTCTATCAGGCCCTGTTGCCTAATTATATTGTTTAGCTCTATGGCGTCTTTGCTGAACTTCTTTCCCAGTGATCTGTCCTTCTCTGATCGCGGAGTGTTAAAGTTAACTCATTGCCATGGAGCCCAGGCTGACTCACCACGACCCCATAGGACAGGGTAGATCTGCCCCTGAGGCTGGAACTTTCTCCCGGAGAAGAGAGTCTCATCTTTCTCCCGCAGAGCAGTTGGTGCTTTCCAACTGCTGACCTGGCACTTAGCAGCCCAACTCGTAACCATGACACCTAGTGGGTGATGCAATCACGATAAATATGTAATGACAAGTGATCGGGACTATGAAGAAAACCAACCTCTGCCTTAAGCTTCTTGGGAAGCCCACAGAGAGAGGGAGAACCACAGGCGCGTGTATGTGAAGAACGGGATTCAGAGCAGTCTGGGCTGCAGAGTGCAGCAGCAGCAGCACCTCCATGGGAGAGTAAGAGAGAAAAGCTCGGGAGAAGGAAACACGCATGTCCGAAGAAACGTGCTTTCTGTTCCACTATTGACGTGAAGTTGTGCTATAAAGTAGGAGCAAGCAGGAAAAATTCCCGGTTCCAAATGCTATATTTTATAGATGAGAAAACTGAGGCCTGGAGAATAACTTGCCTTCAGTCACATGGTCAGTCATTAAAATTCCAGGTGTGTTGCTATCATACACTCATATATCAATCTCTACTGGGCTATTAACCGCAAGGTTAGCAGTTCAAAGCCACCAGCCACTCTGCAGGGGAAAGATGAGGACTTTGTACTCCTGTGAAGATTTAGAGTCTCAGAAACCCAAAGGGACAGTCAGTCCCAAAGACAGAAATGACTTGATGGCAGTGAGCTTGAATTTCTGAGGTTAATGCGAAGCTCTGCCATACAGATCAGAACATACAGATTTTTGGTAAGGATTTGATAGAGTCTTATCAAGGTCCTGCCTCCTTCCATCAATAGTAAAGGTTTTCTTCTCTGAAATACCTGGAAGGAAAGAAAAAGGTGTGGGGCTGTCTGAGAATCCTGTAAATCCTTCAGCTATTTAAACTTGAATGTGCTCCTAATTCCCCATCAGCGTGCTCTTTTCTCCGATTCTTCTTTTGACACGTGGTTTACATTAGGATCATGTTCTCATTTCATCGAATTCTGAGAGTAACTTCTCAAAGGTGCAGAATTTGGGACTGTTAACTTGGCCTGCTAACTGGCCCCTGCCCTGTGCACCTCCACAAGACCCTGTGCTAACCTCCACAGTCCTGCACGCCAGCTTCCAGCCCGAAAGGTTCTCACTGGGAAGAATGAGACTAGTGCCCTTGTCGGCTCCCAGACTGGAGGCAGAGTGTGCAAGATTCCATTTAGCCTGATGGAAGTAGCGTGAGCTCTGAGTTCGATAGACCTAGGTCTGGATTCTAGTTTGGCCACTGATTAGCTTAGGGGCTTTGGGCAAGTTACTTAAAATCTAAGAAGATTGGTTTCCATATGTGGAAACAAGAATTTGGTTCTAGCTTTCAGGATTGGGAGGCAACTATAAATACATTCGTAGTTGTGAAGTCCTTCAAGCATTTCCCTCAGTGCCAGAGTTGATTCTGATTCGTCCTGACCTTATAGGACCATGTAGAACTGCCTCTGTGGGGTCCCACGGCTGTAAATCTTTATGGGAGCAGAAAGCCTCATCGTTCTCCCTCGGACAGGCTGGTGAGCTCCTCCTCCTGACAGCCCAAAGTGTAACCCCCTTCACCACACAGGATCTTTGTAAAGACCGCAGACAGATGCCACCTAGCCAGCTCCCACTCACAGAGGCCCCTGTGTGTTGGAACAGGATTGTGCTCTGCAGGGTTTCAATGGATGCAGGTCCCCAGGCTTTTCTTTGGATTCACCTTTGGGTGGGCTTGTGCAGCCTGGGCCCTTCTATGACCCCACACGTGTCCCTCCCCTGGCCCTAAGGAGGAGACCTCCTGAATCGAGAAGCGACTGCCGACCTGCTCTAGACTGGAGTTTCCTTCATTTTTGTTGTCAATTTCTGGATGGGACCACACAATTTTATGAGAACTCTCTGCTGAGAGGAAGAAATAAAAAAAGAATCACTGAGAATAAGCGAGTCTTTTAAATCAAGTGCAGCAGATTTTATGTGTGATGATTAATCTGTTCGTGAAAAATGGCAATTTTAACATCTGCGTGACTAATCACACCTTTTCTTTCCGTGGTAGTCTAGTGTTTCCTGCTGTCATAATTCAGACCTAATTCGTCTTTCCAGGAAGCAGGAGTGTCAGCGTGCTATTCATTTTCTTTTGCTGACCCCTGTGTTTCTTCATCAACCGGTCGGAGTCTGACACCAGCCTGGCGTACATTGTGATTTAGGATGGACGTCACCTGAGATTCTAAGAACGTGTCATCAGGAAGGACCTCTCCCCATACAAGGTGATTCCTCACCTTGGTGACCAGTCAACGACCCAGCACCCTGGCTCTGAATCTCGTGAGCTGGGAGGGCCACCCCGGCACATTCATGGAAACTCAAGTGGATATAAAATCATCTAACTACCACAGTGGAGTGAAGGAAAATCCCAAGGCCAAGGGTCAGGTCTCTTGGGTCCCAGTGTCAATTCTGTTGTCTAACTTTGCTAAACTCCTGGACTTTCATTTCCTCTTCGGTACAGCAGGAGGCCTGACTGAGAGCCAGAGGCAACGACATCGTCTCTGTCTGAAAATCCTGTGATGCTCCTTGGCAAGACGGTGGGGGTTTTAAATAAATCTCGAGAGTTCCTTAAACTCATTCCTGTCTCTGGGTTCAGAAAGACTTTCTGCTCTGTCAAGGTGGCTGAGGACTGAGCTGCCCTGTCCGCCCTTGTCCTGTACCCTAGCCCTTTCCCTTCTGTTTGCAGGCCTCTTCTCTACAGGAACTTCATGGAGCTCCCCTCTGATGGCACTGCCAACCCATGCCTCCTCTGCGCCCACCACCACCAGCAGCTCCTGGCTAAGAAGTCTGACTCATAGCTGACACAGAGCTGTGGCACGCCCAGGCAAGGGTGCCGTTTACAGACTGTGACCAGGCTGCTTCTCTAGCCTGCCCCTTCTGAATGTCAGAATTGTGACGGCAACCGCAATGGAATTTTCTTCAGAGGTTAGAGAGCTGGGTTTGACTCTGCTTTGGGGGATTCTTTAACTCGGAACTTTAATTTTCCCATTAGTATATATTGCATAATAGTTGAATCTAACAAAGAATTATAATATTGTTTAGAGTCTCTCAGCTTGCTCATATCTGAGTGACTAGACAGCCTGGAAGTGCTGAACTTTTACTCTGGAAAACATATTCAGGCACGTTTCCGACTTCCTTTAGGAAACAAACTGAAAACAAACACTGAAGGCTTGAACTGGGTTGACCAGCAGGCTTCATCTCACCAGCCCACACCAGTCAGCTGGTAAGTGGACGCTCCCTGCTTATGCTGAAAAGGGTCAGGAGACTGTGGCTGAGCATCAAGAAGTGCCTAGTGGATGAGCAATGTCTGCTCTGGGTGAGAAGCGGGACTGGCCACATCCGGGAGATTATGCCCCATTCCTGGAAGATTCCCTTGCCAGCTACCGCCCACCTCCTCTAACTATTGTACTCTGCAGGCTAGGCATGCTCAGTTAACAGGAACTTTATTCGTGGCAGAGGAATATCACACAAAGGGTGATCACTTTGGTGATCAACGTTCAATCAGAGAACAGGTTCCGAGGGCTGCATTTGGAGACTTTGCTTCTTTCTCCGTGTACCTGGTTGTAGAGCACAGTCTCAAATTGACTTCAACCAATAATCCAACAGCTGGTGGGTTGATTGCAACTCAGTCAGGATGTTGCCTTGTGTGTCAGCATGGAACCATACCCTATCAACTTTTCAACGGTGGATTCTCCAAAATTGTGTACTTTTGCACAAATCACCCCCACATGATATGCATTTTTGTTGAGCCCTCCCCTGCAAGGTATCTGCATATGCATAACAAACTTAAGAAGACACTTTCCTTGGTGAGAGTGCAGTTGGCCAATAAAAGGTAGAGCAAGCATATTATTTGAGTTAAAACATGATAGATTGCCAGCCTTTCTTCCAGGGCACTTGGGCATGGATTGAACCTCCAATCTACCAGTTAGCAGGCAAGCCCATTAACTGCTTGTACCCTGTTTCCCCAAAAGTAAGACATCCCCTGAAAATAAGACCTACTTACAGTTTTGCCTCTCGTGGAAATATAAGGCATCCTCCCGAAAATAAGACCTCCCCAAAAATAAGGCCCCCCAAAGCTACCGTAACTCTGGACTCTGGACCGTAGCGGCAAGTGCCGCCACGCAGCTCACTGTTGGCCACGCGCAGCCGGAGCAGACAGGAAGTGTTAGGTCTCTTTTAATAAAATGATAAACTATAAATGTGTACCGTATTCTTCTTCATGGAAAAATAAGACATCCTCTGAAAATAAGACCTAGCGCTTCTTTGGGAGCAAAATTTAATATAAGACACTGTCTTATTTTATCCCAGAGACTTCTGGGATAATTTGGTGTGAGAGCAGTGTGTATGTGGGGGTGGATTTATTTGGGATTTCATATCGATGACAAAAAGGTTCCTAGAGAAGGAAATTGAGATCCCATCTCATTTGCTAAACAGTTATGCTGTGTATGCGTCAAGTTACTGCTCACCCTGATAGGCTCCTAAAGCTAGCCTCCGTTCCATTTAGATTTCTTTATGCTCATTGACCAGCCTGCTTGCTCCTTGCCTTCCAGTACTTTGTCCCATGACCCTGGCCAGAAAGGCCTCTGTCTTCCTCGAAGGGCCTGGACAGCCCATGCAGAGACACCCGTTTCTCCACCTGCTCTCGTTGGGGACCTTACGGCGAGACTCCCCTTTGATGATACTTACGTATCTCTAGATGTCGGTCTTCTTAAAGGTGTAACTGCTTGGAACGTAAGGGATGTCTGCTGCCTCTGATGCAGATAAATGTCTTGTTCTCCTCCGGCTCCTCTCCGCCCACCCCCTTGGAAATCAGGCATCTCGCGCAGCCCGCTGCTGTCTGACTCTGCTCTGATCAATGGGGGCCTTAGCAGGCATATCCCAAGGCTCTGGGAGAGATGGCACTGAACGTGTGAGCACAAGATTTAGGTTTACTCTGTACCAAATATACTCATACAATGTAAGGATTCTGTGCTCCTTTCTGCAGCGTTCACATCAGATGTTCTGCTCTGTTGGCCCAACAAGGATCTACTCATCTGTTTAACAGGATGCAGAATTAAAATCCCCACTGCCCGCCGGTCTCCCTTTCTGGGCAAAGCTGGTTGCCCTCCAAGAACTCGTGGACAGGGCACTGGGGCAGAGCTGAAGGTGGCTCTGTCTTGGCGGGCACTCAGCTTTGACCTGTCTGGGTAGTTTTTTTTGTTGGTTTCGAGCACAAAGGATGACATACATCCCTATGGAGAAGCAAGGACGAGTGAATGCAACAGGCTTCTTGGAAAGCTAGAAGCTTATCAAATACACACATGCACACACACACACACACACACACACACACACACACACACACAGTGTATTTTTAGAGCACCCCAGGAAAGGGAGGAGGCACAATGATAGTAAAGGAATAGACGCTCCTGAGCCACTGCTTAAGGAAGTGTTGACCCTGCTATTGTCCCACCTGCCCATGGTCTTTCTTACCCATGGACCTCAGTATAAGCCA
>NW_022103906.1:44492525-44514828 GCF_000313985.2 Echinops telfairi | reverse complement strand
CACACACACACACACACACACACACACACACACACACACACAGTGTATTTCTAGCAACTTAGAGCTTTTTCATTCAGAAGCTCCTGTTGGTAGACGCTCCTGAGCCACTGCTTAAGGAAGTGTTGACCCTGCTATTGTCCCACCTGCCCATGGTCTTTCTTACCCATGGACCTCAGTATAAGCCACACCATAGACACAATCACCTCAGTGTGGCCCATCCATGCCTGGGATAGTGTCCTTCTTGGGCCCATCCCCTTCAACACCTGCTGTTGTCCAGCTGATCCCTATAGGATGTTGTAGAACTGCCCCTTAGCGTTTCCAAGACAGGAAGCAGTCTGCCACCTCTTTCTCCCAAGGAGCAGTGGGTGAGTTCCAGCAGCTGGCCTTTCAGTTCGCAGCTGAGAGCTTAAACACCTCACAGCCGGGCTCCCTCCCTCTTGGGCAGTGCTCATATTTCTTAGAATTCCATCTAGGCCACTTGGCAGCCTATGAGTCCAGGGCTGTCACCATTCAAGCAGCTGGGACTGGTTAGGACCACACAGCATGGTGACCTCCTCAAAAGGGCATCATAGGTGTGGCAGGTACACCAGCTGCCATAGAACCATCTATAGCAGCAGTTCTCAACCTGTGGGTAGAGACCCCTTTCGGGGTCAAATGACCCTTTCACAGGGGTCACCCGATTCATGACAGTAGCAAAGTTACAATTCGGAAGTAGCAACAAAAATAATTTTATAGTTGGGGGGGGTCACCCCAACATGAGGAACTGTATTAAAGGGTCGCAGCATTAGGAAGGCTGAGGACCACTGATCAGTCTACAGGCTACTGTCCTGCTCTGGCTGTCAAGCCCCTGTTCACAGCCTTTTTTCCTTTCTTCTTTTCTTTCCTGCCTCATGGGCTTCCTTCTGGATAGAGTCCTTTTCTGTGCCTCAGTCCATCGCTGAGTGGTACCACACAGGAGCAGCAGCCAAAGCACGCTGCCACGGGGCATTTCTGGGAAAGCCTCTAGAAGAGCCCTTTCTGCCTTATCCTTCCTGAAGTTCATGTCTCCGTACTGTTCCCCGCCGGTTTCTTCTGTATCACAGTGCCTGGCTTTCGCTTATTGAATATCAGCTCCCTTTACGTTTGGGTTGTTGTGTTTGTGCTGTCAGCGGCCATGGAGTCGGCTTCCCAACTCACGCAGACCCCTACAAACGCTATCAGCTCATGTGTGCCGCCGAGACCCACTGTGGGTCAGACGATGGTGATCCATAAGCCTTTCGGCAGCTGACTTTCAGGAGGAGGGCATCAGGCTCGTCCTTCTCCGTCTGGAAGCTCTGCGGAGTCCCGAGCCAGCATCCCAGCGACGTGTAAGCCTCAGTGACGGACAGGTTGCCAAGGGGGTACATTGGACGAGAACTGACTCCAAGGACTGAACCACTGCCCCCGCTGAGTTCAGATTAGAAAACCTTATCACTATAAACGGAATTGTTTAGTCACACGGTAGAGATAGCAATGTGTAGTAACGCCATTATCTAGCACAGTTCTGAATGTATTGGGGGTTAAGCTACATAAACTATGCCTCCCTCCCTTCCACTCTTGACCCCCATGAACCTGAAGGGAAAATAGGTCACCTTGTGAAGCAATACGAAACCATGCCCTGAAGGATATTCGCAAATACTCAGAACTGAAATGGGAACATTTTAAGGGTCAGACAATGCCTTTTTGCTGGACAGCCAAAATGGAATGCTTGATTGAGTCATTGAGCCCATAAGGGAGGGAGTTCACCCAAGGTGCCGTGTTGTGCACTGGAGCAGCCAGAGTGGGTCTCTAGGTGAGGCACCTGTGAACAGGAACATGCTGGCAGATGGGTTAGGACTTACCTGGCTTGGGGACAGGCCACATGGGAGCCCCTGTGTTCTCTGGATGACACAGCTTATTGGAGTGAGCTATTACAGTGATGACTGCTGCTGTCGTGATGGCTAAAGTTACTCTAAATAGAAATCTGTATCCATCTCAATGAGCACCGCAGAGCAGCTTAGTCATCGTGGTCACCAAGTGCCGTCACACTGTGAAGTATACCTACGTGCCCAGAAACGGCCCTGCCACTCTAAGTACACCGCCTCTGCTTCGCACTCGTCATCTGGGCTTTGGGGTTTGAAAACAGGTACAGAGGGAGAGATCTGCCTTTAAAGTAAAAGGAAATTTTGCTCTCTGCAGCTCTCTGAAAATGGATGTTTGTCATGATATGTGATCAAGACTTTTAGATGGGAAATGACCACTCATTTGGCAGGCAGTTATATACTACGAAGGCAATGTCATTAAGACAGAGAGAGGAGGGAATGGACATGCATTCAATAACCAATAGCAATTCATTAGCCATAATTGTCCAAAAGTCGTACGAATAAGCATCTAATGGGAAACCTGACCTAGTTTGGGGAAGAAAGGGAAGTCTCAGGGGCTATTGAATACTGAGAAGGGTAAAAGGCAGGCAGAGCATTGGGGTAGAGGTGAGGGTGTGATCTGACTGAGTAACTGGGGAAGGTCCACATCTCCATCACAGATTTTCCTGTTACAATGCTCTGCCGTAAACTCGTTTGGTTCCTTTTGGCTCTTGAGAAGTTTGACCAGACAGATAATATTGTGACCATTGTGATTGTTCCTGAGACAAAAGGCCCGGAACTAGCCCTGTCGCTTTTATTCTGATTTGGGGGGAAGGGTGCGGGGAAGGGGACTCTGGGTAACACAATGCCCCCCATCTGATGCTTTTGCTTTATCACTCAGAGTCAGGGGGAGTAGAACATACCCATGCACATACACATACAGACAGACACACACATACATGCACACGTGCACCACATGCACGTCCACACTTAAAATGCACACAGAGGGCAGGGCAATACATGTTCAGTACAAGTATTTATTAAAAGCCTTTCCATGCTCATGTTTCTGAGCATAGCTGGATAGTCCATGCCCTGAGATCTCTCAGAGAAACCTCACTGCTCCTGTCTTCAGCACTCTTCTCTCACCACCATCAAGCCAACTCTGATTCTCAGTGCCCCCGTAAAATCTTTACAGGGGCAGAAAACCTCATCTTCCTGCTCAGGGGCATCTGGTGGGCCTGAATTGCTGAGCTTGTGGTTAGCAGTGGAACTCATTACCCGCAAGGGCTCCTTTGAGTCCAGCATTACCAGTTAGCTCTGTTCTCTTCTTTCAATCAGTCTCATGCCAAAGGTTCCCCATCCCTGCCTCCTGCGTGTACTTTCCCACCACAAACATTGTGATGGTTGGTGCTGCTGTTTCACTCGGTGAAAGGCCATGAAACTAATGGAGCCATCACTGATGTCCTTTCAGTTTGGGGGTCCTGACCATGAACAGAGAAGGTTTGGTTGTAGCCAACTCGAACTTGAGCTTGAACTTGAGCAAAATAAAGAAGAATTAAGCGGTCTGTATGTATTTATAACTGACTTACTTGCTTGAGACAAAGGAGAGAGGATTATTCCCCAAATGGTTCCAAGGAGCCTTTCTAGGGTGGTGTTGCTGTGGAAGTCATGGAAATTTTGTGGCAGGTTTCCAATATCCATGGCTATAAAAGCCCAAACAGAAGAGCAAACAAATCTGTCTTGGAAGAAGTACCATCAGACATTGGGCCTCCACTCAAGTACTCCCTCAATGCAATAACATTTTGTTCTATTAAACTGGCATCCCATGATGCTCACGTTCCCGACATGATCGCTGAAGACAAAGTGGGTGCAGAAGCAAATGTGCTGAAGAAAGCTGATGGTGCCGGCTATCAAAAGATATAGCATCTGGGGTCTTAAAGGCTTAAAGATAAACAAGCGACCATCTAGCTGAGAAGCAACAAAGCCCAGATGGAACAAGCACACCAGCCTGTGTGATCATGAGGTGCCAATGGGATCAGGCATCAAAGAACAAAAAATCATATCATTGTGAATGAGGGGGAGTGCAGAGTGGGGACCCAAAGCCCATCTGTAGGCAACTGGACATCCCCTTACAGAAGGGTCTCAGGGAGGAGATGAGCCAGTCAAGATGCAGTGTAGCACTGACGAAACATACAACTTTCCTTTAGTTCTTTAATGCTTCCTCCCCCACACTATCATGATCCAAATTCTACCTTACAAATCCGGTTAGACCAGAGGATATATACTGGTACAGATAGGAACTGGAAACACAGGGAGTCAAGGACAGATGAATCCTTCAGGACCAGTGATAAGAGTGGTGATATCAGGAGGGTGGAGGAAGTAGAAAGGGGGAAATGATCACAAGGATCTACATATAACCCCCTCCCTCCAGGCGGACAACAGAAAAGTGGGCCAAGGGAGACGTCAGACAAAATAATAATAATTTATAAATGATCAAAGGATTGTGAGGGAGGGGAGTGGGGAGAGGGGAAAAATGAGCTGATACCAAGGACTCAAGTAGAAAGCAAATGTTTTGAGAATAATGAGGGCAACAAATGTACAAATGTGCTTGACACAATGGATGCATGTATGAATTGTGATAAGAGTTGTACAAGCCCCAGTAAAATGATTGTTAAAAAAAAAGAAGAAGAAATACCATCAGAATGCCCATTAGAGACAAGAATGGCTAGGCTTTGTCAAACCTACTTTGGCTATGTTGTCAGGAGAGAGGAATCCCCGGAAGAGGATGTCATGCACGGTCAGGTAGGAAGACAGGGAAAAAGAGGAAGGCCTTCCACAAGATGGATTGCCAGAGTGGCTGCAACAGTGGGCTCAAACATCAACACCGCGAGGCTGGCGCAGGAGCAGGCAGGGCTTCATTCTGCTGTGCATTGAGTCACCGTGAGTCAGCACTGACTCCATGGCGCCCAACAACAACAAAAGTGACACAGACACATGGCTCTCCCCATCAGTGAATCGTGAAGGTGAAATTGGTGCATAGAGAATGACTCTCTGTCCTGGGAGCAGGTTTCAGTGGCATCTTTTTCTCCTTGAAGGGATGGCTCGGGATTGTGCTGTGCTGTTGTGTCACGTGGGCAGAGTCTCTTATGATGCAGGACGAGCCAGGAAAGAATGTCACCATGTTAACCTGTGGAGGACAAAGATCAGCCCTCGGATTGAGAATAGACTTGGCCTTCAGCTAATGTTACTCTTCCCTGTTGTGCAAAGGGTTAAGCACGCAAAGAACGAGCTGAAACATGGGCAGTGGCACTTCAAAAGACGGCCATGGGGATGGGCTCCCGAGAGGCCACAGCCATGGAAGCGCCTGAGGAGCCGATGCACAACCACTCTGCATACAGTGGGCATCCTGGGAGTCTGAACCAATGCGAAGGCAATGAAAAATAGCTCTACGAAACGGGAGCAATGACTCCTGACGCCTAGAAGAGAAAAGAGGCATCGCTCGCTCACTCGCTCACTCCCTCGCTCACTCGCTCACTCACTCACTCACTCTCTCACTCACTCACTGTCATCTAGTCAGTCCCCTCTCCTAGTGACCCAGGAGCACAGAGGAGAAGAGCCTTTGTGGGTGCCTGAGACGATAGCGCTTTAAGGAGTAGAAAGTTGCCTCTGTCTCTGGCAGAGTGGTGATGGTTTCGAACTGCTGGCCTTGCTTGCAGCTAGCAACCCAACTCATAGCCCAGTATGCCACCACCGAGGCCGCGTTCTTGCAGCCGCCCTTCACGAAGGTATTGGCTGACCAAAGAAGGGGGCTCAAGAAGAAAAGGGCCAGTCGAGCTGTGCGTTTTGTTTTAGCTCAGTGGTTCTCCAACTTCCTCGTGTTGCGGCCCTTTCATACAGTTTCTCGTGTTGTGGTGACACCCCCCCCACCCCCCCACCCCCGCCCCGAACCACCAATTATTTTTGCTACTTCCTAGCTGTCATTTTGCTACTGTTATGAAGCAGGCAACCCCTGTGAAAGGGTCATCCGACCCCCAAAGGGGTCTCGACCCACAGGTCGAGAACCGCTGGTCTAGCTGGAAATAGACTGTATACCACTACTGGGAGTCTTATTTTTAAGAACAAAAATGTGCTTAATTTAGACATGAATTGAAGCATTTAGGGAAGCCAAGCAGAGTGCTCTCAGACTGGCCCTGCCTCATTTCGAATCCTTGATATCTGGGCATAAAACGCCGATTTCAAAACCGTGGCGTTTATGAACAGCGCTGAAAAGGCGGTTCTGGTGGGAATCACCCTGGGGTCTGGACTCAAACGGAACATGAAGCCAGTGACCTTGGATGTGTTCAGTGAACAGCATCGACCTGAGATGAGTCACCTCAACTTAGAGACGGAGCCAGAGAACAACTTGATGTCTTTGGGGTAGTCCTAGATTGTGGTGAAATCATCCCATTCTACACACTGCAGTGTTAAATGTTTTGTTGGTTCATATAAAAGGTCTGCTTGTGTGAATGTGCCCTTAAAAGGACCCAAAGACAGTGTGCAATGCGTGGCAGAGGCAAGGTTTCAAGTACTGGAATTTGGGTTGCAGTAAGGCTATAAGAAAGCAGACAGACCCATGAAAAGTCATTAAAGCCAAGCTCAGGGCAGTTGTAAGGGACTCCCTGTAAAAATTAAGACTGATAATTGTTATTGTTGCTGTTAGGTGCTGTTCGGTCAGTTCTGACTCATAGTTCTGACTCATGTGCACAACACTGCCCAGTCCTACGCCATTCTCACAATTGAGTTTATGCTTGAGCCCATTGTTGCAGCCAC
Organism: Echinops telfairi; assembly: GCF_000313985.2. Lineage (NCBI taxonomy): Eukaryota > Metazoa > Chordata > Mammalia > Afrosoricida > Tenrecidae > Echinops > Echinops telfairi. The sequence continues at coordinate 44,508,160 of NW_022103906.1, read as the reverse complement.
TGTGACAATCCATCTCATTGAAGGGCTACCTCTTTTTCACTCCCTTTACCAAGCATGATGCCCTTTACTGGTCCCTTCTGTCCAAAGAACGTGAGACAAATTGTCTCCATCTGTCTTCTAAGGAGCATTCAGATTTGTTTGTTCTTCTGGTGGCCCACGTTAATTTTAATAGTCTTCCATAATACTATAAACCAAATTAATTATCTGGTCTTCCTTATTCCTTGCCTAGCTTTATATCTACAAGAGGCCATTGAAAATACCACAGCTTGGATCAAGTGCACTGTTGTCTTCAAACACCATCCTTGCTCCTCAACAGTTTAAGAAAGGTCTTGGGTAGCAGATTTGCCCTGTGCAATACATTGTTTGGTTTCTTGACTGCTGCTTTCATGAGCACTGATTGTGGACTCAAGTAAAATGCAATCCTTTACATCGATCTTTTCTCTATTTATCCTGATGTTGTCTATTGGTTCAGTTGTGAAAGCGTTTTTGATAGTTTATTTCTTTACATTGAATTGCTGACACTTTTTAGTTTATCTTCCTTTTCTAAATTGCAATAATGTATTACAGCCTCAGTTCTGCTCCAGGAAAATGGAGCCTTAGGAATAGAAGTGGAACCTCTGGTAGACTGAGGGCAGTCACCTACAGCACAGTGACAAGAGGACCAGCATATTGCGAGCAATGGGAAAGCGAGAGGAGAGATCAGGACAAGGAAGACCATCAGGCACCACTTGAGGATCCTAAAAGCACATCAACAGAGAGTTGGATAAAGGCTCAAATACTTAATTTTGTACATTGTCCCAAGAATGTGGAAGAACCACGCTGACCTAATTTGGCCACCTTTAAGACGACTACATGACATTCTTCCACCACTCGTCTGTCAGTTTGTCATGCTGTGATGGCTTGAGTGTTGCTTTGCTGTAATGCTGGAGGCTTTGTATTTCAAGTGCCATCCAGGTTGCCTAAGGTGGACAGGTTTCAGTAGGGTTTGCAGACTAAGAACAGACGACAATGAGGGGCTAGGCTGTTCACTTCTGAGAAATTAGCCACTGAAAACCTTATGAATAGCAATGGAATATTGGTAAGATATTGAAAACCTCATGAAAAGCATAGGAACATTGTCAGATATTGTGGCCAAAGATGAGCCCCTCAGGTTGGAAGCCTCTCAAAATATGACAGAAGAGCTGCCTTCTCAAAGAAGAGTTGGCTATAATGAAGTAGACTGGATAAGGCTTTCAGGACCTTCATATGGGGAGCAATTCAAAATACAAAGACACTGCTGCAAATATCTACTAGTAATTGGAACTTGGAATATACAAAGTATGACTCTAGGGAAATTAGAAGTCATCAAAAACCATATGAATGCATGGAGATCAATATCCTAGGCTGTTGTGAGTTGAAATGAATTGGTGTTTGGCCATTTTAATCAGACAAACACATAGTCTACTATGCTGGGCGTGAAAACTTCAAGAGAAATGGCCTCACCTTCGTTGTCAAAAAGGACTTCTCAAGATCAATCTTAAAGTACAATTATGTCTCTGCTAGGATAATATTCCTATCCATACAAGGAAATCAGTCAATAGAATAATTACTCAAATTTAAAAACCCACAACCAAAGTTAGTGAAGAAGAAATTTAAAAATTCTACCAGCTTCTTCAGTCTGAAATTGGTCAAACATGCAATCAAGATGTATTGATAATTACTGGTGATTAGACTAAAAAGTTATAAACAATGAGGAGGGAACAATGGTTGGAAAATGTGGTTTTGGTGATAGAAGCAATTCTGGAGATTTGATGATGGAATTTGACAAGACCAAAACCTTCTTCATTGCAAATTCCTTTTTTATAACAACATAAGCAGTAACTATACTGTGGACTTCTCCAGATAAAATATGCAAGAATCAAATATGTGGAAAGGGATGATGGAGAGGCTTATCAGCTGTCCAAATGAGGCCAGGAGCTGAATGTGAAACAGACCATCAATTGCTCATACATAAGGTCAAGGTGAAGTTGAAGAAAATAAAAACAATTCCACAAGAACCAACATATGACCTTGAATATATCCCACCTGGGTTTCTAAAACATCTCAAGAAAAGATTAGATAAATTGAACACTAATGGCAAAAGACATGATGAGCCGTGGGGTGACATCAAGGACACCATTCATGAAGAAAGCAAAAGGTCATTAGAAAGACAGGAAAGAAAGAAAAGATCAAAGTGGGTGTTGGGTGTCAGAAGAGACTCTGCAACTTGCTCCTGACCATGAGAAGAGGGAAAGCAAATGGAAGAAATGAAGAAGTGAAAGAGCAGAGGAGAAAATTTTAAAGGGCAGCTTTAGAAGACAAAATGCCATAATGAAGTGTGCAAAGATCAGCGGTCAGAAAACCGAAAGGAGAAAATACATTCATCATATCTTAGATTGAACAATTACTTCAAGCTAGGAGTTGCAATATTAAAAGATTCGATGGGTGAAAATTGAACTATGCAGGAAATATCAAAAGAAGATGCAAAGAATATCGATTGGCTGTCCCCAACAGAACTCATCAGCATTCAACCATTGCAAGAGGTAGCATGTGACCAAGAACCAGTGATACCGAAAAAAGAAGTCGAAGCTGCACTCAAGCCATTCGCAAAAGACGAGGCTCTGGGAATTTGCAGAATAACAATTGAAATGTTTCAACGAATTGGTGAGGCACTGGAAAAACTCCCTCACTTATGCCAAGAAATTTGGGAGACGGGTACCTGACTGGAAGAGATCCATATTTGAACTGATTCCAAAGAAAGATGACTCCAACAGGATGTGGAAATCATTGAGCAACATCATTAATATCACATGTAGTATAATTTTGCTTAAGGTCACTCAACAACAGTTGCAGCAGTACATCAATGGGGAACTGTCAAAAATGTAAGCCAGCTTCAGAAGAGGAAGTAGAACAGGGGATATCATTGTTGACATCAGATTGGCTGAAAGCAGAGAGTGCCAGAAAAATGTGTACCACTTGTGTTTTATTGACTCTACAAGGCATATGACTGTGTGGATCATAATAAACTAGAGATAGCATTGAGAAGAACAGGAATTCCAGAACACTTAATTGTGCTCACATAAAACCTGTACCCAGATCAAGAAGAAGTAATTCAAACAAAACAAGGGAATGCTGCATGTTTTAAAATCAGGAAAAGTGTGTGTCAGAGTTGTATTCTCTGATCATACTTATTCAATCTGTATGCTGAACAAATAATCAGAGAAGCTGGAGTACATTAAAAAGAGTGCGGCATCACGATTGGAGAAAGGCTTATTAACCATCTGCAATATGCAGAGGGCAAAAGTTTGCTTGCCAAAAGTGAGGAAGACTTGAAGCACTTGCTAATGAAGATCCAGGATTGCAGCCCTCAGCATGGATTACAACTCAACACACACACACACACACACACACACACACACACACACACACGAAACAAAACCCTTCATGACTGGATTAGTAGGTAGGATGATGATAAACAGAGAAGAGATTGAAGCTGTCAAGGACTTTGTCTTCCTTGGGTCCAGAATCAATGCTCATGGAAGCAGCAGTCAAGAGATCAAAAGGGTAAATCTGCTGCCCAAGGATTGTTTAAGCTGCTGAAGAGCAAAGGCGTGACTTTGAGACTAACGGGTGTCTGGCCCAGATATATTGGACAGAGAATAAGGAAGACCACAGGAGACTGTGCATTTGAATTATGGAGCTGGTGAAGAACACTGAACGTAGACTGGTAAAAGACCAAGCCGATTTGTCTTGAGGGAATTCCAGCCAGCGTGTTCCTTCCTTAGGAGCAAGGACGGCAAGGCTTCATTTCATCTCCCTTGGACTGGTTCTCAGGAGAGATATCACGCTTGGTAAAGTGGAAGGGAACCAAATAAGAGGAAGACCCTCTGTGAGGCGGACTGACACGTCAGCTGCAACCGTGGGCGCCAACACCCTCACACCTGTAAGGATGCCACAAGACCGGGCAGTGTTTCCTTCTGTTGTCCGTAGGGTTGGAAGCAACTCGATGGCCTCTCATAACCACAGCAGCAACACCTGAGTCTTAAGTCTGTCCTTTGCAGAATGGTTTCCATGAAAGTGGAAAAGACGATGTCTGAAGACATCTTACCTTTCTCAGGTACCTGCACTTAACCAGTTGCCAGGTTTCAATTCTTCTGACCACAAGTGAGTCAGAGTTTTACTGTGTTTCGTAGGGTTTACTTCTGAAAAGCAAGACAAAACAACAATTAAAAACCCTATCGGACACAGTCTTGAGTCAACGGGAAGAAAGCTTTCTCGGGGTGTGGCTTCCTCCTTTTTAAGCAGACTGTGGGAAAACTTCTAAGGCCTCTCCTGATCTCTGTAGCACTGAGCTCAGGCTCTTGAGCTAATAGCCCGCTGTACCGATTACCAACTCCGGGACCGGTTGCCTGCTGACCCTGGGAGCCGCCTGCGGATGACCTTCGATCCCTTTGACTCTGCCAGCCATAATCCACTCTGCTGAGATCCCCAGCCTATGGCTTTCCTGCGTTGCCTTCCTGCCGCCTGTCTATTGGCTCAGCAGCTACACAGTTCAGGAAGAGCTTCCAGCTTAATAGTTGACCTATAAGCGTGAACTGGGTTGGAATTACCCTCTCCTATAATGGAGGGAGTCCTTTTTCCTGATATAAATGTATCTCTTTATAGTGATGCTATATAAGGGTCACTGATTTTGCTTCTCCAGAGAACCCAACCTAATGCAGCATATGTATCTATAAAGACACACACAGGTGGTACATAGTGTGGGTTTACATACAGTCCACATAATAGGAGCACGCCGTGTCTAATCCAACAGGCGCAAGCGTTGGCCTTTAATACCCAGGGAAGAGCATCACTAGAATGTTAGTCCTTTCTCAAGGAAGAGTCCAAGGAGAAGATGATATTTGCTCTGCCCTATCGGATTTTGAAAGCTCTTTTCAAGGGGAGGAAAAAGTGAACAGGGATGAAATTCTTTTTGCATGGTCATCCCACGGCAAAGTAACCTGGACTCAGCCCAAGGAGCTTGATCGAGCAATCTTGACTTGGCTGAAGAGGCAGGAGGTCCACTTATGAAACACACGAGCCAGTTCCGGAAAGGGAGCCCAGGCCTAGTGAACATCCCACCCCAGGCCTCCACAGCACCCTGATCAGGAGCAGGGAGAGCAAAAGGCTTATAGGCTATTTGTCACGTGATGTGGGAGTACAGCGCACAAGGGACACCCACCTGAACTTTAGACCTAGCCCTGCCCTTCATCTTTGGGGGTTGACTTTGAACTCCCTTCCTTTCTCTACTCATATTGCCCCTGAATTCTGCCCCCTATGTATGCCACCACAGGCCTTTCCACTAGGCTGGGTGCTTTTTAGGCTCAGTCTTCTGGGAGCTCGCTGGTCTCTCCTGACAATCTGTGGTCTCGCTCCTCCTGCGTGTGCAGGATGCCTTGAGGGCAACCCGACCTTTGCCCTCCCCACCCGAACTGTGAGAATTTGACTCCTCCCAAAGCTCTGAGTTCCTCAGGACAGAAGCCAGTTTCCAGAAGCCTTTGTACCTGTCCCATAGGTTACTGAAGACCTTCTTCCCTGCTCTGGGTCCAGCACACAGAGGGCAGATGGCACAGCACAGTGTTCCAGCATTGCCCTGAGCACATAGCTTGTTCCTCTGGGCTCCCCTCCTCATTGTCCAGGTGAGGGTCAGGCTTGAGCCCGCGTCGATAGCTGGGCCACGTTCCACCAAGAGAGAGGGACATAGGCTTGGGAAGAAAGGGGGTTTACATTTCCTCTTTCAAAGCTCAGAAAGGGAACACACCGAACACCCAGCCCTTGACAGGGCTGCCCTCCCGAAGGAAAGCAGTCAGAGGGCTACGTTTCTCTGTAAGATGGCAAGATGTTAGACAGTATCCTTCTCCCGAAGGAAGCCTCGGCCTGAGAATTTTTAGAGTGTTGTTTTCTCAGGGAACACAGGTCCCAGGAAGTGAAAAGTCAGCAGATGCCAGGGGTTTATCACACTCTTACCATCATCTCCTCCCTCAAGTAAAGCAGAATCTAGGAGTCAGTCATGGTGAGTACCCACATCACTGGCACGGAGGCTGAGAAGGCACCTGAGTCCAGTCCTGGCTTCCTGGAAAAAAAGAAGCCTCTCCTGGTGCCCATGCTGCCTTGTCCGCTGGAGGTTAACAAGGTCTGGGCTGACTCATTTGGTGAGTGAGGGTGACGGGGGGTGGGGGTGGGCAGCACCCATCTAAGCACGTCAACGTCTAACTGGCAGATCTGTACGGATTTAGCAGCCTGATCTGTGACCAACATGGATTTGAAAAGGCGGAAAGAAACAGAAAACGACTTTTCCTTTCATTGCCTAAGCATTATGCCTTCTGCAGACAGCCCACGTCCAGGGTCATCAAGGGGCAGGGGTGGGGTCCAACACTCTGGAGACCCCTCACTGCTCACCCCAGGGATGTAAGGGAAGATGACAGCCGATGACTGCTAAGGTGCGGAAGTGCTCTGGGCCTCTGTTTTCTGGTGCCCCTCACACGCCTCTTCGCCTCCAGGCAGTGATGGTCTCCAGCCATTCCCAGGGCTCCTGCTGTTCTTGGTTCTTGCCCTTCTTTCTGCTGTGGCTCCCAGACTTGTCTGCACACTGGAATCATCGGGGAGGCTTAAGGAATCACGGATTCCCCAGCCCTTCTCCTGGGCCTGGTCACCTGGAATGCTGAAAGCTCTCCCGAAGATTCCAGTGGGTAACTGATGGTGTGGACCCTGGCTCTCATCTAACACACACGGTTCACAGACATTCATTCGCATGTCAGCCTTTTATCTCTACAGGTATAATGATAGACTCTGCTGTAGCTAAAGGCGCCCCCCCACCCCCCACCCCCGGTGTAGTGAGTCCTGCGTTTCCACCCCACCAGTGGCTCCTCAGGAAGTTTTCTGCTCCCTTTAAAGATGGACAGCTTTGGAAACCCATAGGGCCAGCTCGACTCGTCCCTATAGGGGTCTCTGTGAGTCAACATGGGCTTGAAGGGAGTGAAGGAGGGAGTCCTGAATAGAAGCATCTTATACCATGGGGAGAGACTCCCATGGACTGTGCAATCGTCTCGTGAAGTCTCACGGCATGTAGTATTGATACTAAAGACAAGCCAGCTATAGTTGGGTTAGGATAGCTCATGATGGAAAGCAGAGCAGAGAACACAAGCAGCCTACTCTACTTCTAGCTTTCTTCTCTGAACTTTCCATTTTCCCTGTCCTGGGGTCTCAGATATCAGGGCGGCTGCCATTGCTGCCCAGCCCCATAGTGACTCAACTGGATTAAGAATTCTGGGATCCATGATGCTTCTCTGGAAAGCAGTTTTTCCTCACAAAGATAGTAGCTTGAAGGGGTAGGCTTATCTCTAAACTAAGAGTATTTCTTTGCCAAGAGTGTTATTGGCTAGTCCACCTATGAGCCAGTAGAGGTACAGAAATAGCCCCTACTGTGAGGATGTTTTCGCTCATCAATTCTGAAAGCAAAGGTGGACATGTCCTTTAGAGTCTGCGGAAATGGGCTTTGGATGGAGCACGCCTATGGTTGTAACCCTGCTGAATACACTACACTGTAGGGGAGATGACTCCAGGGTGTGTACCTTTCAATCCAGATGTCCGCTTCTGCTGCCCAGCCGGCCTACCTGTGGGAGGTAAACCTCACAGGGGGGCTGTGACTGACAGGAAGCAACCAGGGCAGAGCCCAGTGGGGTGCGGCTGCTTTCATGTGCTAATGGATAGCAGGGACCCCCATTTCACCACACTTTGGGGAGGTGACTGGGCAGTGAATCTAGTCTCACATTTCTGGCATATTTCAGCCTAAGGAAGCCCAACTAGCAAATGACTCAAATAGCATCACTTTGCGCCTGAAAATCCCTCATTTGATGCTCTGCCGTGGTCTTCTTTAAGACCAGGACTGACTAAATGACCCTTGCATTTACTGTGTTTTCTTTGAGGTCATAGATGATTTGTGCTCAATGTGGAATGTGAGGGAGCTGTACTACTCCTGATTTTTATCGCCATTTCCATTGTTAAGTAAAAACAACGGTAGATGGTGCAACATAAAACAGGGACAGAGAGTCCGATAGCCATTGATGCTTCCTGAGTGCACCGGTGGTTCCTGGGTAGAACTCGCCCTCTCCACGTGGGAGGCCTGGCTTGGATTCTCAGCCACCACCCCGCCGTCTGTGGAGGCTTGTGTGTAGCCTGGATGCTGACCAGGTTTCAGCAGCGCTTCCAGACTCACACTAATCAGGAAGAAAAGCCTGATGATCCAGTTTCAGAACTTAGCCAGGGAAGTCCCTGTGGACAACCAGGGTGTGAGCCCCAACGGATTGATGGAGAGGGCATCAGACTGGGCAGCCGCTCTCCATCGTGTGCGACGTCCCCACAGATGAGTATGCCAGGTAAGGCAGGCATGGCACACGCCCTGGACACCACCAGAGGAAGAGGAGGGCACCCGTGGTCAGTTTCTATTGAGCATCACCATTTCCGTCGCCAGCTGTGAGTGATCATTCAGCAAGTTCATTATCACAGGTGCTCTTTTCCGTGACTACAACTCCGGATCACTTTGAGTCGGGGCCAACTCACCAGGAATTAACAGCAACAACGCGTCCCTGGGCCCACACCTGGAAATGCAGGACTGGAATGGCATGTCGCCCTAGAAAACTGCTGCCACCAGTGTGCATTTTCTCTCCTTTCTGGAGGAGGACGTGGAATTGCTGAGACGTGTGATGACCACAGGTCTGCCTCCAGACCCTCTGTGGGCTTTGAAAGTGCAGCTCAACTCTTCGGAGAGCTCAGCCCTGGGTAAACAATGCAGCCCTTGCCTTTCTCTAGACGCCCTTCCCTTTGTATTGGCCGTTTGTATGCAACTAGTGTCCACTTTTAAAAAAGCGCTAGCTTGATATATTTGTCCATCTGCCCACAAATGTTGGGCTACAGCATCCACTTCATCATAGCAAATACATATATATATAAAGATTCGAATAAATATTGAAGAATTGACTGGCTGTATTTGAGGATCAGAGTCCCCTGCATTGGGCTTAAGAGTTTAGAGCAGTGGTTCTCAACCTTCCTAATGCAGTTCCTTATGTTGTGGTGAACAACTCCCCCCCCTCAACCATAAAATTATTTTCATTGCTACTTCATAACTGTAATTTTGCTACTTTTATGAATTGGGTGACCCTCGTGAAAGGGTTGTTCGACCCCCAAAGGGGTCACGACCCACAGGCTGAGAACCGCTGGTTTAGTGTCATCTACATGTTCTGACTCTTCTGGTCATGGCCTCACTTCCTCAATAACAGACTGGATTTGCTAACCTGTGACGAGGAAATCTCTACTCCATAGGGCAACTCCAGTGTTTGAGGACCGTGCGAAGCCTTAAATAATTGTGCAAATGGATTTCCATTGGGTTGAAAGAAGATAGATGCTGGAACTGGAAATCTCTTTGCTGGGAATGTTAGGTCGCGAGATTTAGGGACAGGGACTTGTGCCTCCCATGCCTGCAAAGGCCCCCAGAGGAGGTTGGAAGGAAATTAGTCAATCAAACCATTAGACACCTATGAAGACCCCAAACTGAGCATACTGCTATTCAAGCCCCAAGCCAGGTGGGAGCTACGCCGGGGCAGTCCAAGGTAGGCCAGGGTCATGACATCATCCAGTTGGGCTCAATTCAGCCAATGGAGTCAACCAATACCTTCGACCACGCTCTCCCCCAGCCAGGGGGTGGGCTAGGGTAAAGGCAGGGAGCACATTCTGGCATACCCTCTTGCTCCCAGGCCCTTGCCCTGCTCGCTCGCTCTTGCCACAGCCTCTCTGGCCCCAGTCCTCCTGTGCCTAGCTCTGGCCTCCGGGCCTCTTGCCCCTTTCTCCCTCAACTTCCCAGTCCCTGAGATGCCTCACCCATTTCCTTTTCCACAAGGTCGCTTGTACCCCAAAGTGTTGTGAACCCTTTGAGACTGTAAAACCTGAAACTTATTCTGTCCTTCATAAAAACCCACTGGGATTACAAAAGAGCCTTCGGCGCGATTTCTTTCATGGTGCAAAGCTGAGAACCGAGTCTTACCCACTGGAGAAACCTTACAGAAACCTCGGCCACTCTGGAACGAGGAGCGCCACCTCTTGCTCCCCTGGCCCGACTCCTCATCAGGCGCGCCTTTGCAGCAGCAGGCTCCTCGGTGGGCAAGGAACTGAGTTTCTGTGTCTGGGGCTGGCCTGGAACACCCTTGATGTTTAATCTTCATGAGCAAATGAATGAATGAATTCTATTTGTTATGTGAATGCTGTCTGTCCTCTCTCGATCCCATTCCCTTTAACCAATCCAGTTGTCAGTGAGCCTATTCTGACGGCATGGCGACCCCAGGGGTACAGAGGAGAACTGCTCTACAGCGTTTTCAGGGGTGCGACCTTGCTGTCAGATTGCCAGGGCTCACTACGCCTTTAGGTGGGTTCAAACCACAAAGTAAAGCACTTCATTTTTGTGCTGTTTTGCTTGATGGACTTAACATCAAACATGCTGATTGTTAGGGTTCTGAATTCAGGAAGAATACTGGATAGTTTTCATTGCCTCAATTATCTTGGCATGAAATTCCACTGAAGTCTAATTTAGTGGAAATTAATGTGTGTTTGTTGATGAAGTGCAGCAGAATCACAGCATTCTTCTTTAGTTCCTGATAGAAATGTCATCTATGAAGGAGTGCAGGGACTTAGGGAGAAGTCAGCCCACAAAGCAAAAGACAAGCCCCCCCCCCCCACGCGCCCCCCTGGCCTTCAGTCCCTCTCCAAAGAAGAAGACCGTTACAAACCTCTCCCTAGCCCTATCCTTATGATTCCCTGCATTTCGGTGTCCCCCGCACTCCCAGGCAGTGTCAACCCAAAGAACTGGAATTTGCAAACCCTTCAATACTTCATTGGTTTCCCATCTGTTTCCTAGAAGTGTCTGAACCCTTAGGTTAAAATGAAAAAAAGAAGTCTGCCTCTCGACCCCCTCAGCAAGTGCCAGCATCAGATAAAGCATTGCATCCTGCTTCTTTCCTGTTGCATCTGCCCTACGCCTGGGTGCAGTTGATTTACCTGCAGTCAAAGGGACAGGAATCAGAAAAGAGGATTACAGTATATTCAGAGGCAAACAAGGGAGGAAAATAAACCAGTGCCAAGAGGGTATTAAATAGCACAGCTTTCTGCTAGAGCTTAACATGCAGAGCTGAGCCTGCCAGCATGATCCCTGGACATCGTGAAGTTGGAATTTTATCAAAAGCTTGACATTTTGTTTTCTCTACTTTAGATAGTTTAACCGGTAGACATCATTTATTGGATTTTGTTTATCATTTTGTTCATGGCATTGTTCAAGACTGTTCTCATTCTTTTTTTGTGACAAGCTGAGTTCTGAAAAATGCATATCCTAAATCTCTCATGTACATATGTACACAGACCGGAGGTGGGGGACGTGGAGGTGGGGACACGGCCAGGTGAAGACACAAAGCTACAGAATTTGGGTTATTTCCTCCGACATAAACTGGATACTTGAACAGATGGAGAAGCACTGTCATTTTAATTAAACAAATGTGTTATTCATCTTGCAGTGTAATGGGGAGTTGGGGCATGAATTTTTAAAGATGAATGAACATTGGTGGCAAATAGTGATGAGACACCAGCGATGGCTGCTGGCAGTCAGCAGATTCTCATTTTTCCCACTAAAGTTTCCGCGAGTGGGTCTCCAGGCAAGAAATCACAAAGCGGTGCCTGCTAGTTGTAGTTATGAGGTCTGCAGAATGGCTGCACAGTTCTCTCTCTAGGGCATCGATAATAAAGAACTCTGCTACCAGTCAAACAGGTGGGGGCTTGAGCCTGTCCCAAGGTGCCTAGAAGAAGCCTAGCACTCACTTCTGGAACGACACACTGTGAAACCTCAGGAGCAGTCCACTGTACATCCCGGGGTTGTACAGGGGACCGGACAGCACCAACAACAAGACGTGAGCATTTCTCCGGTGGATTTGCAAAGGGATAACTATTTGGCTACTGCCTCACTTTTATTTTCTGCTTCTCGGTGATGACCAACACCTCAAGTCTGAGGCTCTGCTGGTCCTCAAGTAAAGTTATTCCGAGAAAACAGTAAAATCAAATGTGTGGCTCGTGACTCATGTCTCCTCCTGCCCCCGATTTTTATCCCATTCCTTGGAGAAGTGCATTCTCTGCGTGAGTCCTGGGTGGTGGGCTTGAGAACTGGCTGCGCCCAGCCTGAGATGAGGTGGTGGAGGGAGTGATGAAGAGATCACAACTCCATTTGTGAAAGGTTTGTGCGAAGACTGAACTCAAAGTCCTAGGAGCACTTGGATGTGGTTCTCACAGTTCAACAGGAAGAACTGGAAAGTTCCAGTTCATTCTTGGTGAAAAAGGAAAACCTGCCTGAAATGCTCAAGAGAATGGTGTGTTGAAAGAGCATCAGCTCTAGAAAGATGAGTTCAGGTCCAGCCTGTCTCACTACCTGTGGCCCAGGGCAAATTACTAAATCTCTCTGAGTCTCCTCATACTCATTTGTAAAGCAGGCACTGTGCTGTTTTTATAAATATTCTCTATTTTACTTCTCTTGGTTCTAATAGTCATTGGGATGTTTACACAGAACTCAGACAACATTTATGATTAACAGGTCTATTAAGGAAGTGAACAAGTGGTAATGCCGGTGAAAAAACGCTCAGGATAGTTGTTTACCTGGACATGTTACAAACTTTTTTCAGGTCTGTTAATAAATACTCAAAGGGGTATACCACTCTGCTGAATTCCTCATTCCAAAGGCATTCGGCTCAAGCTCAGTGGATCAGCAAACCCAGCGCCCTGAATTAAGTGCCCAGAGGCACCCCAATCCAGTAAGCCTCAGCCTGAAGACACTGTGCTCCACTTCTGTGAGTTAGCAAGCCCAGCTCTCCAATTAAGTGTCCAGAGGCACCCTGTAGTAGTTACATAATCTGTTGTCAATTTGCGACTGTAAGGAGTGAAGGGGTGGAGTTAGCCTGTCTATCAAGTTGCAGCTTGATGACCTCATTTGGAGGTGCTCAGGAGCTAAATAGCTTGCTGGAGGCGGGCCACTTGCACACTCACTGGAGACATTCCTGTTGAGAAGACACTTGGAGTAACACTAGAGCCCTGGAGCTGAAGGAGCTACGTAGAGAGCCCTGCCAGCACTGAGATGCTTCCACTACCACTGGATCCACAAGACTTTCTACCCACTGGCTTGTGATCTTTCTAAATTTGGCGTCATTGCATGTGTTGTGTGAGTCTGAAGAGGAATTTATAAATTGGCATCGGACATATGGGCTAATATCAGATTTGTGGACTTCATCTGGACTGGGCTGGGATGTTTTCTCAATATTCAATTGCTCTTGTATATAGAGCTCTTTGTTATACACATATGAGTGTCTATAAATGTGTTTCTCTAGTCCACCCAGACTAACACACACCCCACTCCATAAGCCAGCCTCTTGCTCTGTGCAATGGAAAATCCACCATTCTATTCCATGCTCTGGCTCCTACTTCTGCTGCTGCTCCTCTGATGGTATACCTGTCTTCTTGATCCAGGAGGTTCATTGCACAGGGATCTTGGGTCCAGAGAATGCATTCCACTCCTGGCTCTTGCTGGTAATGAGATCCCTCCTTCTCTGATGGCTCATTTTATACACACTAGGTTGGCATTCCATGGAATCCTGCTCACAGTTACTCACAGGCAAATCCTATCAGTATCTTCCCCACCTTCTGATTAGACTCGTGCAGGAAAAGGTCGTTTGTTGGGAGTTAGAGACTGGCTGGAAGAACCACATTGAAGAATTCACCGGCTCTGCAGTGCATAACATATTATCTTTACGTGAAAGTTCATGGCAGTGTGGAGAAGAAGAAAAAGGACTTAATGATCTGCATTGGCAATTTAAGACCAGCCACTGAAAGCCCTATGGATCACAAGGTCTGATCAGCAGGTAAACACGAGGATGGCACCAGATCGGGCAGCACTTTGTGCCATTCTCTGTGCAGGGTGGCACTCAGTGGAAGCTGACGACAACAGCGAAGCCAGTACATGTATTTGAACTTCCCACATTCATCAATTTACTCTTTGTAGTGGTTGTCTATTTCCGCATCATAAATTATCTCTAAGTTTAATGGCTTCGAACATCATTCATTTATTATTTTTCTATTGGTCACAAATCTGGGTACCACCGAGCTGGCCGCCATCTTGCTTATGAAACCTTAAGTTTAGGATCTCTGCTAATGAACAAGTTGGCCAGGGTTACAGCTGAAGGCTTGATTGAGACTACAGATAAGCTTTTGAACATATTTACATGTTATTGGAAAACCCCTATTTTTAATTGGCTATTGGCCAAAGACATCAGTTCTTTGCCATGTGGGTCTCTCCATAGTGTATCTCATGAGGAGCCAGGCGGCTTCCTTCTGAATGCCAAGCAACAGAGTAAGAGAAGGTGTGGAGGCAAAGCCACAGTCTTTGTAGCCTAGCTTTTGAAGTAATGGCTCCTTCATTACGAAGGAGTCCCTATGTCCAGCCCATTCTCAAGTAGAGGGGATTACACAAGGGTGGAGATGCCTAAAGGTGATATCACTAGGGATCTTCCTAATTCTGCCTACTACACTCTTGCATCAAACAGCCATTTATTGAGAGTCTTCTGTTTGCCAGTTACTAGGTCAACAGTTTGAAACCACCAGCCATTCTGCTGAGGTAAGACCAAAGACCAGCCTTTCCCATAAAACATCATAGTCTCTGAAACTTACAAGGGCAGTTCAACCTTGTCCTAGAGCAGGCGTCCTCAAACTACGGCCCGCGGGCCACATGTGGCCCACTGAGGACATTTATCCAGCCCGCAGGGTGTATTTACCCCATTTTTTTTTAACTTCAAAATAAGATATGTGCAGTGTGCATAGGAATTTGTTCATAGTTCTTTTTAAAACTATACTCTGGCCCTCCAACGGGTCTGAGGGACAGTGAACTGGCCTCCTGTTCAAAAAGTTTGAGGACCCCTGTCCTAGAAGGTCATTGTGGTTCCTGATTGACTTAAGGGCAGTGAGTTTGGTTTGGATTTTTGGTGTTTATGTTGCCAGGTGATGCTGCATGCTTGTATAATGGTGAATCAAAGGGAACAGGATTCCTGCCGGCCGTATTGCTTCTAAACCAAGGGCAGGCATTCATTCATGCAAAATCGGTGATTTATGGAGGTGAGAAAGCACAAAGCACAGGGACTGGGTCTCATCAGTGGTCTTTACATGCTGTGTGAGGCAAACTCTTGTGGGAATCGGAGGAAAACCAGAAAAGAAGAGCGGCAACATCATTCCGAGCAAAGGGAATGACATGAGCACAGATCCTGGGATGATGTGCCATCCCTAAAGTTTTAATCCCGAATTGATGTATGACCTGGGGTAATCTGGAACACTTCCTTCCAAAGCTCTGTATTTCATTTCCGTACTCACTTAATTCTATTTCTTTTTTTTTTAATTGTTTTATTAGGGACTCATACAATGCTTATCACAATCCATACATACATCAATTGTGTAAAGCACATTTGTACATTCATTGCCCTCATCATTCTCAAAACATTTGCTCTCCACCTAAGCCC
>NW_022103906.1:44480826-44491510 GCF_000313985.2 Echinops telfairi | reverse complement strand
ATTCTTGCATTAAAGGAGTACTTGAGTGAAGGCCCAATGTTCTTCTGCTACCTTAATACTCAACCTATAAATATATGCACATAGATCTATTTCCCCATCCTCATGTATAAATATATATTTGCCACCTAATTCTATTTTAGTGCTTTTGATCAAAACCCACAACAACACCACTCACATAAGCCTTTTCTTCTCCAACTCCCTTCAAAAGCTGTGTGTGGATCTCCAACCAGCTCTCTAGTAGTGCCTTCAAACTTTCATAGGCATCTGAATCTGGTCAGGATCTGGCTACAATGCAAACCCGAATTTGGTAGGTCTCAGCTTTGTGACATGGGATATGGTCCCAGAAACAGCAGCCTGGCTGGTGCCTGGAAGTTTAATTGAAATATAGACTCTCAAGCCCACACCCAGACCAGAACAGGAGCAGGTGATAGCAAGAATCCCCTGGAGAACCCAGTTGCTGCCTCCAGAAAGGTTGATACTATTGGTGTGGCTGGGGCTCTCGTGTTCACCTTTCTAACACCTTCTCAGGAGATCTGGCTGCTGCCCTCACTCTCTGGACTCCCAGAGCTCAGCTCATTACCTAGAGACGTTCCAGAACAGCTCTGGAATGGAGGGTACTACTTGAGTGGATGCTATCCATAAGGTACTCAGCAACCAATTCCTCAGAAATGGACCGCCTATTCCTTCTTCATAGTCTGTTCTTAGTCTGGGAGCTCGGACAAAACCTGTTCACTTCCGGTGACCCTGCTGGTATTTGAAATACTAGTGACAGACTGGCAGAGAAACTGTCAGACCAGTCTGTCTTGGAAGACATTCAGCCTGAATGTTCTCTGGAAACCAGGATGGCACTTTGTGCCATGAACTTTGGGCATGCTATCAGGAGAGACCAGTCCCGGGAAAACGACTTCATGCTTGGTAACATAGAGGGGCAATGAGGAAGAGAAAAGCCCTCCTCCACAGATGATTGACACAGCAGCTGCAGCAATGAGCTCAGACCTAGGAACAATTGTGAGGCTGGCACAGGACCAGGCAGTGTTTCATTCTGTTGTTCATCGGGGTCACTATGAGTCAGAACTGGCTCCGCAGCACCTTGCAACCACAACAACCTGAGAAGGGTTAAGGAACTCTTAAACCTCTGCTGGGAGGCTGGAGGAAGGGCTCACCCTCGTTCCTCTCAGATTTCAGTCCTTGCTTGTGCAAGTAAGAAAGACGTCGGGGAGGATGCCCACGTGAGACGATTGGCTGGGTTTTACAGGCAGTGTATTTCTACTGGTAGCCTTCAGGGACCATCAGAACCATGACTTTAGATTCTACATTCCACCTTCCACTAAAACAATCCAGAGCTCCTTGGAGAATGACTGCCTCCATGACTTGGACCAGGGAGTATAAGAGAGCCTTCTTGGACCAGAGAAAGTCCGAGTGTTCAAAGGATGCTGGGAAGACAACCACAACAACAAAGCCAACTTGAAGGCACATCCATTGATCATATTGGAGACGATCTAAGCACCAAAATAAATAACAATAACAAATAAAATAGGGACTCATGGGTTCATCAAGATAGGATTGAATAAAGTAAAAGTCTGATGAGAAGTAGGATGTTTATTTTGTCTTGAACTACCTTTTCACAGAATATTTATAAATTATAAACAGGGGGAAAACTCCTTTACCATGGAGACCACCCTAAGCAAGACAACACCCTAAGCAAGTGATCACGACGACTCTCCCCAGCAATGGGCCAATGAGAGGGTGTATGAGGAGGCATACCCCATTATCTTTTCAGTTCACTTTCCCACAAAGCCTCTGAAGCCCCTCAGACAACACTGGTATCCAGGGTGAATAGGGCAGAACGTGGACAACTGAGTCCCAATTAGAATTGGAGAGAAAAGTTCTTTGTTCTGCGCTTTCATTTTACCTGTAACATCTGAGACTGGGTTTTAAAAAGCCACAGTGATAAGAGAGTCATGTGAGCAGCATGTCCTGAGAGAGCTACAAAGCCATTTGCAAACAGCGGGCAGAATGACATCATCAACTGCGCCTCCAGGTGCCCTGGCCCCATGTAAAACCATTGCCGTAGTTTATGCTTTTAGCGTATTCTGGGCTCTGTGTTCTTCGTAATGTTCAGTATCATTACCTGGGTTAAGTTCTCATCGCTACTCAAGACCCTGGCAATGGTCTCCAAGCTGTTCTTCTACTCCCTAGAGTCCAATTCCCTTTCTTTCCGTCTATGCTGCTCCCAACTACTCACCCAATTTTCTGTGGACTGAGCGGGTTTTCGGAAGCCCGTCCCCAGTTATGTCACTGTTTAATTCCTCACTCCCCACACATAAAGTCCCAGTCCTTCACACATCTCTCCTCTGTGTCCTTCAGATTCTTTAACTTCTACTCCTTCCCTCCGGCTTGAAATAAGCAACAATGGGCAGTTCACTATTCCACAAATCTGCTAGTCCTGTGCCTCAGTTATACTGTCTTCAACTTTCTTCTCCATGAAAGTCCCCTGCTCATCCTTGCCAAAATGACTGAAATGTCACTTCCTCTGTGAAGCCTTCCTTGACCTCTAACCCTCAATCCCAGCAAAGTAATTGATTCCATTCTTTATGCTTCAATATCTCTTTTTAAAAGTTTCCTTCATGATAGCTACCAGTGTAATGCAGAATGTATCATTGTTTGTCGTTGGGTCTTGCCCCTCCCTGGACGGTGAGCTCCCTGAGAGCAGAGACTGTGCCTTAACATCTGTCGCCAGCACCAGGTCAGGTACCAAGATGGTCTTCAGTAAGTACAGCTTGAACAGCGTGTTGATATGGCTGCGCTTTGATGTTTGCTTGCTTATCCGGCAAGAGCAGCATGTTGTTGACATTTCACTCTCCTTGGATAGAATGGCCGGAAACAGCTAGAAGTCATGATTGAGGTAAGAAACGTTTACCTCACGAGTGAGATTTTCTTTTTCTTTTTCCTTCTTCTGGGCACACCTGAAACCATTAGAAATGTCGCTGTGTTTTATTTATTTTAAAAGTCTTTCTTCACATAAAGAAAATCTATGATCTAGTCTTCTCTGGTCCCGTACACTCTGCGGAGTGGGCTAGCTGGGGCACCCGAGTATGCCAGAGTGGGACAGAGGATACAGCTGGAGTGAGCCCAACATATCCGGGCTACGAGGGTGGGAGGAAGTAGAATGAGCCAAGCCCAAAGATGAGGAGGAGGCTAAGGTCCAAAATGCTGACAGGAGAGTCAGGTCTGCCCCTCACAAGGTAAGAGCCAGAAAGAGAATCGGAGTCAAGAGTTTGGGGGAAGGAGCTGAAACTGATCATCAGTGAGTTGCAAGAGGGGGCACCCAGAAGAGGTAACCTCAGATTCAGCTAGCACCTGGCCCTGGTCTAGGTAGGATTACAGGGACACTGTGAGTACAAGGACATGCTAGTGAGATCTCACTTAAAGGCTCTGGAGTGGGTTGAATGACAATGAGCTATCAATTGTAATGTTGTTATGGTTAGGTGCTGAGACATAGCGACCCCATGAGACAGAGTGAAACTGCCCCAAGGGTTTCCTTGGCTGTAATCTTTATGGAAGCAGATCACAGGGCTTTCTCTCAAGGAGCTCTTGGGTGCGTTCCAACTGCCACTTTTCAATGAGTAGCCAAACACTTAACCATTGAACCACCAGGGGTCCTGAAGTTTTCATGAAGTCTTCTTTCTTATATTGTCACTGAACTTTATTTTTCGGTGGTGTGAAAGCCTGTCTAGCTTCTGTGGCATTTCATGTATTAGCACAATCCCTGATCCAGGTGAATCTTAATATTATTCTTGGGATGGGTGGATCATAATCATGGGTGTTGGGACCCAGGTGGAAAGTCCTACTGAGTCCAGCTAAAGAACTCAGGGGACAGGGTGATTCTACTGATAGCAACAGCACAGACAATGGGGAAACACGCCTGGGCAAATTGTTTCCTATATTTGTGGGACATCTTATGTGACTCCAATACATAAACTGTGAACTTGTACATCTTCATCACTTGGGTAATTGGCCACTAGTTACACAAGCCGTGAGGGTTAGAGATAAGATGATACTTGAAGTAACTCTCATTTACAGGACCACACCTGGTAGACCAATTCATGCCATAAAAAGGCAGAGAGGGCATGAAGACAGCAATCACATATTGGTCTCAGGTGGTCATTCATTGGGCCCCGTGGTCTACTATGGGGGATTATTTACTGTGTACTACAATAAAAATGATAAAGACATGTGTAAAATCCAACCAGGTCTATAGAGAAAGCATAGTTATATGAATGGAATTTGAGCTCTCACTTGATGATAGCCCTATATAAGAATAATTAATTCTTGTGACATGGCCCTGCCCAGTACTCAACCTCCTGCAGAGATCACTGAAGCTATGAATGCTATAGGAAAATGTGGTGAAGGAATCAGATGGTGCTTGGCTATTGGGAAAAACAGTTTCTTAAGTCTTCCAGGCTTGTCTCAAAACAGGCAGTGAGCTAACTGAAGAGTCAGCTAAGTCCACACAGAAGAAAACATACACAGCAGTCTGTGTGGTCCAAGGATTGTGGGCAATAATATTCAATTGGCATAACATAGTTCAAAGTGTTCTACATCCTAGTTTAGTATCACCCAAGGTGTTAAAATCTTGTGAGCAGCCATCAAATATACAACCATTGTCTTTACTGGTATTGAGCAAAAGGAAATTAAGGAAGCCAACGTCTCAAAGCAGACTCTGTTCCACCAGAAAAAACTGTTCTTGTTCTTGGGGGAGGACACTTAATGAAGGGTCCCAAACTGAAAGGGAGAAAAATGTAGAGCAAAATTTAAATTCGGAAAGAAGGCCAGACCTTCCAAGTTGATAGAGACTGGACAAGTCCCGGGTCGTGTAGTGGTTATATGTTGGGCTGCGAGCCACAGCGTTGGCAATTCTAAACCGCTGCTAGCTTCCCTGGGCTTTCTACTCCCATAAATAGTTACAATCTGGAAACCCACAGGGAATCGCTGTGAGTCGGCCAATGCTCTATGGCAGCCAAAGAGGAGTCCCGGAGATTATCACCTAAGATTCTCTTTGAACTTGGAACTGAAGTTATTTCTAGAGGTCACCTTTCATCAAAGTAATAGATTGCCTTATAAAACAAACAGTATGACCCATGAGTAATGTGCTCCTTTAAACAATCAACTATATAAAATCAAATGGTCAACATTTACCCAAAGTAAAGGTGAGACAGCAGGAAGGGCAGGAAAGGTAGATCAATGGAAACGGAACAAACATGGGGACTATTGTAACCGATGTCACAGACCCTGTGTATACAAATCATTCAATGGGAGCCAACTTTGACACATAAACATTCACCTAAAATATAATAAGACATTATTTAAAAAACAAAGATATGTATAAATAAGTACAGAGTTTTGTATAGTACCCAGTGCCCATATTTAAAGGTTTTGATATTTGTGTTATTTTTTGCAAATATCTCTTTTTGTATTAAGAAATAAAACACTGTAGAAAGAGATGTCACTGGTGGCTCTGTGGGCTGCAAACTCTAAGGTCAGTGGTTCAAATTCACCATCCCTCCCTAGGAGGATGCTGCTGCTGCCTGCTCTGGTGAAGACTATAAAAGCCTCAGAAATCCTAGACCGGGTCGCTCTGAATATGCTTCAGCAGGCGGTGGGTGGTGGGAAGTGCTGCTAAAACACCACATGGCTACCCTGCCTCAAAGGCACCTCGCAATGACACTGGTGCACTGTTCAGCTGAGCAGTTCTTCTAGCTTCTTAGAGTCTCTCAGACAGCTTTAGTCAGCTGTCAGCTGGGGCTGCTGCTTATGGGAGAGTTGAGTCTCATGCCCTCCCCAAGGGGCTTCAGGGCCTCTTTCCTCCATACACTTCTCCGGGTAGTTTGTGTTCCTGGTCTCTCCAGCAGGACAGCCAAGAAACATGAGGCCTCTGCACTTCTAGAGGACCATATGGCCGGTCCCACTACGAGATATAACGTCTGGGGTCTTAAAGGCTTGAAGATAAAGGCCGGCCATCTAGCTGAGAAATAACAAAGCCCACATGGCAGAAACACACCAGCCTATGTGATCATGAGGTGTCGATGGGATCAAGTATCAGGCATGAAAGAACAAAAAATCATGTCATTGTGAATGAGGGGCAGTGCAGAGTGGAGACCCAAAGCCCATCTGTAGGCCACTGTACATCCCGGGGAGGAGATGAGCCTGTCAGCGTACAGTATAGCACTGATGAAACATACAACTTTCCTCTAGTTCTTTAATGCTTCCTCCACCCACCCACCCCACCCACTATCATACAGAAATCCCAATTCTACCTTAAAATCTGGCTAGATGAGAGGATGTATACTGGTAGAGATAAGAAATGGAAATACAGGGAATCCAGGACAGATAAAACCCTCAGGACCAATAATGAGAGTAGCAATACCAGGAGGGGAAGGGGAAGATAGGGTAAAAAGGGGGAACCGATCACAAGGATTTACATATAACCTCCTCCCTGGGGGATGGACAACAGAAAATTGGGTGAAGGGAGACATTGGACAATGTAAGACATGACATATTAACAATAATTTATAAATTATTAATGGTTCATGAAAGATGGGGGCCGGAAGGGAGGAGGGGAAATAAGAAGCTGATACTAAGGGTTCAAGTAGAAAGCAGATGTTTTGAGAATGATGATGGCAACAAATGTACACATGTGCTTGACACAGTGGATGGATGGATGGATTGTGATAAGAGTTGTACGAGCCCCAATGAAATGATTTTAAAAAGAAAAAAGAAGGACCTTGAAGAAAGTCGGCAGGCTTCCTAAGGCTTAGGCTAGAACAAGCCCGGTCACTTGTGTCACAGTCTATAGTTTAGAGTAGGTTTCAGGCCCGGCTCAGCTCCCACGTGGGAGGGAGGAGACAAAGGCAAGCGGACCGAGAGGTGCAGGTCACTCGGGCATCTTTGGAAGGTAGCGCGACCACAGCTGAAATCTGGGCCAGAACTTTATCTCAGTCTCCAAACATCCTTCCAAAGATTCACTTTAATGACTCAATGCCACCCCAATATGCTTCTGAGCATTTCTAGAAACACTCTGTAGCAAGAAAAGCAGGTTAAATTGACAAAGGCGCGGACGGTTAAGGATTGAGCCTGTCACCGTGGAAAAGATGTGGTCTCCCCATCCAGTATTTTCTCCCTTGCCCTCCCGACTCAGTCTCAAACGTACACTGTGACGGGAATTCCCTCTTAAAGTTCTTTGGTTATAGTTTGCTCCAGGCTTGGAGCCTATTCTCCCAGGCAGCAATCATAGAGATGCCACAACATTTATTTCAAAATTGAATTCCCATCCACTGAGGAGCCAATATGTAATTTTGGCTTTTGGGATGAGACACACACTCAAACTTCTCCCTTCTCCTAAAATCATAGCATAGAAATGGTGCTCAGACATCTTTTTTGTCACCTTAGGAGTTTGGTTAAAGTTAACATATTTTTGAAATAAGTAATATTGTTACCTGGCTCAAATTTATAAGATTCTCCTTTCTACAAACCTGTCCCTCAGACACACCATGTCCCTCTAATCATACGTGTTCCTTGTCTTCTTCTGGCAATATGGTTTCCTCCAGTGGCATTATATGCATATGCAATAAATACCTGTATATCCCTTTTCAGCTTTATACATAAATAACACTCTAGATAGCACTATGCTCCTTAAAAAAAAACCCAGAATAATCTTGAACATTGTTGTATGTCAATACATAATTTCTTTATTGTTCTATTTTTTTTATAACTGCATAGTATTCTAGTGTGCACAGGTCAGAATGAATCTGGAGCAGCGCGTTTGGAGTTTGGGTTATATTGATGGACAATTGCTGTTACCACAAAGCTGCAATGAATAAAAATGCATTAACGCCATTTTTTTACATGTTTGAGTTTATCTGTGGTCTAAATATTCTAGGGCTGCAACTTCTGGGTATAAGTGTGAGTAAACCCATTTGTAATATTGATAGATATGACCAAATGGCTCTCTAATTTATACTCCCGCCAGCAATGGATAGTTTGCCTGTTTATTTTACCCTTATTAGTACATTGAAAGTTTTTCCAATTTGTCAGAAAAATGTTATCCTAGTGTGTTTTTATGTTAAAGTCCTCTTACTAAGAGTGAAATGGATCGTCCCTTGCAACATCCAGGTGTAAATTGTATTTCCTTGTCTGTGAACCATGTGTTCTCATTTGAATTTTGGGTGTGGCGCTTTTTTGCTTGTAGGATCTCTTTCTATGCAGGAAGTCAGACTTTTGTCTTTAATACGAACTGAAAATATTCTGCCCTATGACATTATTTGTCTTATACCTTTTTTTCCCTTTTTATTAAATACTTTTATTGGGGGCTCTTACATCTCTTATCACAATCCATACATTCCTCCATTGTGTCCAGCACATTTGCACATATGCTGCCATCATCATTTTCAAAGCATCCTCTTCCCACTTGAGCCCCTGATATCAGGTCCCCATTTCTTTCCCCTCCCTCCCATGCCCGCCTTCCCTCACGAACCCTTGATAAGTTATGGATTGTTATTTTCATTTCTTACATCGTCCTCTGTCGTCCCTCACCCACTTTCCCATTGTTTGTCCCCCTGAGAGGGGGCTCTAGGTTGATCCTTGTGATCAATTCCCCCTTTTTACCCCCCACCCTCCCCTAATGCTCCTGGTATCTCTACTCTCGTTGTTGACCCTGAGGGGTTGATTATCTTGGATTCCCTGTGTTGTGGGCTCTTATCTGTAGCAGTTTGCATGTTCCGGTCTAATCCGATTTGTAAGGTAGAGTTGAGGTCATGATAGTGGGGGGAAGGAAGCACCAAAGAACTAGAGGAAAGTTGTGTGTTTCATCGGTGCAATACTGCACCTTCACTGGCTGGTTACTTCCCTGTGACCCCTCTGTAGGGGGATGTCCAATTGTCTACAGATGGGCATTGGGTCTCCACTCCATGCCCCCTCTCCCCCCCTTCACCTTGGGCTCAACCCTTTCTTAGTTTTGTCAGGCAGGTCATGTTCTCTTGGTGGTGATACAGTCAAATGAATCCCCATCAGGCTTTCCTATCCATTTTAGGAAGGCTTCTCCATCACGAGAGAACATTTTCAATTAGCTTCTTATGCTACTTTCTTTTTTTCCTTCCGCTACTTTCATGGCTTCATTTACTACATTTAAATTTTTGGTTAATGGTGAATGTATTTGAGTGAAAATTGTGCAATGTGCATTCATTCAAGCTTTTGTTTCCTAGTTGTTTACCCCTTTGTTCTAACATCCTTCATTAAATAATCCCTCTCTTGTTCATTGATTTGAAGTGTTGCCTTTATGATATTGAATCTTTTTATTCAACATCGTAAAATAAATATCCTTTCAGTTGTTCAAATCTTTTGAGTTTACCCTCAAAGGTCTTCCCCCCCCCCCCCCCCCCCCCCACAGAGTAGTGCTTATATATTGGGTGCTAACTGCAAGATCAGCGGTTTGGAACCACCAGCACCTGTGGGGGAGATAGATACGGCTTTCAACTCTTATAAAGAGTTACAGTCTCAGAACCCCACAGGGGCATGTCTAACGTGCCCTATAGGGTCGCAATGAGTCAGAACCGCCTTGATGGCAGTGAGGGAGGGAGGAAGGGAGGGAGTGAGCATAGAGCCTGCATGGTTCTTATTAAGAATTTTTCTGTTCTTGTTGTCATTCTTTTCATACATAAAAAGTCAAATAATATAGAGTGAAAAAAGAGATTATTTCCTGGAAACCAAACTTCTGGCATTCATGGACGCTGGGTAACCTGTATAGACCTTTGCCCTTTACATGTCCTTTTGAACCTTGAGCCTTGCAACAACTGGTTCCTACAAAAGTCACTATGATCCAAACAAGTTCGTCAGATTGTTTTATTTTGGATGCTGTGAGCAGTCAGTCGGTTTGAGAAGCCAGACTTCAGAGATCACGCTGGGACTTCTGTTGAGGGTCAATCAGTAACTTTGAAAATTGGTCCCTAAAACAATCCTGTCTGGAAAACCTTCCTGACCTCAGATTTGGTTAGGAGTTCAGTCTCCCCACTTCTCCCCATGGGAATGTCTGCAAGCATTGGTACAGTGATTTTGGAAGTTCTCCTCTCCCGAACATTTCTGACACCCTAGTGAGAATGCCAACCTGAATCGCAAATTATATACTCGATAAACTTCAATCCATTTGTATTACTGGCTTAATGTAATTTTTGTCTTAGCACACTGAAGATTGCTGAGAAATCTCAAGAATTAGCAGCAATAATTTTATCTTTGATGACCAAGACAAACCATGCCCACTGCCACGGAGTCAATTCTGACTCTGCAACCCTGTCGTCGTGGTAACCCAAACTGTATCCATGGACGGGAGTAGAGCGCCTCATCTTCCTCTCTTGAAGGAGTTGGTAGATTTGAACCACCCACCTTGAAGTGATCATCTCAACATTTATCTGACAGTGCCACCTAGAAGAGCTCACATATATTAAACATGAAGAAAATAAGATTTAAAAGATCATTATTTTTGAATAATTTATTTTTCATTAAAAAGCAGGAAAAAATAAAATCCAGAAGAAAGATTTAGAAGATAATGTTGATGAATGAGTTAGTTAATTGTGCCAGCCTGGCCGATAATCACATGTGGTGCTGGTTGAAAGGCGGAGGGATAAATGGGTGG
>NW_022103906.1:44474836-44479868 GCF_000313985.2 Echinops telfairi | reverse complement strand
CAGTTCTTATCTGTACCAGTGTACATCCTCTGGTCTAGCCGGATTTTTAAGGTAGAACTGGGATCATGATAGTGGGTGGGGAGGAAGCATTTAAGAACTAGAAGAAAGTCATATGTTTCATCATTGCTACACTGCACCCTGACTGGCTCATCTCCTCCCCGCGACCCTTCTGTAAGGAGATGTCCAGTTGCCTACAGATGGGCTTTGGTTCCCCACTCCACACACACCCTCTTTCACAATAATATGATTTTTTGTTCTTTGACGCCTGATCCCTTCGACACCTCGTGATCACACAGGCTGCTGTGCTTCTTCCATGTGGGCCTTGTTGCTTCTGAGCTAGATGGCCGCTTATTTACCTTCAAGCCTTTAAGACTCCAGGTGCTATATCTTTTGATAACTGGGCACCATCAGCTTTCTTCACCACATTTGCTTATGCACCTGCTTTGTCTTCAGCAATCGTATCGGGAAGGTGAGCATCATAGAATGCCTGTTTAATAGAAAAAAGTGTTCCTGCATTGAAGAGAAAATTTAAAGAGCAAAGTATGAAGTAAATAATAGACAAATCAAGTCTTGAAAGTACAGATTTCCAGATTAAAATAGCCAGAGGGAAAAGCTCACCAACATTTTTCATCATGAAATATCAAGGGCAACATGATAGAAAGGAGAGATTCCAGATTAGGAATTCCAGACTCAAATTCTGAACGAGACTGTATCATCACCTTCTCAATGGGAACGAGCCACATAAGCTACAGAATCATCATTTTTAATGAACACATTACAGAACTGCAGACACAAGGAAACATGAATGAACTAAAACCCAGAAAGTGATCAGTTCTTTATGGCAGTGATGGGGCCGAGGCGTCCTTCACTTCTGGCCGAGTGACAGGAGAAGAGGTCATGTACTATCGACAGGACTAGAAAGAAGCCAGCTGAACTCTCTTTATTTTTAATTTAATAGAGAATTCTTAAGACAGAACAAATTAAAAATACCACCCTAAGTATGCTACAGTTAAACCTATTGAGACTGACACTCAATGGGACTTCCTTGTTTTTCCAGGTCTCCCACATTTTCCACCTTTGACAAGGAACAGCCTTACACTGTTGCCATTCTCAAAAACCAACTCACTGTTATCAACTCAATTCTGATGCACAGTGACCCTGTAGAACAGGGTGGAACTGCCCCTGTGGGTTTCCAAGACTGCAGTTCTTCAGGGGAGTAGAAAGCTCATCTTTCCCTTGAGGAGAGATAAGGAGTTTCAAACTGCTAACCTATTGGTTTGAGAAGCCCTGGTGGCATACTGGTTAAGCATTGGACTACAATCCGCATGGTTGGCAGTTTGAAACCACCAGCCACTCCTCGGGGAAAGACTGGAATTTCTACTCCAGTAAACAGTTACGTCTCAGGAATGCACAGGGGCTCACAATGAGTGGCATCTACTCGATGGCAGTGAGTTTGGCTTGAGAGTTTTAAACCTAGATGTTAGCAGCCGAGCTAGTAACCACTAAGCCACCAGGGCTCCTTCACTGCTCTCTGTTAATGGGGAATACTTGGGGTTTTCTTTCCTATCAGTCTTCCATCTTACACAAGCTCCAGCTTTCCCAGGTTTTACTATCCTCAGAAATGGATACAAACTCAAGAAGACAATGAAGATAAATGATTTAAGAAGGAGACATGATGGAGAAATGAACTCCGTATTGCTTTATAAGCCATATAGTTTTGTTGTCATTTTAAAAATTTGTACGCATAGCCTTTTGATTTTAAAGCAAACATCAATTTAATTAAAGAGGAAAAGTCCTCAGCAGGCATTGAGTACATTTATTGAACTCCAACTATTTCTCCAAAGACAATTTCTTTATCCCGTGACTAATTTCCCTAGTAAACTTCCCTCTGTGTTCCCTTGACTACTCCCCTAGTAAATTAAAGTGTTGACTGAGATTTGCTCTTTGAAAAGCAAAGCTTGTGAAATCCAGAAGTACTTAAAAATGCGAGCACAGTTTCATTTATTAATAGACTGCAATCAAGGCTTAGAATAAAAATTAAAATGTAAATTCTAGGCATAATTAATGAGTTTTAAAATTGTTTTCCCCCATGGCAAGTATTCATAGTCTTTCGCTGTTTACCCCAAGGACAAGCATCTATGCTAATGAAAATGATTTGTCAATACTACCTGTGCACACACATGCATATATATTTCCTAGATAAGTTAATAAATATCTATGTGTGTGTGTACCCTTATGGCTATCAGAAAAATATTTACCACAAAAGGCAATCATCTAAATACTTATAGTTCAGCAACTTATTTCTAAAAATTTCATCTAACCAGAAAAGTTGGAGATTGGCCTTATACTGACACCATTCAATCGCTTTCAGTTTATGCTGCCTGTTTCTATTAACAATATACATTACATCGGTAGAGCTCAGGCCGAAGGACAGCAATGAAATGACACGTTTTCATTGGGAACCTAATACTCCTTGAAGGAGTCCTGAGGGTGCAGTTGGCTGAAAGGCCAGTGGTCAGAATGCACCAGCTGCACCACAGAAGAAAGATGAGGCAGTCCGCATCAGGAAGGAGCCTTAGAAATCCTAAGAGATGGGTCCCCCAACTTATTTAGCCTACTATCCCCTTTTCAGAAAAAAATTCCTCAACCCCACCTGCCAATTCAAAACGTTTGTCGTGTAGATCATAATCCAGGATAAAGTATAGGTATTTGCTCTTGCAGCATCTCCAGGATCTTTCCAGAGTCCCTAGGGGGCAGTATCACCCATGTTGGGAAGCACTGCCCAAGGAATAGTTCTAGTCTGTCCTGCAAAGGCTCTGTGAGTCAGAATGAACTCTAGGGCAGCGGGTTCAATGCCCTTTGAGAGTGCATCGGTGGGTTCGTGTTAGAATTCTTGCTTTCTGTGTGGGAGACCCTGATTCAATTCTTGGCCAATGACCTCATACTCAGTCATCGCTCATTTGTCAGTGGAGGCTTGAGTGTGGTTGTCACGCTGAACCAATTTCAGCCGAGCTTCCAGACGAGATGCACTCGAAAGAAAGGCCTGGTGATCTACTTCCAAAAGTCAGCCAATGAAAAGTCTGTATCTCACCACAATCTATTCACAGCTAAGCAAGGGAATGATGCAGGGAAGCTCTCTAATCCATTCGGAACCACAAGTGAGGGGTCAATTCAATGGCATTCTGACTCACAGAGCCTTTGTAGGACAGACTAGAACAATCACCATCACAAAAATCAATAAAAATAGAAATTTAAGAAAAGCAAGATCTGATAGTGGTAGAAGTCTTAATGTCGTTTTCTTTCAGTTTCCAAATGTTGGCTCTAACTCGCTAAGTCCGATCTCATCTTTTAACACGGGCCTTGAAGCACGTGCCATATGGATGCGAACTTTCACCCCGGTGAAGGACAGTGACTGAGAAGAAGAGCCTGTGCCCACCTTCGGGGTGTTTGAGCACCACTACCTCCAGCTGTGGAATCGCCATCTGGTTTGGAAGGACACTGTAAAACGTATGCTCTTGCATATCTATTATTGAAGATCGCAAGGGTTTGGGAAAGAATGTCAAAGAATTTGACACTCTGGGAACAAACACCTCGTGTTACCATAGAAGAACTTCAAGAACATAGAAGATGGTAGATTTGAATAGGGTTTTCGGAGGCTGCGCTTCTTGCTGGTGCGTCCATTTCGTAGATGACAATGCTGAGGGCGCGGGGCTAACCAAAATGTTAGAGGCTGCAGTCCTTCCAGAGGGACCTTGGAAGACAGGGTGCCGGCTACGTCCCAAAGATCAGCCCTTGGAAACGTCAGCGAGCTCAGTTCTCGTAGGACACACTAGTGGCTGCCCCGTTACGAACATCAACCTATCATGAACTATTCATTTGTTTGTCGATCCTGATGGGGTCTTAAAGGGACAGAGGCTTAAGGAAGACTTCCTTGAGAGCTACGTAAATAATATTAGCTCTCAGCTAGTTTTCACCCCTTCTATCACATGAGGCGATTGTTGGTTGGGCTTCTATATATTTGGATTTCGATCCTGTTTTCCAGGATCCCCATGACACCCAAGCAAGGCGGGCTCGCGGATACGTTTTTACGTCTTTGCTAAATTGCTCAGTGGCCGCCGTATATATCACGCTGTTGCAATTTGATTTTCGTTTCTGATGTGTGAGTTGAACGTTTCTGCCGTGGTTCCTCTTTCTGAAGCTTTTTTCTGTCCTTTGCCCAATCCTCTCGAGGCGTCTCGGTGTGTGTCGTGTCCATGTGTGGGGGTTGAGACTTGACAGAAGGAAGATATTTCAGATGTGTGAATGTGTTTCGTTCGCCAGCTACTAGGAGCGTCTGTAAGGTTTCGAGTTACGTGGCTGTTCTATTTTGGTTCAGAAAGAGGTGGGGGGGCGTGGATCGGACGCAGATGGGTTTTTCATCTCGGCTTCATTTCCCGCAGCCCCGGACGCTGGAATCGTCAAGCTGCGGAGCAGGGCGCTCTCCACGCTCTCGGTCCGCACCGGATGCTTCTTCTCCACTCACGCAATCGGCCTTTCCTTTCGGCTGCTTCACACAGTTGTTGTTAGCAGCAGTCATAATGAAACGCCACTGAGCAACGTCAACGATGTGCTTGAAGCCGAAACACTTCGATGCGGTCAAGGCCAGTGCAGCCGCTTGACTGAGGCCGGGCCGCACCACGCGGTTAGCAAATACCCTGCCCACCACGGGGATGGAAAGGCTGACCGCACCCGGTCCGTCTTCAGGGGCGCCAGGCGACGTCGCCCGCGGACTCCAGGGGCTGTAGTTGCTCAGGCTTGGGCTGGCTCCGAATTCTTTGCCCGGTACCTTGGGGTCCCACGGGGTGACCTCCGGCTGCGAGCGAGCGCTTGTTCAACTCCGGAGCCACCGCGCGTCAGGACGTGATGAGACGCGGGCACCTTCCCTCGGGGCTGGCGCTGCCCGCGCCGCGCTGCCAGGGGCTCCGGCGGGGGCGGGTTACATCGATGAGGGGCTTGAGCCGGGAGGAAGGGAAAGCCCAACCCAACCCCGGAA
>NW_022103906.1:44458724-44474712 GCF_000313985.2 Echinops telfairi | reverse complement strand
GCTGCAGGCTCACTCCTTGCAGGATGCAAGGAAGGCCAAAGCTGGGGTTCATCTCGAAGCCTTTCATTTTTCACTTGGGAGAAACGACGCCCCCCCTCCACCCCATCCCCCGAGGTGTGGTGACCTGTTTAAAATCATGCAGCTAATGTGTGGGAGAGAAGGGATCTGAACCCAGGTCCCCTGATAACAAACATCACGCTGCCTCCCAAATATCCTATCATCTATTTATTTTCTTAACCCATTTCCTTCTCTCCTTGGCTGGGTGGTTTGGAAGGAGAATGTCAAATTTGAGCGCCTGCAGGACCTGCTGGGCGCATCAGTGTCTCTCGGGATTTCGTTATTGAATGGGGGCCTCTTCCCATGCTTCGCACAAAAAGAGTTCCAGGCGCTGGGGTCTCGCTCTGTGTGATCTTAGAGCAATTACTGGGCCTCTCTGGGCCTCAGCTTCCTTTTCTGTCAAATGGCTTTGATGAGAATAGTACTTTGCTCAGAGGGCTATTTTGAGGAAGAAGATAAAACACAGAAAACCCCTAGTTCAAGACGTGTTCCTGAGACACTGGCTAGCTCTCACAGAAACAGAGAAGAAGCTACGATGGAGATGAAGTCATTTCCCCCATGGTATCTCAATCTGTATGCTAGTTTTTGTTGTTAGCTGCTGTCATGGCTTTGATTCATGGTGGCCCCACATAAAAACCCCCAAAGTTCACTACCATCAAGTCGGTGGTGACTCACAGCAACTCTATAACACAGCCTAGACCTGTCCCTGTCAGTTTCCTAGCCTCTGTCTTTCTCACACCAAGGGGCTGGTAGTTTTGAACTTCTAACCTTGTAGTTAGCAGCCCAATGTGTAACCATTATGCCACCAGGGCTCCTTGCCCAATCTTGCGCCATCTTCCCCATCACTGATGTGTTTAGGATGATTTTTGTGGACACTGGAGTTTGTGTGTCTTCGCCTCTGGGTTATTCTTTCAGCTCTTTATCAGACAACATTTTGTTTTGATCCATACCAATTTTTATTTTTCTTTCATTGTCTAATTTTCGGAAGTAAATCACCAGCCCTTTCATTCTAGCCGATCTTAACCTGGAGCCAATCCTCTCTGGGTGACCCTACTGAGAATTGAAACACCGCCGGCACAGCTTCCCACGTCACAACAGCAGACCAGCGGTGCGTAAGGAATGTACAAGCTGAAATCAGAGAGAGAGAGAGAGTAGTTGCTCTGACTCCTGCAATCCCAAACGTGTCAGAGAACTGTGTTTGATATGGTTTCAATGGCTGGATTTTCAGAAGTAATTTCAGTAGCAGCCATTTCCATACCTTTCTTGGAGGGAGGCCTGGGTGGACGAGATCTCTAGCTTTTCGGTTAGCAGCTAAGACATTAACCGTTGCTACCACCCAGGGATTCCTCTGGATCAGCTACTGTAGCCTAACGCCATCGGTGGCAACACAATGGAATACTAGAGCAATGTGACTCCGACCAAATCAGAAGAGAGCTTACAAAGCAATCTAATGGACCTGAAGACACTGCAAAAGGGCATTTCTAAGGAAGACACAGCTGTATAAAAAATTGAAATAGAGCATCAGATGATCGGCTTGTTGCCCTCAGTGAGAGCTGCATGATCTACCCACACCCTTCCATCTCTCTGGGTCTCTTTCCCTGATTGTAAGAATTAGAACTGGACACTGGTTGTGATCTTACCCAGTTTCAAGCAAATCCAAACAAAACCTTAGATGAATCCTGAAAACAGTTTAGACCCAAGCAGCTCTCTGAGACCTTACTGGGGAAAGATATTTTCACTCCAGGCCAAATTTAGGGAAAGACATTTGCAAGCTAACTGGGGTAGCAAAGAGTCTCATAAAGCTTACTGTTAGGACTGCCTTAGCACCCACCATCAGACACTGCTCGCTGACATCTAATGATGATAAAGCTGCCATATCCAACCCTTTTGTTTGCAACTTGCTGTATAACCTAAATTATCTCTTCCCCAGAGCCGTGTTCGGCAGCAGCGATTTCAAAAGGAAGCCTGCATTTCTATTGTTACTATTGCATATTTGCGTCTAGTTAAGATAGCTTTCCGGATATTTAAAGGGAAGAGAGCCCCCTAGTGGACGTATAATACAACCAGGTAGTCAAGCCTACCATTTAGAGAGGCTGTAGTGTTTGTGGTTTTTCCTGTTAGCCCCCTCACACCTCTAATTTCCAAAAAACTATTTGACCCGCCCAAATCTGCACATCAGTTCTATGGTTCCACAAAGGAGAGGTTCAAAATATCATGAATTCTGAGCAACAAAAATGATACTCGATTCACAATTTTGCATTAAAATGAAGAGAGGACTAAGCAAGGAAAGGATAAAGGAGGAGTTAGGGGAGCAGGGGAGATCCAGGAGGAGGAGGAGGAGGCCCAGGACAGAGCACAGGTGAAGAAGGATGACATAAAAATACATACTGCTCCTTAGTAATTTTTCTCTTTATTTTATTTAACTTGATACCCCAAACAAACAAATAAAATGTTTTTGAGGTAAAGCTATGCCCTCTTGTTGAACAATCCCCACCAGAGACCCAGTTTTAGGGGGGCACCAGGTGTCATGTCAGACACTAAGGCTGCAAACTAGCATGACCAAATACCTGTTCTAACAAAGAGCAGATGGTTTTACGACTAGTTCCTTTTGTGCCTTCTGAAAAGGGGTGGGGGAGGGATGTGCCTGATGCCAAATGAGGGTTTTGACAAGCCTATGTTGGGTGGGGGAGGGGAGGCATTGATGAATTACAGAAATTCAAAGCCAGATGCCTTCTGTGGTTTTACGTGCGGTGACGTCTGTGTTCGCCGAGCCTGTTATTCCCATCCCGGTTGTCTGAGTGATCTCTCTGTGGGTAATGGATAAAGCAGTTTCATTGTCATGGGTTGACAGTATGGGAACCTTGGTGGCTCAGTGGTTACAGTGCTAGGCTGCTAACTGGAAGGTGGGCAGTTTGAACCCACCAGCTGCTCCGGAGGAGGAAGATTCGGCAGATTGCTCTATAAAGACTCAAGGATTTAGAAACCCTCTGGGTGATTCTACTCTGTCCTGCAGGTTGCATATGAGCTGGAGTACACTTGATGGCAGTGGGGGTGAGCAATGGAGGGGGTTAGGAGCGTAAATATTAACAATGAAATAGGTGTAAAGGAACCTCCCCAAATCCACTGCCATCAAGTCCAATCTGACTGGAGAGTGTCCAAGGCTGTAAATCTTCCTCCTGATAAGTGGCTGGTATGTTTGAACCACCAAACCTTGAGATAGCAGGTCCACTGCTTGCCCAACAGCGTCACCAGGGTGCAAAAAGGGGAGCTAGTTACTACAGTGAATAAGTGAGTGCTTCACTGGGTAATATTTTTTTCTGCCCTCTCAGGAGAGAGACTGATCTGTGTGTGTGTGTGTGTGTGTGTGTGTGTGTGTGTGTGTGTATGTGTGTCCTGTCCTGTGTCTGTCATCTGCCCTGCTCCTCCCTATAGCTGGCCCACTCCTGCTCTGAATGAATTACGGAGAACATAGGACTGGCCCCTTCCCCTGTCCTCTCAGCAGCTGTTAGAACATTGCGGTCCATCCCAGAGCAACCCGAGGTTCCCCCAGCAGCACATGAGGACGGACTGTGTCCATGTCAGGCACATTTCCTGGGCCTCCCACCCTTCCTACTTGTACCCCAGCCCCTCCTCCCCACCTGGAAGTGAGGGCTCCAAATACAGTGGTCAAGGGCCACCAGCAGCTTAAAGATGGCTTCCCTGTGAGGGAGGAAGGGGAGCCGCTGCTCTGATCGATCTTCTACCCTTTCTTTTCTCTGCGAAGACCCTGCCCGTCTCCAGCCTGGCGAGGCAGCAGGGGAAAGGGTTTCCCCGAGGAAGTGCTCTGAGTTGCAATGAGAAGGACCTCTCTTCTTCACCACCTCAGGGAGTTTCACAGTCACCCTGCCAGCACCCACGGTGTGGGCTCCAGGCCTGGTCCAGCCCAGTTAAAAAGCTCTCCTTATCCTACTAGTTGACCTAAGAATGGGTCCTTGTCATTTTCCCTTCAAAAGGTCATTTCAGGAATGCAACTTGATACCTAATTTGCACTATGTCATAACCAATAAGAGCTCCTTTGTGTGCAACTGACCTTACCCTTGTCTGTGTTTTGACTGGCGGTCATTCTTCTACCCTCACAATAGGGCCAGGCAGGGGAGACGACCCGATCCGTGGCATCTCAGAACACTGAAAGGGCCCGTGGCACATGGGCCGGGCAGAGTGGCCACAGCCTCCGGGTCCTGTGAGCCTTTGGAAAAGATGCAGCGATGACAAGGGATTGGGCCGTTTTGCCTGGGGTGATGGCAGATGCTTAGCCAGCAGCTCCAGCCTGGGAATGCTCTGGTGCTGAGCACTGTTAGAAAGCATTGCCAAGGAGAAAAATATATGGTCTTGTGGTTCTGAAGGCTCGATGTCCAAATCGGGGCATCCTTCAGAGGGCTGGGAAAGAGGAAATGCTTCGTGTCTTCCATGCCTCCGGTTTCCTAGCGTCTGGTGTCCGCTGCCAACCCTTGGTTTTCCTTCGTTACTTGCAGATGTATTTTCATGTGTTGTCTTCTCCTGTGTGACTCCGTGTTTGTGCCTGTCCCCTGTTATTGGACATATAGGACTAGGGCCTTCATTAACTTATTATGATCTCATTAGCTTAACTAATCATGTCTTCAGAGAAAGACTTTATTCCAAACATGATCATGTTCACAGAGAGGATTAGGACTTCAACATATTTTGTGGGGAAAATACAATTCAATCCCTAACACCTGGTCTGTAGCCTTTGCCAATGACTGTGGTGTAAATATTCCCACCATAGCCAATTTCATGCTACCATCATGATGTCAAAGGGAGCTCTGGTGGAATAGTGGGTTATCTCTGACACTGCTCTGGGGGAGAAAGAGAGGGTTTCTGCTCCCATAGAGTGACAGCCTCAGAAATGCATAGGCGCAGGTCTATCCTGTTCTATAGGGGTGCAATGAGTCACAGTTAACTCAATGGCAGTACATTTATTCTTTTGAGATCTTGATGTCAGCCAGTTTTCAAAATTTCTGTAAATTAATCATCATCTCTTACAGGACTATACAAGCCTACAATAGCATCTCACTACCAGTGAGCCAATGTTGGCTCGTAGCGACATTGTAGGACAGGATCAAACTGCCCCTGTGGGTTTTCAAGACTGTAACTCTTGATGGGAGAAGAAAGCCCCATCTTTCTCCCAATGGCGCTTTGAACTGAGGACCTTGTGGTTAGCCGTTCAGTGCCTAAACACTATGTCCCCAGAACTCCTTTCTGCTATGGCATGCCACTTCATATATTCCTGAAGCATATGGTGCTGGCTGTTTGGGAATGCTTCTGCTTCTTTGGTTGGTGCTAGGGTCTTTGATATATTCCCTCATCTTCTCTTATTTTCTTTCCCCTTTCTCATTAAAAAAAATTTTTCATATTCTCTTTTTTATCTATTGGTTCTCATCTTGTACATACCTCCAGGCCTTGGGAAGCTAAAATTAGACATTTCTATTATACCATGTCACTCACTCGGTGATAGCTGTAATTTGGGTAGAGCTGGAAGCCTGAAAATGGGGGATTAAAGATTTCCACAATTGCTTTGGGCACAGCTCAGCTATAAAACATTATTGAGGGCTAATCATTAGAGATCCAAATTGGTCCGACAGTGTTGCTCTCTTTTAAAAACTCATGGATGGGTGAGAGTAAAGCAAATGTCCCCACGGCAGATATTAACAATCATTCACAGAGTTTGCATGCAGCTTCTTCAGATAGCTAAATATAGTGGTCCATGAACAGTTGTATTTTCTATCACATGCCTACTTATTATAAAGGTATTAACTGCAGGAGAAAAAAGACAAAAAAAGACTAAACGACGTTAAGATGCAGAGGAAAGGCACGACAGACAAACCTAGCTGCTATGCACACCTAAAGCTGGTTCCATGAGTAGACATAACCAGCTCAGGGAGCAGCAGCTCAGAATCACGGTGAAAACAGCTGTATCTATGATGAGAATGAAGACAGCCAACCTGTGCTTTCAGAGAGAACTCAGCTCAGTGCTGTGGTTCCAGCCACAATCCACATTTTTTCTCAGTAGGTGGCTGGTGGCTGTGGGTCCACAGTAACAAGGGGGACTCACACTCAACCTACATGTAGCCGAACTATTGCTTGTGTCATCAGGAGCCTAGAATTGTCCCTAGACTTTTATGCTCAAATATGGCCTGGAGTTCTCAACATCAAACCAAACTTACTGCTATCTAGCTAATTCTTACTCATAGTGACCCTATAGGACAGGGTCCAACTATCCCCGTGGATTTCCAAAACTGTAACTGCTTAGAGGAATAGAAACCCTCAATTTTCTCCCTTGTAGTGGCTGGTGATTTCAAACAGCCGACCTTAAGGTTAGCAGCCCAAAACATAATGGCTACAATACCAAGGCTCTTGGTCTGGGGTCCCCCAGTTGGCCAAAAAGATGAGTCTCTTACAATAGAAACAAAGGGAGTTGGTTTTTAATACCAGCTCTATCATGAGTACTCGTTCAAGTCACATGCTCCAACCATGATTGAGGGGAGAGCCTTCGTCTGGTGCTTCCTCCTGTCTACAGATAGACGCTCTTCACTCCTCACACACCCATGGGCTCAGGCCTGCCTGCCCTCTCTTGGGTTTGGGCAGGGACAGGGGAGCAGCATTGCAGGCACTCCTGTGGCCAAGGCCTGCTGTCCTTGCTAGCACACTCCGAGCTCTTAGGTTCTGGACCCTTCTTGAGATGACCTTTCAAATCCATTGTGCTTCATGATTCATCTACTTTTGCCAGGAGTAGAAGAGCCTTGTCAGACCTAACTTACATCTGTGTGGCCTTTCTAAAAATGTGTGTTCCTCTCCCCGAATTGCTCGAAAGGAAGTCAGTAGTATTCAGTCAGACGTATCTTTAATGTTGAAATCCAGGCACTGCAATTCAACCCCCTAACACTGTTTTAATAGCCTCTGTTGAATCACTGATCTTGTCCATAGGATGGATGTGCAGAAAGGGCCCAAGGAACAGAAAACAAAACATGAAATGTTGGAAAAAGCAGGGTGCCTCAGGTCCTCAGCCCTTGGGAAGGAATGCAGCACGGCTCCAAGAATGGATAAGTGACATTACTCACATCACACGGGATGTCTTTACTTTTTCTAGATTCAGATTCAGAGGAAACAATCCCAGGGCTTTGACATTTCCCTGGTAGTGCTATCCTGCAATCATCACAGGATCCCAGAGAATGGGCGAGGCACAGGGATCTAACCCTTGCTATTTTTACTTTTGGAGACATGAATGAGGCAGTCAGTTCTGGAGGAAGTCACGAACGCATTTCTGAATCAGATGGTATTTCACCCACCATCACAGGCCAGGATGACTTGTGCAATCATCTGCCAAATCAGAGAGTTCCCCAGACGTGCTAAGTAGGACACACACTTCTGCAGCTCAAAGAGAGAAAACGCAGGTAATGTTGAGTGTGTATAGAAGCCACGTTGCAGTCAGAGGTTCTCACGTCCAAGGGCTTCAGCTATCTCGAAGGGAAGGATGGAGGCTGAGAGAACAAAGACAGGGAGCCCAGGTCTGAGCACCTGTGGGAGAAAGGATATTATGTGCTCTCTTCTTCAGGTGAGAGACAGACCTACTGTGTGGGGGGTATAAAGAGCCCCTGTTCATTAACCAGAGGTGTCAGGATCAGCACCCGCCCTCCTGTCATCCCTCCATCCCTCATAACTCCGCCCTTCCTGTCTCCTCTTGTGCAATCCCGGAGTCTCAGGCCAGTCTTCGAACTCTCTGTAACCCTCGATATTCCCTTATCAGAAATGAGGGACGTGGATTTGGCCTCTCGATGTTCTGTGTCCCAAAGAGCATGGCTCTGTCTAAAACGTCAATCAATTGTTCTTGAAAAACAAAAACACAAGAACAGTTGAAAGACCCTCAGGGAGAGGTATCCAGTAGAAGTAGCACTGGCCGTGTCTTAACTAATTTTCTTTCCCTCAGCATCTAGCCCTGTAGTTGGAACATTCGATGGGTTGAATAAAAATCTTTGGCTAACGTGGGCCTCCCTTCCCTTAAGGCTCCCATGATCACTGTGACAAGCTAAGTGTTTAGGGTCACTAGAACAACAAAGAAAAACTAAACTAAAATCAGAAATGAATATGACAGCATTAAGGCCAAGCTTATAGAAATGAAAAGGATTGTGCTATTTTCTGCCAAAAGAAATCCATCTATGTTTTTCCATAGCACCCAGCAAACCCAATCCTAGATAGAGAACTAACTCAGTGTCCATGAATGGGTTAAAAATATGGTAGATACATACAATGGAATCCCAGAATGGTAAAAGGTGCAGGAAACGTGTTACACCATGAAGACTCTGGAGGAGATTTGCTGAATGAGATCAGTCAATCACAGAAGAATAAATATTGTCTCTCACGTTTATTTTTTTAAAAACTAGGAATACACACAAAAAGTTATGTTCTTTGATGGTTACTAGAAAAAGGACAGGGAGGGAGGAAGGAATACATTTTTAGATAATAGGCACTTATTCTTTTTAGTGATGAAAAAGGCAATACCATATATGGACATACCAAGGAAATGAAGAAGTACACAAGAATAAGGGACAATGTTGGTCAATGCTAAAACATTTAATTCTGCAACAACAATTATAGCAACCAAAAATGTGTGTTTGGTTACATAGGTGGACATATAGCCATATGTATGCATAGGAGGGCACATGTGAGTATGAGTTTATATCTGTAGACATATGTATACAAATGTTTATTTGCATATATGTATGACGAAACATGGTGGGAACAGTTATAGCTAAGATCTAGATTTAACCAAACACCTTCTGAGGTTGGTTTTTGGGTTTGAGGCTTGGGACCACAGTCTTATAGGACAACTCAATCGATTTCCATAGCATAGTTCATAAAGATAATGTTGTACATGCTAGTAGGTAACATCTGGGGTTTGCAAAGTTTTGAGCAGCCACTAAAGATACAGCCGTCATGTTCATTTCTGATTTGACTTCATTTTTAATTTTTCAGTTTGTAAATATTGTATGATCCTCCTTATATGCCATATATGTAATTAATAAACATATCAAAAGACCAGCAGTATGTCAAGGATGGAAGGAGGAGGGAATAAGGAATTTAATAAAAATAATAAAACAAACAATAAAGATTGGTCTTTTCAACAACAACATTTGATTCTTAGTTCATAGCCTAAAGGACTAGGATGTACAGGTCCTTTCCTCTCATTTCCTTCTCTGAGTATGTTGGCTAACTAAGAGCAATTTTTTTTAAAATAAAAATTTTAAACCATGTAATATTAAGGAGCCCTGGTGGCATTGTGCTTACACATCAGACTGCGATCTAAAACTTGCAGTTCAAAACCACCAGCAGTAACTCAGGAGACACATGGGGCTTTCTACTCGCAGACACAGAGACAGTCTCCGAAATTCACAACGGCAATTCTGCCGTGTCCTATAGGGTCGCTATGCATCAGGATTGACTCAATGGCAGTGAAATTGGTATATGTTAGATTATGAGTGCATTTTCTTTTCTTTCTTTTTATCAGTTGGAACCATCTAAGTATTTGATTTCCTTGTAATCAACATTGACATTGATTGGAGGAAAAAAGAAATACAACGCCACCACAGCCTGACTTCCGAGGCAGCAGATTAGACAGGGTGTATGTGCAGACAGCGTTGTTCTGTCCTGTACCCCAGGCCTCCTGAGCATCA
The DNA here is from genome assembly GCF_000313985.2 of Echinops telfairi. NCBI lineage: Eukaryota > Metazoa > Chordata > Mammalia > Afrosoricida > Tenrecidae > Echinops > Echinops telfairi. The sequence goes on along the minus strand of NW_022103906.1, from coordinate 44,464,930 downwards.
GTACAGCCCTGCTCACAGTCACTGGCACTGAGGGAAAGGACCAGCTGGATACATGCAAGGGTTTGAGGGCTCCAGGTCCAAGAAGACCTGCAGGGGGTGGAGATTGGAGTTTCCAGGTATATATGATCCTTTGGATGAAAAAACCAGTCATGCTTCAAAACCAGGGCTGGGTCCCCTTAATCAGAGGGGTGCCCCCCCCCCCCACAAAAGAGAAAAGCTTTCCTGGGCAAAGCTTTTATAGTACGCATTTTCCCCTCTAGGTGAGCATTAAGCAACTCACTCTAAGTTAGTGCACCCAGGGACGTCGCCTGGGAAGTTCCCTGTGGTCACAGTGAATTTTTTCATAAAAGTAGTTTCACTCAAACCTCATTTTTTTGTGATGGCTGACTTAAGAGAACAGCATGCTGCTGTGAAATTTTGTTGCCTGCTTAGAAAAATGCCACAGACACTGTTGCAATGTCAAACATGGTTTACAAGGACAGTGCTATGGGGAAAACTCAAGTATACGAGAGATTTTCTCATTTCAAAAAAGGGGAAATGCCAATTGATGACAAATCTCATGCTAGACGTCTGCCAACTTCCCAAATGGAAGAAAATGTCAACTCATGGTGCATTTGGAGTTTGTTCCACCAGGTCAGACTGTTAATCTGAATGTTTCTATTTATAGGTTCTGAAAAGATTGTATAACAGTGTGTGATTAAAAAAAGGCCTGATTTGTGGCAGAAGGGGGACTGGTTTGGCCACCACGACAATGCACCTGCTCAGGCAACCATCTCGGTGCACCAGTTTTGGGCAAAAACCAGCATGCCTCTCTTGTCCCATGTACCTTACTCTCCTGACCTTGCACCATGAGACTTTTTTTCCCCATGAATGAAGAGGTACATGAAAGGACGGTGATTTGGTGATGTAGAATTGGTGACGATAAAAACGAGGGAGGTGCAGTCAGCCATCCAAACAGAAGAGTTTGAAAACTGTTTCCAAGAATGGAATCACAGATTTGACAAATGTATTAAATAATGGAAAGTACTATGAAGGTGATAAGGTTGTTTGCTTTTGTTTTGTTTTGTTTGGCTTTGGTTTTCTACCCCACACTGTTCAACCCGCTTCAGTGTCAGAAGCCTATGGGCTAGGAGACAAGGCAGTGGTTCAGGGCTACAGTTTGCTCTGGCATGGGACATGATGAGAGGCCCATGGGGCTGGGCCTGCCGGTAAATCCAAACCCTTGAGCGATAAGGTTGTTTTGTAAAAAAATTAAATACATGACTTTGAGGGGGGAAATTTTGTTTTCCATTTTATTGGGGTACCCCCTTGTGTAAGATCGACACCCCATGACCTGTCAGAGCTGACAGGAGTGGACTCTAAGATCACTTGGATAACCCCACCTGCATGCTATATAAGCTACCGGAGTTTACATTTTGTCTTTTTGAAGTGTACATCATTTTGCATAGACCACTTCAGATTTATGTGATTTGGAAACCCTACTAAGGGAACCAGACTTTACCTTAAGCACACCTGTTGCAGGTTGAAGTAACTGAAATCCTCCTTTAGATGTAAAGCTGAAACACCCTAGTGTGAGAAGAAGCGAAGAATGATGAGCCGAAGATCATGGCTTTGGACGTATACTTTGGTTCAAGTCTCTTGCTTTGGTGGGTGCCCAACAATGGGCAATTTAAGACTACCATTTGCTGGTGATTGTCATCCTTTCTTTGTCCTGTAGACACAGATTTGGCTTCGTGAATGAGGAGTCTTGAAAAGTTTGCCTTGAGTCTGACCATGATTGCTTTCTTTAATAGTGTTCAGTTACTTAAGTTTTTAACCTGTATAAGTGAGCATCCCATGTATTTTTGTCTAAAAAACATTCCTACAGATGATATTTTACTTTTCTCAATGCTATTGTAAAGTCCATACCATTGTTACATTAAGAATACTATTATTAGAATTACCAAATGTTTCATGAAGGTTACTTCAATTATTCCTCAACAAGCTGATAAAGCTGCTTCTAAAGTGGACCAAGGACATATATAAACTTTAGCTAGACTAATTAATTTTGAGCTCACACTTAAGCATAAGTCCTAATTTAAGAACAATTACTTCTTATGATGCGACCCTGCTCAATACTTGCTTCCATGAAGTGAGCTATAACAAAAGAAATCAAATGGTGCCCAGCTATTAGAAAGACCAAGATCTGGGATTTTTTAAAGGCTTATCTTAAAACAAGCAGCCATCTAAGTGAAGTGTCAGCTAATGTCACACAGAAGGAACACACCAGCTTATGTGATCCAATGATTATAAATAATAAAATCCAAGATCAGAGGAAAGAATTGTATGACAGCTTAAATTCTGAGTACCTGACTTACAGAAGGCACACCAGGTATGTCATCATAGATGACAATGAAAACCCCAAATCCACTTACAGAGTCCCCAGGCAGTTTAAGCCTCTTCTGTGCTCCCTCAGACCACTAACTAGGAATGTGAATAGTCTTGTCCTCAGACAGAGTGCATTGGGAAGTGGATTACTGCAGGTATAATTAGGTTAAAATTTGATATATTGTCATTTGTTTTCCATTTTGACTCATTTTTAATTTGTTCTAGTTCCATTATCTTCTGCTTTCTTTGGATTGAGCTCTTTTATTTTGTCATTACAATAAAATAATCTGGTATGATTTTCTTTATATGAAAATCAGGATAGGTAATTTGTAGAGATAGTAACTAAATTAATAGTTCTTTAGGGGTATGGCAAGGAAACTAGGGTAGCAATGGGGAGCTGATAATAATTGGGTACAAGAATGAAAAAATTGATGGTGGTGATGATTGCACAACTCTTTTTAAATATATTTCAACCACTGAATTGTATTGTTTGTGAATTATATCCCAATGAAGCAATTTTTTAAAAAAAAGATCACCTGCATAAGTGAAGCTTTTGGATTCTACTGCTATCTCAGTTATGAATACATAAGGATATTTTACGTTTCATTCCAGTGTTTAATTGATAAAAAGGGGGTAATAACCCTTTATCTGGTGGTCTCTAAAATGCTTGAGGAGATGACCACGAGCTGTCAATGGGATCAGGTCTCAGGCATCAAAGAACAAAAAATCCTATCATTGTGAATGAGGGGGAGTGAAGAGTGGGGACCCAAAGCCCATCTGTAGGCAACTGGGCATCCCTACAGAAGGGTCTGGGGAGGAGATGAGCCACTCAGGATGCAGTGTAGCAATGATGAAACATACAACTTTCCTCTAGTTCCAAAATGCTTCTTACCCCCCACCCCCTACTATCATGATCCCAATTCTACCTTACAAATCTGGCTGGACCAGAGGATGTACACTGGTACAGATAAGAAATGGAAACACAGGGAATCCAGGACAGATGACCCCTTCAGGACCAGTGGTGAGAGTGACCATACCAGGAAGGTGGAGGGAAGGTGGGGTAGAAAGGGGCAACCAATTACAAGGATCTACATATAACCTCCTCCCTGGGGGACAGACAGCAGAGAAGTGGGTGAAGGGAGACGTTGGACAGTGTAAGATATGACAAAATAATAATAATTTATAAATTATCAAGGGTTCATGGGGGAGGGAGGAGGGAGAAGGGAGGGGAAAAATGAGGAGCTGATACCAAGGGCTCAAGTAAAAAGCAAATGTTTTGAGAATGAGGATGGCAACAAATGTACAAATGTGCTTGATACACAATGGATGGATGGATGGATGGATTGTGATAAGAGTTGTATGGGCCCCCAATGAAATTATTTATAAAAAAAAGAAATGCTTGATGAGATTGATGTCAGACTCTCAAGTTGCACTCTAACAAGCAAGTACAATCTGAATTACCTGTACTCAAAGAGGCAATCATGTAAAACTGTGAGCTAATTGCCTAGAAGTAATAATAAGTGATATTCAGTTCATACTTCAAGTTTTTATTAGGTTCCAGGCATTACCCAAAGCACTTCTCAAAATAACTCCAGAAAGCCTCAAATCAACAAAACAAAACAAAAACCACAATTCACTGCCATCAAGTCGATTCCAACTCATAGCAATTCTACAGTACAGATTAGAACCCTTGTGAGCTCCCGAGGCTGTCAGGCTGTACAGGAGCAGAAAGCCCCATCTTTCTCCCTTGGAGTGGCTGGTGATTTCGAACGGCTGGCCTTTCGGTGAGCAGCCCAAACTTGTAGCCCACTACACCAGCAGGGCTCTACTAGCCTTCTGACTCTATAGGTAGGAAACTGAGTCACAATGAGGCTAAGGCAATGCTGGTGACTCATGTCTAGAAGGTAACAGAGGCAGATTGTGAGCTCTGCGGTCTGGTTTCCCACGCATTCTCCTAAGCTATCCACACCGTGGAGAAGGGGTATGCACAATACGCCAGTGGATTCATGTTCATAAACTTGCACACAAATAACTGGATAGGGTCATACTGACATTGATTGTCTCATCATTGTAATCTTTTAAAATTCTCTGTTACTCATCATTCATAAAGCTAGTCAATTCTTGTTATTCATAGCAGTTATGTTCTGTGCACAGAAAGTGAGTGAATAACTATTGTTCTCGGGAAATAGAGGGTTTCTGGAAGCCTCTGGTCACAGTGGAGACAGGGAAATTGTGAACAAAAAAGCACAAAAATGTGAAAAACATGGCATTAACTGGACCGTGCCCCAGGACACCCATCTACAGAATGAGAGTAAGAGCTTCACTGGTTCCACCTGGCTGGGAACTTGGGGGTTGGGGGGGGGGGTACTCTGCACCATGTTTGTGAGTGACCAGAAAGGCTTCAAAAGCATTACTTTTGGTGTTGCAAATAAATTTTCATGAGGAGAATTCACAAACACACACTTTGTGAGTAATGAGGGTTGACTGGATAAAGCTTAATTTCTCAGAGTTGAATTGGCTAAATTGAGGTGTAACCTGCTATCCCCCATGGGAGGTAGAACTGGAAAGGACTCTAGCAGCAAAGCATACTTGGCAGAAATGATGCTAACGTAAAATTAATTTCCCTAATTAATAACCCGGTGTTCATTCCAATAGCCTCTTCTTGTGCCCCAACCGCCCCGTGATCTTGGAAAGACAGATGTAAACTCATCTTCCATAGACAGCTAACTCTCGAATTACATCTGCCTGGAGAAAACCTGATAGCGCATACCTTGCCCAAGCCCTCCGCTTCTAGTAACTCATATATCCAAGACACAGCAAGAGCCCAAGCGAAGTTCTGAGTGCCCTCCTGTGACTGAGCAGGAGGAGGTAGAGGCCCGGGCTCTCGGCACATCCTAATGTGTGATATGCAAGGACCCAACAAACCACAGAATTGACTTTTATCAGGGATAAAACCGAGCCTAGAGAAGTTACGTTGTTTACCTTAGATCTGGTCATTTGCACACCTACTTAATGCCTATTCACTTTTGTGAAGTTGAGCATATGTTTGTCAAATACTTAATTAACTATGTGAGTGTAAGGAGGTCACAAAACCCCTTTGGTCTGTTTTTGTCAACTGTGAAATATTAAAAACAAAACAAAACAAAAACATATCTCAATGTAATTGTGATTGAGACCAAATAAGGTTTATCCCCCACAACCTTCCCTCCAGTAAAATTACCAACTAGTGAGAAAAAGAGTTACACTATCATTCCTCACCACTTCTCATTGAGTGTCTCATAGACTTTGAAACAGAACTGTCTGGTAACGTCGCCAAGACAGGCCATTGATAGGACACTGGAGAGGAAAGTCAGTTAAGGGACTTGGTGGCCATTTGTTGAGGTCTGTTTAGCTAAACAGATTAGGTTTGTGACCAGTTGATCCACTCCATCATCTCAGCAGAGTTTAGACTAAAGGGAACAGCGAGAGGACAAGATAAAGCAAAGCTAACCAATTCCTGGAATTCTAAGAAATGGAAGGATGGAGCAGTTTGGCTGTGAACATCTGACGGGCTGTTCTCCAAGGAAAGGAAAGGACTGTCCCAGGAGCAGTCAGAGACCAGCAGGGCTGTCTGCACCAGCACCGGAGTGAAGGGGCCAAATGTGTCTTTTTTCTTTCTTTCTTTCTTTAGTGAATGAGACAGTGAGAGAGTGAGTGAGTGAGTCACTGAGTGAGGCAGTGAATGAGTGAGACAGTGAATGAGAGTGAGGCAGTGAGAGAGTGAGACAGTGAATGAGAGTGAGGCAGTGAGTGAGTGAGACAGTGAATGAGAGTGAGGCAGTGAGAGAGTGAGACAGTGA
>NW_022103906.1:44442104-44458388 GCF_000313985.2 Echinops telfairi | reverse complement strand
AGTGAGAGAGTGAGAGAGTGAGGCAGTGAGAGTGAGGCAGTGAGAGAGTGAGGCAGTGAATGAGAGTGAGGCAGTGAGTGAGTGAGTGAGACAGTGAGACAGTGAGTGAGAGTGAGACAGTGAGAGTCAGTGAATGAGAAAGTGAGTGAATGAGAGAGTGAGGCAGTGAGAGAGTGAGAGTGAGTCACTGAGTGAGGCAGTGAGTGAGTGAGACAGTGAATGAGTGAGAGAGTGAGTGAGTGAGTGAGAGTGAGGCAGTGAGTGAGTGAGTGAGAGAGTGAGTGAGTGAGTGAGTGAGACAGTGAGAGTGGCCAAATGTGTCTTGGTTTCAAAAGGTGAGGGCACCTCTTGGGTTCCAGGGGTGGAGCTACCATTATAATAAGTCAGGAGAAATGGGCCACCCAGACCATGGGTTGTTGCCCAGAGTCCAGAAGGCAGGGCCAACACACAGCTGTGCCTGCAGAGCACAGAATTACTTCCTAGCTTTGATCTATGAGATGTGTTCTACTAGATACCAAGCTAGCTTGGTACTAATAACTTATTTCACTCCAAGTTCTCCCTTTTAGAATGAGAATATCTACCATATGGCTGCCCCAACAGTGCACTCGAAAAAGCAGAAAAGTAGGTATCATTGGCATTGAATAAGGGAGACCAAAGAAGAATGGATGCATTTGAATTGTGGTGCTGGAGAACAATACTGAAAGCGCTGTGGACTGAGAAAAGAACAAACCAACCTGTCTTGGGAGAAGTACAACCAGAGTGCTCTTCAGAGACCAGGATGGCGAGACTCTGTCTTACGTAGCTTAGACATGTTGGTAGGGGACAGCAACCCCCGAAGAAGGATGTGGTGCTTGGGAAAATGGCAAGGCAGCGTAACAGAGGAAGGCCCTCAATGAGATGGGGCAACAATGGGCTGAGGCATGGGAACGGTTGTGAGGCTGGGGCAGGACGGGGCAGTGTTTCTTTCTGTTTGTGTAGGAGGTCTTATGGATCAGAACCAAGTCTTGGCACCTAACAACAACAACCCAGTGTCACAGTTCTACAGATGGAGAAGCACTTGCCCCAGGGGGGATCATACCCAAAGTCTCACAAGTAATGACTTCAGTGATTCAGAAGATGACATTTAAAAAAATATATTTAGAGTAGATTCTAAAATAGATTAGGATTTGGGCAGTTGCTGCCATGGAGTGAATGTATCTTGTACATGGAAAGGGCATGAAATTGGGACAACCAGATGGTGGCATTTTATAGATGCGATAGTGTCAACCCAAAAGATCATTTGAAACCCTAACGCCTGGACCTGTGACTGTGGCCAGGCTTGGGAAAATAGGGCCTTTCTTTTGCTATCCGTAAGTTAAATGAGGTCATACCAGAGCAGAGAGGATCCTAATCCTTCCAAGTGATGTCTTAAAGGATAGGACAGGCTCATCACACACTGGTGGAAGACGGTACATGAGGATAGGTCTATAAGCCAAGGGGCAACAAAGCATCCCCCATGGACTGAAAGTGAAGGAAGAACTTTCCCTACAGACTGCAAAGGGAGAGTAGAGCCCTGTCAGGCCCTGATTTTAGACTTGTCACCTCCAGAATGGTGAGAAAAACCATAGCTACTTTAAAGCCATCATGTGTGGCGTTTCTGTTCGTACTATAGTCCTTGGAAAACGTAGGCATCTTCCAATGTTTCGGACCTGTAGGAAAGCGAGCCAAGCACCACGTGCTTTTAAAATTCCATATTAAAAGAAACGTTCAATGATGGCTAGACATGAACAGTTACGGGAATCCTAAATAGCTAATGGTCACTGTGTACCAGGCAGTGGGTTCCGCGTGTGCCTGCATTGACTTCCTGAAATTCCACAAGAAACTCAAACGTCACTATTGTGGCCCTGCTACAAAAGCCAAAGCTGAGGCGATGAAAGGTCAAATGAGCTGCCTGAGGTCAGCCTCCAGGGAGAAGTGAAGCTCAGCTGACAGGCGCCCAGCTCTGTCTCCTGGTCACGCTCCTGCACTTAACCTCTACACCCCGCCGTTTCCAAGATGGGCAATGTGTCAGGGAGCCACCGGCAACCTCTCCTTCCTCCTGCTTACATGACAGAAGGGGATGGAGAAACTGTATACCATCAGTGCGACGGATGGGATTCTTCTTTAAAACACCAAGTGTTGTTTCCATAGTGCTACTGGAAAACCTTGTTAATCTCACAACAAGGTTCAGCAGGGTCAGAACAAGGTTCTTAGACAGGAATGGATAGCTAACCCATGCTGGAAGTCATAAAGTACCTCCCTTTACTGTCTCTCAACACTCACTCTGATTCTGAAAGGTGTTACTTTCCTCCGGATTCAATATAAATCAGTGGAGGTTCAGAGGGCTCAAGAGGCTTGGCCAAGGTCACACTGCTTCTAAGTGGTGAGTTCAGGGGTGCTGTGTCCCACTCTTTTGCCTGTTTCGTGTTGCCACTGCATGACAGCCCTTCTTGGACCTAAGTCCTTCTCTGACAAGTCTCACTTCAGAGAGACTTTTGTAGTACAGTATTGGCAGCAGTTACTGGACTAGAACCACATGAGTGGTCACTGCACCGGATCTTTCATCCCAGAGGATTCGCTGAGTCCAAATGTCTTCCCAGGACACACAAGAGCTCTGCTGAGGCTTTCTGTGTGTAAGGATTTGCTATAAGAGGATTTCACCTGAATGTTTAGCCATTACTGCAAATTCTGCTTCAAAGAGGCCATCTATCTAAACAAGCTACTGTCGAGGTGGATTCTCTGCAGTTGGCATTCCAGCGAAAACCAAAGACAGACAAGTTTCTCTTTGGATTTCGAGATAGAGAAGGCAGACTAGGGACCCACCTCTCACTCTGCCTCCCCCTTCTCCAGCGAGTGATGCCATGGAGGGAGACAGGAGGCCTCTGCTGTTCGTGAACAAATGTGTCTCCCCGGCTGCCTTACAGCTGACCGTGGGGGAGGTCTGGGGCAGACTTCCAAAGGGCGCAAACCACCCTGGGAGGACAGCCACCCGCGGTTCATGGAGATAAGCCACAGCCCCCACCAGGACAGCTGGAAGCCGTAAGGGAGTTTCTTAACACACCCCAGGTGCCCTTGGACAAATGTGCAGACACCCTGCCCGTAGAAACTGCTCACCCAGGGAAAATGGTCTAGGACAAGTGAAGCGTGGTCGGGCCATGTGACAGAAAACTGATTCCAGGTGCGCAAGGGCAGCGGTTATACATGTCTGGGTAGCTCTCACCACTCAGGAGGCAGGAGAGGGAGGGAGGGGTGACAGGATTCCACACACATACACACGCACACACGGCACAGCTTACATCACGGTTACCAAGGCAACCCGACATGAGTCATCAAATCTCAAGGTGGCGGAGCAGCGAGGCAGGAGAAAGGCGTGTGTTTTTGTGTTTCGTGTCTCCTCTAGATAGCTTGATCGGATGCTGGTAATATCTAAGTCCCTCTTTTATCCTCAGAAATCCCAAAATCTTCCTGATTAACTCATTTAACCTTAAAAACTAGTCAACTCCCCCCCCCCCCAACCTGCCCTCCCATGTTGGATTAGGACAGCGAAGGCAAGGGGCGGCAGTCACGCCGCGGTTCTCAGGGATCGCGACAACCATTGCTAAGAAAGCACACCTGCCCCTCTACTCCGAGAGGCCCCCTACCCAGCCCCGCGCCTGAGCAAGCGGGCTCTCTCGGGGCACAGGGTGGACGGACCCTCGGCTGTGTGATAGAGCCTTTCTCTGCGGGGCCCTGAAAGCGCTGTGCGGTCCTTGGCTGGGCCCGCGGAGTCAGATAGTGTAGGACCAAGAACGGAAATAAGTGTGGGGTGGAGTGAGGGGTGGGGATGGGGAGAAGCTGGCAAGTCACAAGGGCAAATCACAATGTTGAAACGAAAGTCCACGCGCCTGGCTGCAGTGTAGAGCACTCTCCTTTCCGGGACATTGCCACGCACACCCGCCAATGACGTGGTCACTGCTAGAGGTGGGCTCTTTCTGAGTGAGCAAAAGGCCTGTCCTGTTGGGCTTGCCCTCTGTAATACGCCTTATCCCAATAGGCAAGGCCAAGGGTTCAAATAACTTCCTAGAGATTAATTAGCAAGTGCTTTGGGCGCAATAAAAGGGTAGGTGGTGAGCCGTCTCACCCGTGCCCTCCCTGACCCTTTAGCTCAAGGTTCCCTGGCTCCTCAAAATGTAGCTACTTAGCCTGAACTGGTACAGTGCAGCTGAAGGTAACTGCTATTTGATGGCAAGAAAAAAGGACAATCAATTCCATTTTGACTCTTCTCATCCCACCTACCAGCTACCCTGGTGGTGCAGTGGTGAAAGCCCTCAGCCGAGAACTGAAAGCTCAGTGGTTCAAACACACCAGCTGCTCTGGGGTGAGCTATGTGGCAGTCTGCTTCTTTGAAGATTACACAACCTTGGAAACCCTGTGGGGGAAATCCTACTTTGACCCCCGAAATCAAAGCGACTGCCATGGAGTCGATTACGACTCCCAGAGATCCTGTGTAGGCTTTCTGGCTCTGTAATTTTTTAAAGGAGCAGAGAGCCTCCTCTTTCTCCTGCGGCGTGACTGGTGGGTTTGAACCACAGACCTTGCAGTGAGCAGCTCAATGCCTAACCCACGGCACTGCCAGGCCTCCTTCCTGGTGCTATAAGTCAGAATGGACTCAAAGACACAGGGGTTTGCATTAACCCCCCCACCCCCTACCTACAACGCCATCAACAGCTGTCACGACTTTTCATCATGGACTGCTGTGCCCACTCCCACTCATGTAGAATTTCGCCCTATTGTTTCTTCGGCTGTTAGCTTTACGGAAGCAGAATAGCAGGCCTTTCTTCTGTGATGCTGCTGAGTGGGTTCGAACCATCAATCTTTGGATTAGTCATGGAGCACAAATCTGGCACCACTCAGGGGCCTTTAAAAAGCTTCAAGGGGGGTGGGGCAGGAAAAATACTCCTGGAGGAGAATTATTCCTGGTATGGAATCTTAGTTACCAGAGCAACAAAGTCTTATTTCTATCGTGTGGGAGAGGGGAGTGGGCTTTGTTTGACCTCTTTATCTTCATAAAATTTTCTCTCTAGCTTCCCAAAGCACCCCATGCTGGCAAATCCCCTGGGGCCCAAGATGAGCAGCTGATGTCCTAGGGCGGCCGCTCTCTCCTGTCTTTTACAGCTCCACAAATAACAAAGGCCTAAGGTCTGCTGGGCCAATATCTGTCATATCTACAACCTCTGCTGCCAAGGGCATGTTTCTTTTATTAAAAGATCATTTTATTGGGAGCTCTTACATCTCTTATAATAATCCATACATCAATTGTATCAAGCATATTTGTACATATGTTGCCATCTTTATATTCCAAACATTTACTTTCTATTGAGCCCTTACTATCAGCTCCTCTTTTTTCCCTCCCCACTCCCATGATCCCTTGATAAATAATAAGTTGTTATTATTTCCATATCTTACACCGACCACTGTCTCCCTTCCCCCATGGTTTCGGTTGTTTCCGTTCACACTGGGCCAGAGTGGTCGGTTCTGAAGCGGTTTTCCTTGTCCCATCCCATCAAGCTTGCCCTTGATCTCTTTCAGGCCCCAGTAGTCAAGTACCTGAATACCCACTGGGCTTTCAGGGGAGTTAGCCCCAACACGTGCTGACAGACCCGGCTGCACACTCGTGTCACTCATAACAGTGGGAGGACTTTGTCAAGCGGGTTTCAGGGATCACCCCTTCCACTTCATTTTTCGATGAGGACCATGAGACCCAGAGAAGTCAATTGACAGGTCCAACATCAAACGGCAGCCCAGGGGCTGAGCTCTTCCTGGGTTCACTAACAGAGTTCACTCTTGATCTGAGCATTGTCTGCTAGACTTGGTGATAGAAAAATCAACACCAGACAAAGTAAATAACCACAAAACAAACCATGAAAATAAAAAGACATCTGGGTATAAGAAATCCATGTTGTAAATCATTAGCACTCCAAAACAGATTCAAAACATTCCTAGGTGGTGCAAGTGATTCGCAATTATCTGATCACCCAAAGGTTGGCTATTCAAACCCACCCATCGATTCTGCAGAAGAAAGACCTGGCCAACTGCATTCAAAAGAATGTCACCAAGAAACACCCGGAGGAGTAGTATTGTTCAAGCACCAGGGACGCCAGGCATCAGGGGCCAACTCCACAGCAGCCGACAACCACAACACCACTCAGTCCCTTGCATGGGAGGCTCTTTGGTGGGAAAGCCTAATACTTGGCTTAGGAGTGGGTCTGGAAAGGGGAAAGAGTCCCAAAGATAAATGGTTCCGGTATCATCGCTTGCTCCCCAATTTTGAGAGAAAGGTGGAAATCCCCCAGTCTCTTGGCTAACTCACAATCATGCCTCCATCTACTGGTTAGCTAGGGTGTGTGTGTGTGTGTGTGTGTGTGTGTGATATCAGCCTCCTCTTTGCCTCTCCTCAGCCAATGTGTCACCCTTCTCCCGGATGACCTTGGCCAGCTCTGCAGCATGTGAGCTGGTGAGCCTCAGGGACGCTAAAGAGCTCTCACACACACCCGGGGAGGGAAATGGACTGACCTTAGCCTTTTGAAGTCACCTGCTGCTGCTCTTGGCTCAACCTGTGCCATTTGCACTCTGCTTCCCAGTCCTGACATTTTCCATTCTCAACAGCCTCACTTCCTACCACTTTGAAAAGGTCCCTGTGCCCACTTCTGAATCAAAAATAAAACTGCCCAGGTATACTTACCCTAACATGTCTAAAACCTCAGTTAATCTGGGCCCCATCTTTGGGAGCTCTGAACTGGAGGGTTTTTATTGTTCTCACATTCAGTTTTCTGAAGAGAAGGGCTTCCGTTCTGGTGGGGTGGTTTGAAATTGGTTTTCTCTGCCTACGATGTCAACAAGACAGGGCTACCCCTTCCTAACCAGGGTGGAGGTACAGTGCAGGGGCTGTTAGTTCCTCGGGGAGAAAGCACCCGTTTTCTAGGGCTGACTCTCCTTTGCTGATAAAATCCTTACTCATTGGAGTTCCTGGGATAGTTCTCACAGGCTACCAGGCTGGGCCGTTGGTTCTTGTTGTATGGGTGTGACTGCCTCTCCCTGCCTCTCTCCCTCTGGTGTGCCAAATCCCCAGGCAGGGCACTGTTTGCACCTGATACAGGTATTCCCAGTCTTTCCCCAGGCCCTATGCCCCATTGGTTCACCCCTACCCCCCCTTACATGATTTATTTCAGCTTTGCGGCTGCCTATTCCTTTCTGCTCTTGTTTCCTGTCCCTCTTCTATGCCTTTTCTCCTGCTGAAACTGCCTTTAGGCAGCTTCTGGAACAATCTCTTTCTTTTTCAACTCTGTTCTTCAGCGAGCTGCTAAGCAATTCCTCCCCAAACTGCAGCTTGGCAAGATGATCTTTTTCTAAAACCTCTCTCACCGAGCCAAGGCTGAAGAGGGAGGGAAGTTCAAACATTCCCCAGGGGATATTTGGAGTTAGGATGCCCCCAGTGCTTGATGGAGCCTTAGGTAAAGGCTGAGCGAAGCTTAGCCAGTCTCCGAGGGGAGTCAGGCTGGGGCACAGAATGCCTGCCGGGTGGTGGGGTGGTGACGTAATCATAGTATGGTTCTTCCCCTGGTGATCAGATTGCTCATGGACTGGCACCGCAACTTCGCTGCCCAGCGCCTGCTTCTCGAAGCTCCTCTAGCAGGCAGGCTTGACATCAGCAGCAGCCTGCCCTCTTGAAAGAATGCCTCCCGTGGACTCTGGGCTCTGCAAACATATCTTTGTGAACAATAGCCACGATTTTTTTAACGTATCGGCAAGTTCTAATTCTGTGTCATTGGAAGCCACTGGAGTAAAGTAGGATGGGCTGGCCCCATCTTCCAGTCAAGCAAAACCCAATTCAAATTCAGGCTTAGATGTTTAGGTGTGACGCTGGAGAAACTATTGAATTCTCTCTTCATCAGTAAAATGAGAAGAAAATGGCATAATGTATAGGCTTGTGTGAATTAATTAAATCTTCATATTTAACACGCAATTAAAAGAGCATTTGTTTTGTTCCAAACTCTACTTTTAAACACCTTGTATATGTTAAACCATTTTTCCCTTCTACTAACCCTAAAGAGGTCAGTGCTCTTAAGAAAAATAAAACTCCCTGCCATTGAGTGGATGCCGACTCATAGTGAGCAAACCTATAGGACAAGGTAGAACTAACTGCCCCTGTGCATTTCTGAGACTGCAACTCTTTACAAGAGTAGAAGCCCCATCTTTCCCCTTCGGAATGACTGGTGGTTTTGAACTGCCTTGGGGTTTGCAAAGACGAGGACCCGCAAAAATATTTTCCCAGGGCTGCACACCCTCAATGGCAGTCCCACGGAGGCCCAGTTGGACTAGGAAGCAGCTGGATTGGGGCCTAGTCAGTCAGCCTCTAGCTCTCATGCTCCCCATGGGCAGACTGGGCTCACAGCAAAGCCTCAGTTGAAGGATTAGATTCTACGTGTCCTAGTGATGGAACAAATGTGCAGTGTGCTGGTCTCTCTTTCTTTCTTTCTTTCTTTCTTCCTTTCTTCCTTTCTTTCTTTCTTTCTTTCTTCCTTTCTTCCTTTCTTTCTTTCTTTCTTTCTCCGGTTTTCTAAAAGAGGAAGCCCATGTTGTAAAAAGGATTTGGGCTAATTGTGAATGGCTGAGGCCTGGGTGATGTTTCCTAGGCTGCTGGGTTTTCAGTGAGAGGGGGAAGGTGGGAAAGGGAAAAGCAGGGCTCTCTGGGAGGAGGACAGGTGGAGCTGTGTCTGCTTTCCTCAGGCTCACCTACTCCTGGCTTCCACCACCAGTCTGTCATTTTGTCATATCGCGGTAGCTTGAGTGTTGAATGATCCTGGAAGCTATGCTATTGGTATTTCAAATACTATCCAGGTCACTCATAATGGACGGGTAGCAATGGAGCGTCCACTGAGACAGGCTGAGAGGAAAGTCCTGGTGAACTGCTTGCAGAGGTTCCCAATGAAAACCCAATGGGCCACCACAAAATATTGTTCCATGTGGTGCTGAAGGATGAGCCCCTCAGTTGGACGACACTCAAAACCCACAGTGGCTACAGGGGAGACAGCATTTCAATCTGTTGTCCGTGGAGTCACTGTGAGCCAGCGCCAGTGTCACAGCCACCGCCGCCCATGACAAGCATCGTCCATTGTCGTCCACTCAGCACCGCTCCACTGCCACACCTGAGGTGCCTTATCTGAAATGCAGCAACGTCTTCTCAAAACCCTTTAAATCCATTAACCTCAGCTATTACCCGGTGGCAAATGGAGAAAAGACGAGTAAGCAGGTTAGAATGGTGACCACATCAACATCGATACTCTCTTTCACAAACCTCGAATATTTCCAATAGGACGGAAGTTCTTTCTCCTGAGCTCTGATTCAGTGTGACTCTAGTGTTCTTGGCCATGTTATGAGGTGGAAAGAGCATCAAATTGGAGATAACTGCATGGAGTTTCAGTCATTGCAGTTGAAGGTGGGGCAGGCAGGACGAGGCCAGGTTGGTTCTCAGACCCCAGCTGAACTATCGAGTTCAGAACAGGCCTTCAAGCCCTGTAGGAAATGGACAGAGCTGCACATGGAAAATGGAGGGGAACTTGATCAAATGAGCTAGAAAAAGACTCATATGATGGGCACACCAGGGCCAAGATGGCCAGTGACACATAGCAGTGTCCTAAGCCAACAAATAGCAACCCTCTCTGGGTTCTCATCCTGCCCAGGTGGGCTTGCAGAGATTGGAGAAGGGCCTGCTGGGAGGGTCTTGGTGCTTCCATCCCCCACTGTGTTCTGTGAGGGAGGTAGCATCCCAGCTCTCAAAAGGCTCTTGTTGCCTTTCATCCACTGGAAGCATTTGAATGAATCAACCGGGCAGGAAAGCCCATAAGGGTGTCTATGAGGAGTCAGGGCAGACTACTGCTCCTAGCTCTGGGTTCCTGCGGAAGGAAGGAATAAAGACTGGAGGGCGCAGGTAGGGAACGCTGTGTCTCTTTCACCTTTCTGCCTCTTCTGTCAACACCCTCCTATCTTGGTCTCTTGACTTTGTGGGTCTTCTTAAAAACTTCTTTTCCCCATATTTAAAAATAAATAAATCACTTTATTGGGGGCTTTTAGAGCTCTTATCCATACATCAACTGTATCAAGCGCATTTGTATATATGTTACCATTATCATTTCCAAAACCTTTTCTTTCTACTTGAGTTCTTGGTATTAGCTCCTTTCTCCCCTCCCTCCCACCCTAGATAATTTATCAATTAGACGGGTCACTGAGAACTGCAGTATTCAAATTCTCTTTCAAAACTCATCAGGTACCTGAGTTTCTCAGCATAGATGGTGCCAGAAAAGGCTAACGGGAATAGATTTAAGATAGTCCTACAAGTTAAGCTTTACAATGATAAAATCTCACTGGGAAGTTATCACAGCACCACAAGTAAACCAAATGGACCCAATCCCAGTGGCCCTGCCTGTGGGATGCAAAAGGCTTTTCCCCAGGTTGTCTCCCCCAAATATGTGCCAAACTTAAGACACTGCATGCAATACATGGCAAACCACTGTACACTGGGAGGTCAAATGCCAGCTGCTTAGAGGTTATCTCCCTGAGGGCAGTCAGCCATCTAGAGCAATCAGAACCTGTAGTCTGTCCCACCCTAAGTAGGGCCCACTTCCTGCTGATAAGGATAATGGATTGTTTTCCTGAAGGAGAGCCCAGAGACAAGGTCAAGCCAATTCAAGGAGGACCAAGGTTAGGCTGCCATCTTGAATCTAGGGTCCGCCCTAGTCCCTCCCCTTCCTATTGCGTCTACACCCCCTAGCTCATTCCCTTCCTGACACGTGTATGCCTATTGGACAGCCCCTTCCGGTTACGATGAGGTTACTTGTAATCAGAGGGGCTTGCACGCCCCTAATTATATATAAGCACGTCCCTAATTATATATAAGCTGTGATTAGAAATATACCTCCCCCTTCTGCCTTCTCTCTGCACGGACCTGGCTGCTGAGATCATGGCCATCCCAGAGGTGAGCATGCTACCACAATTAGTGTCTGACTCCTTTGTTTTATCTTCTCTCCTATCTAATATGACTTTACTATAATCTTTACATATTATCACTGTATAATTGTGACCCTGCTGTTGGTAGAGGCTGGTTTACTCTGACACCTGCCCCGCAAGCCTAAGCCTTTTGTGAAGCAAATGTATATCCGGGGAACATGAGGGAAGGAAATGAGTTGGGTGGGAGCTTCAGGAGAGCGAGCTTCAGGAGAGCGCGCTAGCAACGTCTGCCAGTGTAACGTCTGCCAGTGTCCCAGTTTGCCACCGGCTGAATCGATTGGATAATGACAGAGACCTGGTTTGATTCCAGAACTAGAAGCCACTCAGAGGAGGCCAAACGCAAAAGGAGTACTTAATTTTTATGAACCTGTTGGCCGGTGCTTGATATTAATATTTCACATCGTCAGTCTTGTCTTCATTTTTTATTTTACACTCAGAATCAAGGGAGACTCTTGACAGCAGTCCCAGGAAGAGCATGCGGCATTTCCTTGCCCTTCCTCAGACTGTTGCTGTTAAACCAGCCCAGCACTGGCTGAGCGGTCTTCTGACCTTGTCAAACAAAAGTGAATTTTGGTAACCTAGAATAAGTATGATTTCTTTTCTCTCCTTCCTACCGATAAATATTAACACACTCTTAGGCAGCGTCACGTGGGGGTCTAGCTGACGGGCCGTAAATAAATGTGGACAATGGTACCGCCTAAATTAATCTTGCTCATTTCCCCTTCCTTGCCACCTCCCATTTCTCAGTTGAGCTTATGATTTAGTTGCTAGGTCAGCAGAAGGTGAATGGTTGCCTAGGTGTGTGAGAAAATGGTTGTGAAATGTGTCTCTTGCCTCATCTCAACACATGGTGCCCCAGCTGTCGGGGCCTGCAGCATATTGGAGGCTGCGATTCAGGGAGAAGTAGGAGGTGACGCGAATGCACAGTATCAAATGGCTGATGCTGCGCACTAGCAATTCCTTATTAGCTGCGCTTCTTCCCCAGGTGAATCTATTCCCTGGGCAGAAATGACAATGAAGGTTTCCCAGTAGAACCATTGCAGAGAGGGTCCTGAGGTCCAGTGTAAGGAAGGCAGTGATTTTTCAGAGCGAGGAAGGGGGTCTTAATCTGGCCAAAGAAATCATGCTGACATCTAAAGAGAGAGAGACTAACAGAATTATGAATGCAAAATCAGAACATTATTCGGCTGTATGAGGGGGAAAGATTCAAGCCTGACCATCCTAATTTCTAGAGAAATGATTTGCTATTGAAATAGCTTGGATCAGTTCCCAACAATGGCAGTGACACCTGTCATAAAGAAACGGGATCCCACTTAGAAGCTTCTCGTCAAAGTTCATCTTGAGTAACAGGCAATCATGAATGAATTCAATAAACACATATTAACTGCCTGCTATATGAGAGAAGGCGGAAACGTGGGGCTTTCTACTCCCGTAAACAGTTACAGGCTCGTAAACTGGCAGGGGCAGTTCTATTCTGTCCCATAGGGACACTCTGGATTGGCAGCCACTCGGTGGCAGTGAGTTTAAGGTTTTTTGTGTGGGGTTTTTTGCTGTCATAGGTGCTGGGAATACAATAGTGAGCAGTCTTTTCCCCCCACCTTCAGAACCTAGCCACTCGAGTGGAGTGTTTCCATATGAGGCACCCAAACCACTGTACTAGAAGGCAGTCCCACCGAGCAGGTAATGTGTGACTTCCCCAGGTAGCTCAAGTTCCTTCGTGTTTGGAAAGAGGCAGGCCACCATCAAAGTCACATAACATTTTTATAAATGGTAGACATTTATTTTCAGACATTAAATGATGGGAAGGAGTGGTAAGTATCGGTCATGTAGCTTTTTATGTGTGCAAAGTGCTTTACCGTCATATTTTATGGCTTGTTCTACATCAAAGTCATGTGTGTGAAGGGCTGGACAGGCTCTTTTTTCAGACGGAGGAAACGGCGGCCATCATGTACAGATCAGCATCCTCTTTAAACTCGATTGCTTCAGAATTTGCCCAAAATTTATCACCTTTTAAATAGCTTGGGGAAAAGAAGAAGAAAGATAAATTTTAAAAATAGCTTGGAATTTACATTCTGTATGGTTGAGATTTGGTTTGCCTTTCTTTTTAATAATGGTTCCAATTCCAAGTTCAGATTCTGGGCTGGGAAGGCTATATCCGTGTGCTGCTGCCAAGATGAGCCATGGCAGCCCTGACCCGATCCTTTTAGCCTTCATCGTGATCAATAGCTCTTACCACGGTTCCACCGGAACTTCATTTCGTTAATCCCACCACTTACCCTCTGAGGTCAGGGAAATGACCCTTCTCATTTCCAGCCAGCTTTCCTGCCAAGTGAGGGATCCTCAGGCTGGCGCTTGTCTTTTGCTCCCCACCCACCATTTTGCTGGAATTCACCACCGTAGGGTCACATCAGCAGAATGACAGCTTTCCATCTCCCTCCTGTTTTCTTCTGACAACCTACAACTAGGATTTTTCCCTGACAAGAGTGAAGATCGTGAGTTCTACTGTTCCCTCTTTCCATTCCCACACCATGTGTTCTTGTGTATGGTGGCCAGTCCGGGTGGTAAACTGGTGACCAAGAGGGTTTGTCCAGGAGAAGTGGAGAACCCAGAAAGCCCAGAGGAGGCTTGGTGCTGGGAGAGTCCTGGAGCATAGTGGATAGACTCCAGTGCCTCAGATCTGGAGCCGCAAGGAGTGGTTGCCAGAGAAGTCTTTGTGGGGCTTTGGAGGATGGAGGTAGATTGGAAACACCGGTGTATCGTTTGTTGGAGACTGCAGGGTATACCGAGGAGGGATAAGAGTGTGGTGCAGGGGAAAGAGCAGAAGAGCCGCCGACACGCTCTCAAAGCCATGAGGATTAACACATGAAGAGGGTGCCATTTCATTTCACTTTGCCATGACCCACATGGAAGTCCTGTTCAGGAATAAGCAGCACTTTTGATTGCCCCTCTTCAGCCCATCTCCTCCCAGGACAGGCAGCTTTTAACTCATTTCAGACCCAGGGAGATTACCTTTCCTTACAAAGCTTGAGCAACTAGTCTCCATGCTGACAGTGGAGTCAGGAAATAGCTCTTTGTTTAATTAGGTGTGGAACTAAGGTCAGCCTCTTATTCCAAATGGGCCTCACTGCCTCATTGAACTTGCAGGGTGAATTATGCCTAACCTACTCACTCAGCAAGTTTGTTGGGAAGGCAAAATCATATAGTGAGTAGTAAAAGTTAAATCTATCTATCTATCTAGATAGGCAGGTAGATAGATAATATACAGAATAAAAGCCAGGGTCTGTCTGATATAGCAATGTGTTCATTGACTTCTACTTCTAGATCAGGCAACACTAAGTTTTTCAGGGTGCCCTTTCATTGACCCCATCTTCTGACAGACTTCTCCACCCAAATGTCATCCCACATCACTTGGCCAACCCCTGGCAATCACACATGACCACGAGTGAATCATCCTGAGCAGGGGCCCATATCATTACAAATGCCATAAAGCTATCCCCTTCGCTTAAGGCCCGTAAACCTGTTTCCCCCGAGTCTGTTCTGAGCCCGAGGTAGATGAGAGACTTGTCTCCGGAGCCCATCCTCCTGGGTTTTCCCACTGGGACCAGCATGAATCTTGTGGCTCGACTCTACCACTCTTCACTCCTGAAGGTGATCTCCTGGGACACTCGCTGCACCCACTCAGCGCTGCTTCAGCATCACTACTTCATGTACTCCGTTCTCTCTGTCTGTTTTCAGTCAGAGATTGGCACAAAGTCTAAACTAGCTGATCCATTAACATGGAAAATATGACCTTGACTGAGTCCTGACGTAGTAAATGCTCAGTAAACATTTGTTGAGTGAATGGATGAGACCTCTTTAGGAACAAATAAAAGTAGCAATCAGACCAGAGACCAGCAGCAAGTTGAAATCTGGAACCCCCAGGTTTCACCAGTCAAAAAAGCATTTGATCATAGTGGAGTTTTGATCGGAAATGGTTAGAAATATATTCTTTCTTGGGCAGTTTGAAGAGCCCACCATCAGAAATAATGACATAGTCTAAAAGACAGATTTCTGTAGCTCAAAAGCAGGTTCTTCTTTCTGGATATCAGTGAGATCTCTCTGTGTTACATGAGGGGAAAATATGTTTTTGCCATTCCATAGATTAAAAAAAGGGTGGGGATGATAGCATGAACTTATAGTAAGTTTGGAAGAGCATTATAAACTGCCTGTTTTGTACTCATAACATGCCCTAATTGACCTGGGCTCCCTCTCGTTTGTCTTCTCTCCTCCTTGCTTTTCAACCAGTGACAAACCTTAGGGCACTTCAATAAGTACATAGAAATGTCAAAAGTAGAGGAGAATTTGAGGGAAAAGCCAATATTTATCAATAGAAAACTTACTATCGCATCTTTACCTATGTCGTCTTGGAAACTGTACTGAAAAACAAGAACTCAACTAATTAATTATACCAAGTATCTCTTTCCATTTCTGAAGTTGAATTATAGAGAAGTGAAACTATAATGAGTACCAAACAATCTGTCCTCAGGGTGCCCAGAGGTCAGTTGAAGTATACATGGTCAGGACATGATCCAAATAGGCACTCAAATACCCCAGGGGTTAAGGGCTCTGCCCTCTATGGAAATCCGAGCTTGATAGCTAGTATCCCACAGCACAGAGAACCCAATGTCCATATTTGTTGCCTCTCAGGGTGAGGATGGCAAACTCCTTTCTTCAGTGACTGCCAGATATTGCCCTAATCCAGCAGTTCTCAACCTGTGGGTCAAGACCCCTTTGGGGGTTGTACCACCCTTTCACAGGGGGCACCTAAGACCATCAGAGAAAACACCATCCAATGGTCTTAGGAACCAAGACACCGCTCCTCTATCCTTCAGACAGGTCCGCCCACATGCAGATACACCCACATACAAGTACCCGGTCTGAAGACTGTTACTCATGCTACACCATGCTTCAAGACAAAATTTCATTTATTTGTAATTAGAAATAAATATTTCACAATATATAATTACATATTTTTACAATTAATCACTATGCTTTAATGATGTTGAATTTTTAACAATGAAAATACATCCTGCCACCAGCCTGCGTGATCACGAGGTGCTGAAGGGATCAGTTATCAGGCATCAAAGAACAAAAAATCATATCATTGTGTGCTCACCTCCATGATACGATCGCTGAAGACAAATGGGTGCATAGGCAAATGTGACGAAGAAAGCTGATGGTGCC
>NW_022103906.1:44374856-44439468 GCF_000313985.2 Echinops telfairi | reverse complement strand
ATCGTTTTGGGAAGGTGTGCATCCTGGAATGCCAATTTAATACAACAATGTGTTCTTGCAATGAATAAGTGTTTGAGTGGAGGCCCAATGTCCATCTGCTGCCTTAATACTAAACCTATAAATATATGCATGTAGATCTGTTTCCCCACAGTCTTATATAAATATATTTACATATGTACATTCCAGTCTTAAAACCTCTATACATACCCTTTGTCCGATAGTTCTTTCCTCTATTTCCCTTTACTTTCCTCTTGTCCCACTATCATGCTCAGCCTTCATTTGGTTTTCAGTGATTTCTCTAGTTACATTGCACTTGCTGAATCCCTACCAGGCCTCTCATACCCTCCTTACCACTGTTTTGGATCACTTGTAGCTCCCCAGTCCCTGGGCTGGTCAGCACCACCTGCTTACCCCTGCCTCCCCCTCTCCCGTGTCCCCCCAGAACCGTTGGTCCCGTTGTTTTCTCCTCCAGACTATTCATCCAGTCTATCTTATCTAGATAGATCTGTAGAGATACTAATATGCATCAATAACCAAGCTATAGCAAGATAGGCGATCAGTGAAAACACAGTGATGGCAACAAAAAAGGAAACTAATTGCCCATAGAAAAATAAGTTAATTAAAGGGAAAAAAATTTAACCAGAAAGAAAAACCTGTAAATAGATCAAGGTCTGATTTTTGATCTCTGGCCCCTGAGTCTGTCCTTTGTACTCCCTCGGGGGCTCCCTGCTCTGCTCCCACGGTTGCTCTGCTGCACGCTTTTTGTGGTTTGCCTCAGTGTCTCAGGGTCAGTCTGGGCTAGTCCTGACGCTGAGTCTCCAGCGTTGTCCCCCTTAGAGCCCGGGCCATTAAGGGCGGCATGTCTCGTGGTGGGATCAGCCATATTGTCCACTCTGTCCACTGGCTGTTCAGAGTGGGGATGTCATCCTCCAGGCCTAGTGGGTCAGGATGTGCTCCACTCTCTCTTCCTCCCCCTAAGTGCTCCCATTTGCTCTGATCAGACATGTCCCTCTCCCCTAGCTGCAGCTTCATTGCCTTCCTCTCAAGTAAATTCTTCTGGGAGGAGGGGCTGTTGTCCACCTAGCTGGC
This sequence comes from Echinops telfairi, assembly GCF_000313985.2. Taxonomy (NCBI): domain Eukaryota; kingdom Metazoa; phylum Chordata; class Mammalia; order Afrosoricida; family Tenrecidae; genus Echinops; species Echinops telfairi. Next base: position 44,438,379 of record NW_022103906.1, on the reverse strand, counting down.
ATGGGGGCCGAGCCCTCAGGCCCCTCCACTGGCTCCCCACTCCTTGCCAACAAGCTGCATTCGTCTGGCACTGGCTTTAAATATGGTCCCTCTTTCCCTGTGGAGACACAAATATTGTGGTATTCTTTCTGTAGAAAAGAGAATTTTAAAATTATACTTTGCCCACTTTAATCATTTTTCCAAGGAGAGATAATATCTTTGGCATCTTTGAATTTCCACTGTTTAACAAAATGTGGAGTATAATCTAATTTTTATGGTGTTTGTGTGTATGTACATATTTGTTCATGTATTTTCTATGTGTTATTTTACACATTTTAAATGTAATGTTTATATAAGGATAGGTATAATATTTAATCGTTTATTAAAGCATTTCATTTATTTATGTGCATACATTTACATATATCATATTTACTTTTACATTTACATATATATAAAGGAGGGGTGGAGGGCATCCAACCCTTGGGCCGTGAGACCCATGAAATTATTAAAGAGAAGCAGTTCCAGCCATCACATGAGGGGCGAGTTCACTAAGTGTTTGACCAGCGTGGCCCACACATGATGTTATAAGTACCCAAATGGTCCTTTAAAGCAGAAATTCTCTCCCCACTCCTGTTAAACAGAAGAACAATTGTGCGGATGCCTCAGGACCGTGCGGTGTTTCCTTTGGTTGTACACAGAGTCAATATGAATTGGAACCGACTTGAAGGCCCCCAATAACAACCCCTGATAAAGGGATTTCATTTCTGATAAAGGAATGAACGAGTACATCACTATACAAGTATTAGGGATGAGTTTTTATTTAACTACATTTTCCACAATGGGCATACACTTTGTATATGATGAGAAAAACATCAATAAACATTCTTGGTTTCCAAAGAAAGCAGATTTGGAGTAGTTGGGTCCTTGCTTCATGAAGTACTGCTAGGGCAATTTCCCGGTAGAGGAGCGTACCACCATTTCCCTGTGGAGGTGTCAATATGCCTTTTCCTTTGTTGTGTTAGCTTTCATGGCTGACTTCATAATCTAAGTAGAGGCACATGGAAATAATACGGGCTTCTCATGTTGCAGTTTACATTGAGTATGAGCCAAAACCTCGGGCTAATGGGGCATGATTGACTGGTGATGTCAGTTTGCTCCCTCACTTCCTTGAGAAACTGGCAGCAAAGCTGGCTGTGAGTCTTAGAATTACACATAGACAAGGGCCTTCAAAAACATGGTGGAAAAACTCCATCATCTTCTAATTCTATTTTTCCACGAACTTTTTGAAGACCCTTCATCCATGCACGTATATGTACGTATATATTGTTTTTACCTACTAACTCAAACCTCCCATCATACTGGCTCCCCTGACTTGGCACAGCCATCATTGTCCTATCACTTCTTCTGCTTCTCTTCCTGATTCTCTTTCTTTGCCACTGAATACCGGCGCTACTTGGCTCACAACCTTCTTTAAGCAAAGCCTGCTCCTCATTCTGGATTTCCTGGCACGACAGCATCCTGCACCAGTCTTCAGCGCTCCTACTTTTGTCGAAAAAGCCACCTTCTTGTGCTCTTGCTCTCTGTGTTTGCACACGGCGCAAATGTTTACTCAGAGACTTGGTTATGAGCCCCATAATATGCAGGCCCAATACTCCAAGAGATTGTGCCTCACAGGTGCCCTGGTCTGGTCTTCCCATAGAACTAATAGGACAAGATTCTTCTCTTGGGGTTTCTCTACTCCTTCTGGAACATAGCTTTTAGCATGGGAACCTTTTGCTTACTGAGATTTAATGAGCCAAAAATAAATAAATCATTTTCCTTGGCATTTTGAACCCATGATGATCTGACTCCTGTCTATCTTTCCAGGGAAATCTGCCTCCTCTCCAGAAGCTGGATTCCTCTCCCTGTTGTGCTCTGATCTCAATGTCTGGATTTGCATTGTATGCTTTGCCCAACTTGGTAGTCTTTTCCATAATCTTTTCTATCAATGTAAAGCCTACCTATCCTTCAAGTCCAAGCTCCATGTGTTTTATCCTGTGGTAAGGCTCACCTTGCCCACTCATTTGGAAATTCTCATATGATCTGAAGATACGCCTAATAAAAAAATGTGCCCAAGAATTTGACATTCTGTTTTCTATACACAAATGAAAATGACAAAAGGAACATAAAAATAGGAAGATCGTTTACATTGGGTGTGTAATAGCACCAGAGATAGGTGCTATCTACATGACAGAAACTGGATGGCACTATGAAATTGGCATATCCATCAGAGATTGTGCAGAAACAAACCCAGCTGAAGAGAGATCGCCTCATGTCTTCCACATCCTGAGAGAGAGCCTTGAAGAAGGAAGTGAGGCAGCAGCAGTGGAAATGTCTACTGCAAAGAAGGAGAGTTGTCAGTAATATAAATTTGTGTCACGGGGAAAGACAAAACTCAATATTTAGTCAAGGAAATAATCCTGCAAGAAAGCAGTAGATGATTATCATCAAAACAGATATCAAAAGAAGAGACTGGCAGGCTGCAAGAGACAGGATCGAGTTTTAGAAAGACTGTTAGCACCCATCAGTCACACCAGTTCCCCAGCCAGTGTGCGTCATTACCGGCTGGCTCCCCAGATAATTTATGCCATTACGTAGTGAGACGTTTCTATTTTTGCCTAGACTTAAGTGTCTAGCCTTGGGCTTTCTCCCTTTGAAGGCTTGGGAAATGCACAGGAGTTTTCTGTTCCATATTGAGACACCCAACCACCAATCACCAGTTGCCTTTGCATTGACTCTAACCCGTACAGATCCCATGCATGCGCCCTATAGGACTTCCGATGGTTGATTTCCAGATGCAGATCACCAGGCCTTTCTTTCAAGGCACCTCTGGGTGACCTGAAGCTCAAACTTTTCTGGTAGTATCCAAGTAGATGAACTGTTTCCCCCACCTCAAGTCTCTGGAGATTTGGTTTTCAGGCCCACTGCTCACTCCACCATGTGACACATTCCTCACCTCCTGGTGCAGGAACTGGAGGCTCTGTCACTCCCTCCCTTGACTTGCAGAGAGGGTTGCCAGCAACCTCTGCCTCCCCCAGTTCTCCATCCTTTGAGTCCTTTGATTCCCTTTTCCATTGCCTGACTTGCTATGAGCTCTGGTTACTCTTTAGGTTGCTAAACACAAGGGCATTGGTTTGAAACCACAAGCTGCTCTGCTAGAGAAAGACAAGGCTTTCTACACTAGTAAAGAGTTACAGACTCAGAAACCCACAGAGGCAGTTCTACCTTTTTTATTAGAGTTACAGCGAGTCAGGATCCACTTGATGGCAATGAATTGGATAACTCCTATTGCTTTACCATCATCTACTAGGGATTTGGAAGTAAAAATAGACAAATGTGTCTTCTGCATGTCAATTTCAGCTAGCAGGCTCTCACTGTTTAAAGCTGTTGATTCTACCAAGCTAATATTTTAATTTAATGGAATCTCTGTCAAATTACAAATGGAACACTTGGGACTTAAAACATATGAATGATATGTTTATTTGGGAGACCAAACAAGACAACTTGGAAACACAAAGCTTAAGATAGTAGGTCCATATGACTAGATATTAAAGTGTTCTTGGGGTCCGTAAATTAAAACAATGATCATAGTCGAGTGGAACAAGGAAACAAAGCACAGACCTAAGTATACGCAAGGATTCAGTATGTGATTGAGATGCTACTTCAAGCTGGCAGCAAGAGGTAGGGAGTTCAGTTCTGTAGGAAAAGAAGCTGATGGGAATCTTGACAAATCATTTGGAAGAAATATGAAGCCAATTTCTATTCTTCATCTCTGACACTGGGTCACACTCTAATTACAGTAAGGAGGCAATTACACGAAGGAGAATGAGAAACAATCACATGACAAGACAAGCAGGGAAATTACAATTTAGCCAACGGGGGTTGACGAGGGAGCCCTGGCAGCAGAGTGGGCTACACATTGAACTGCTACCTGCAAGGTCAGTAGTTCAAAATCTCCAGCTGTTCCCCAGAAGAAAGATGAGGCGTTCTCCTCCTGGAAAGATTTCCAGTCTCAGAAACCCACCAGGGCAGTTCTGCCCTGTCCTATGGGGTCGACATTAGTCAGAATTGACTCACTGACAGGTTATTTTGTTTTGTTTTGAGAGGGTCAGGGTGGGAGGAGGCAAAGACCTTAATAATACAGAAAGGGAGGGCCAGCCACAAAGGAAAAGACTGATAGCAGTGACGATATAAAAATATAAAACTTCTGTAAGCTCCAAAAACAAAACGAACTGTTACAAACCATGTGACAAATTGGGTTCCATATACTTGACACACATCGGGACAATAGTATATACAGAGTTTCTAAATCAATAAGAAAATTATGAGCATCCCATTAGAAAAAGGAGCTAAAGATATGACAACCCAATTCACAAAGAAACAAAAATAGCCAATAAGCCAAAAGCCACCTTCAACTTCTCTAGTCAGCAAAGAAGCAAACCTTAAAGCCAGTTATCATTGATTGCCATCGTACTGACCCATCATTTTAGAACAACGATATCCAGGCCTGGTTATAGTGGAAGAAAATAGCATGCCCGTTCATTATTGATCTGTTTGTGTGTTTGCAAATTCTGAGTTTTTGGAAGAGCATTTGGCCCTGTTGATTTTTTAAAATCCTTTAATATATGTATATGCTTCGGCCTGTTACATCCACATCTTGAAATGTATCTTATATGTTTATACACATGGCCAGCTGCTAACTTCAAGGTCAGAAGTTCAAACCCACCAGCCACTTCTGGGTGAAAGACCTACTCCAGTAAGAGTTACAGTCTCGAAATCTCACAGCAGCAGCTCCGCACAGCCCTATAGGGGCTCAGTGCGTGGGCATCAACTCAGTGGCAGTAAGTTTGGTTTGTAGGCTTATAGATGTTTATTCAAAAATATATACTGCATTATTATGACTTTTAATATGCATAATAGCAAATCTTTCCATCAATATAATGTCCACCAAGATTTGTCAAATGAATCATTGTGCATCTAATAAATCATGAAATACTTCATAGCTATAGCACAGGACTTGAGGAAATGTGTATAATCTCAATTTTACAATAAAAAATTGAAATTGGTCCACATTCCAGAAAACTATACCAAATGAAAATGGTGACAGCCTCTGTAGGTGATTTTGATTTTCTCTCTTATATTTTTATGTATTTTCCAAATTCCCTGCAGTAAGTAAAAGTCATCTTTATAAGCAGAAAACATTTCTGAAGAAATATAATGATCTCCTCAAACAGATTTTAATCCCCCACCCCCACCCCATCCACCCAAGGGCATTTTTAACTGAACATATTCTTCATAGCCTCATAACTCCCATAGGGTTGTAAAGGTAGTGGGTATTAAAGGAAGATCTGCCTGGTTAACAAATTCCTTCTTGCCTGTTGTTTGGTTTCTTTCTTTCCTTTGTTTCCTTCTGAAAGAGAACATTTGGCATTTTAAAAAAAGTAGCGGATCTTCCTTTAAGCCTGGTGCTCGGGGACATATGGCCAACGCTGCTGACTCCTCTGTCAGTAGCAGAAGGCAAGCCCCGTCCTTGCCTGAAAGGGTTAATTCCGGGCACTTCTGGCCACCTGTTCGCAGTCTGCCACATGGCCTCAATTTCAAAGGCCTCGGAGGCTCATCAACTCAGGAAAGGGATTTGAGTTTGCAGTGGATATATACACAGAGGCTTGGCCAATGCAAATAAGAAATTCCCCATCGACAAATAAACATTTCTTAAGCAACTCAGACAATGAAATGGTTGATAGCCTTTTCCCTCAGACCATTTTTGTAATTATGTTTTTATTGACTTTTCAGAGGAAATGAAAAAAGCTAATATATAATGCACTAAAAGAAACTGAGGTACTAAACCAAGACAGAAAATAATAATAATAATAATAATAAAGTTGAGGCAATGTGTATATAAGGTAAAATAACTCTAATATGAAAATCTATTACGTTATGTTGATGCTGTATAACTGCCCACACATGCTGACTTTGCTGTGGAGGGGAGCTGGGGCAGTGCTGGGACGTGGCGTGCTCTGAGGAGGGACCAGGCCTCTTGCCAAATCTGGACATCGCTGGGTGTTTCACGTTCTGAGTTTCAAAAGCATGCCAGATTTCAGTAGTGAAGTCGAAATTCCACATGAAAGAATGCTAGAAGAGGGTGATGTGTGTGTGCCTGTGTGAATCTTAGCAAGACACTGAACAAAGTGTCTTAGGCTAACCTTATAACCAAGATGCTTAATTACTAGCCCAATATTTATATATAAAATTTAGAAAAAGAACAGCGATAAGGTGTTACATTTTAACCTAACTACATCTGCCATAATAAACTTCACAGTGCTCTCTGTCTGAGCACAAGGCTACTCGCATCCCTGAACTACGGTCAGAGGGGAGTCTCTGGGGGTTGAATCCATGTGGGGATCTGCAAATGGATTTGGGGCTCACACTGCTCTTCATAGCCTTCTACAAATTGGTTGTTCACAACTTAAGCTCTGATACCATTTCCTCCTTTGGATTTTATTATTTACAATACTTGGAAAACAAGGTTGGTGTCTGGATTGTGTGTGGTATGGTTTTCTGTACATGAAAGCCAGGATATGTAAATGTATAGAGGCAATAACTGGATTGATAATTACCATATATACTCGAGTATAAACTGACCCAAATATCAGCTGAGGCACCTGATTTTACCACAAAAACTGCATTAAAAATGTGCTGAAAAACTCGGCTTATACTCGAGTATATACAGTACCTAGGGGCATGGCAGGGGCAGTGGGATGGGGAGCTAACAACAATTAGTATGAGAAGAAGAAGTTCTTAAATTGATTGTGGTGGTGATTGCTCAACTCTTTGAAGTACCATGGAATGGTTAAAGTGTATGGTATGTGATTATATGCCAATAAAATTTTTGTTACAAGAAAGATCCCCGTGAATGGTAGTCAGTATGTACTGAAGTGGTCAATGAGGAGCCATTGTATTTTCAACATAGTTATCAATATAGGTTGAATCAGCAGTTCCAAGGAGTTCATCCAAACATGGAAGCTCCTGGGTCTCACAAACAAGTAAGCGTTCTACTACGAACCAACAAATTGATGGTTTCAACTCACCCAGCTTGGATGACAACCCTGGGTATCTGCGTCCAAAAGATCACAGCTTTGGAAATCCTATAGATTTGTTCTACTCTGTCCACACGAGATGAGCATGAGTCAGGTTCGACTCAACAACAACAACTGGTTTGGGTTTGGTTTTTGTTTTCCAACTAGTAATACAAGTCAGAAGGGTTGGACGTGATGGTGATTCAAGTTACCCATGCCTTATCACCTAATATTTAGGTATTGTTGCTCCTTACCCACCTACACACCTACACCTTGAGTAATCAGTTCATGTTATTGACGGGCAAGCATCAGATCCCTTAGATGGATTAGGGTAGAAAAAAGTTAAGGACTGGTGACATTGATTTTTTTTTTTAAAGCAAGCTCATCTAATTTGTAGGTATAATGTACCTAATATTTGATGATAGAACCATACTCTTAACTGATTGTGGCAGTTCGGAATGAAAAGATGAATATAACACGATGCTCATTTGGGGTAAATGCTCAGCCTGGCCATGGGTCCAAAGCTCAACTGCACAAGCACAGTGAGAAGCAGGTATGGTTAAGTGGTCTTCTGTGTGCCCAAGTACCACTGTGAGTGCCAACCAGAATGTTTTACCCAATCCTAAGCCATATTCAGGAAACCCACAGGAGCAGTTATATCCGGCCCTAGGGTTGCTATGAGTCAGAATCAACTCAATGGTAATGAGGTGTTTTGTTTTATTTTGTTTCTCAAGCCATGATTTTAGATTTATAGATTCTGCACTGAGAAGTTATTATACTCAACCTTTGCCTTGGTTAGACCATAGCCAGAAAATTCTGACTCACAGAGACCTTTTAAGACAGGCTAGACAAAACTGCCCCTGTGGGTTTCTGAGGCTATAACTCTTTAGGAGACTAGAAAGTCTTATCTTCCTCCCACAGAGTGGCTGATGGTTTCAAACTGCTGACCTCGTAGTTAGAGCCCAACTCATAACCACTACGCCACAGAGGGTTGTGTCTGCTTCTCTGGGAACATTTTTCCGGAAATGATTCTAGATTCTAGAAAAGAATGCTGAAGACTCTTCAAGCACACCGCAGCAAAGAATGGGGCCCTGGCTCGAGAAGACGTGGGCAGGAGCGGGCTGTTGTCAAAGGTTAACAGACCATGGAAAAACTCCCACTCTTCTTTTTCTGCCCGTTCATAGCAGCCTGTGCATATTTCTAAGATGGGAGGAATTTGTCTTCCCCAAGGCTGCTCTGTGAGGACAGAGACTGTGCCTCCCTTTGTGTCCTCAACACATAGGAGGATCGCAGTGACTGTCTGGTGGCCAGAAGGAAAGGGAACTGCCACGTGAGTCCGTCATCCTGCTGGAGGTAGTACTATGACCAATAGTTGAAAGATGTAACGAGACAAATGGCAGCTCAATCTAAGTCTGGTGGAATTGAACAAGATAGCAAGATACCTCGAAAGCAATGCCTTCAACCATAGACCGACGCCTCCACAAACTAACGGGAGTTCAAAATTCAAATGGGCAGTTGGATGGGTTGCTCTTTAAGGGGGGGGTCTTCCAAGCCTGTGATTTGTGATTCCACGCACCATTCTTCTTAACGAGGAAACATCTTAGGGTTAAGTGTTCCAAGGGCCCAGTGGAGGCCCATTTCTGGCTTCCTTTATCAGAACCTCGTGGAGAAGCTGCAGAGAGATTGGCCTCAGCTACGCAGTTAGATGACAAAGAGATCACCGTATTATTAAGAATCTAAAGTGCTGTGCCTTTCCTCAGTGTGTACGGTCTTAATCCCACCAGCCGAACTCCCCTTTGATTCCATTTGTTCCTGACTCACATTGCCTAGTTAACTCTGATCTCCTTTCTAGCCCTTGGCAACATTTATAAAACAAGGCTAGAAACTCAATCCAGACTCTGATGCTTCCATGACTGCCCCTTGACACTTGCATAGGGCTCGACATAGATTCCTACAGAGGAGCACAATGGGAAGGACCCCTATGGGGTCAGGCTGTGTGAGAGGGCTGTGTGCAGGGAGTGGTCCTGGCAGAGGACCGTGGCCTGTAGTTGTCAGTCCCCCTCCCCTCCAGACTGTAGGGCTCCCACCATGTACAAGGTCAGGGGCTAGGTGTGAACAGCCTATGTAGCTTTGTGTGACTTAGGGTCCCTGGCTGTGGGTGCCCAGGGAAGGCAGTAGCCAAGTAGAAAGAGCCAGGAGAAGCTACCACGTGAGGATGGATCACCTGGTGACATGGGCATTTTCAGGACAGCAGCTAGGTCCTAGCAATCCCCTTCTGGGACATACCTGAAATTTCCTCAGTGGGCTCTGGGTTTTAGAAGTCTTCCCAGACTTTTCCCACTCTCCTAAAGAGAAGAACTGTCAGGAGTTATAGTACGAAATCCTGTCCTATATGTATTATATGTGCTTGGCTGCTAACCGAAAGGCTAGCAATTAAGTCCTTCAAGAAATACCTTGGGGAAAAAAAGGCCTATCTATTTATTCCTCAAAAATTGGTCATTAAAAATCCTACAGAGCACAATTCTGCTCTGATACAAATGGTCACTATGAATCGGGGTGGCTTCAATGACAACTGGATTCGTTTGGATTGTGATCCTGTGGGTGCAGGACCAAGAAAGTCCACAACTGACCTGAGCCCTCAAATTCCTCCTGCTCAGTTTCGTACTGGACTTCCCAGCCAGGGAAGGCACGTCAGGGGAGCTGTTGTCCAGTTACGAGGGAGCTGCAGGAGGCCTCAGAGACCCAAGGCACTCAAGGGCATTTCAATTGGCTTCTGAGCTCTGCACCAGGCCAGGTCTGGCATTTTTGATGGGCACTGAAACCTAACATGCTCAATACTGTGTGAGCGTGGCAGGAGGGAAAGCTAACATTTTCACTGGGAAGGGCGTTGACAAACCCATGATCCAGGTGGAAACAAAATGAATTGCTCGGTTCTCATCCTGTGGTGCTAACCCATGAATTTCAAAAGACATCTCTTTTCTCACTGCCCAGACCTATTTCCAAATATCTCATTGCCTGACTCCGGACTGGCCCGAATGCTCCTCAGCCAGATCACAGAATACTCTCTCCCTCTCCATATCAGGGAAACAGTGAACCACAGGAGCGAGCTGCTTCGGGCGCAGGTGAACGGCAGAGATAAACCTTAACTCATTTAAAGAAGGAAGGAGAGGCCTTCCGATTCCAGCTGCACCTGGGAACTGTGTGTGTGTGTGTGTGTGTGTGTGTGTGTGTGTGTGTGTGTTGGGAAGGGGGGCTAGCAGGTGGAACGGCAGCCCACAGCGTTGGGAGGGTTGATGCTTTCTCAAATAATATACTAACCCATTTACTGTGATTTGTGTGGCTGCCCTGCCAGCGGGTGCAGCTGGAAAGAAGTAATTTTCCATTCTCCAGTCCCTTCACCAACCATAACCATCTTTTCCTCGGGGAACAGGAACAGTGACATGGCTAAGGGACACTTTTCTACTCTAAGTCACTAAAGGAAAGCATTCTGTGTCTTCCCCATTGACTTCAAGAGATGTGGACATTACAAAAGCAGTCACATTGCTCCCCCCAGTCCCTCCCCCACCCCCAGGAACTTCTTCCAGCTCACTCATTGAGCCACAGCGTCCCTGGGATGTGGCTTAGAGCACAGGTATAGGCGGTTACGAAGGACAACTCTGACCACTGTCTCACAGGGCTGTGGTAGACGTGAGATGGTATTTCTAAACCACGCGTAAAATGTTCACTGTATATTTACTTCCTCCCCTTTCCTTCAGGATGGGGAGGACGGGGGCTATGCTCACTACCTCCATTCTTGAAAGAATTCTTCTTTAGGGACCTGATGCCTTGAAGCGGTAACAATCTGCATCTCCTTCCCTGCCTATTCCTCCTAAATTTAACCTGAAGCACTCTTTGCCTCTGGTTGAGAATGATTTGATCACTGACTACCAGTAGCCCGACTACATTACTATTGTGAAACGGGAGATGCAGGATGATGGGAAGACAGAGCACACTGGGCTCCTGACAGGAAGGTTAGCGCTTGGAGGCCATCCAGAAGTGCCTTGAAAGAAAAGCCTGGCAATCTCCTAAAAAAATCATCCTGTGAAAACCTCACGAAGCAAGTTCTACAGTGGCCCCCTTGGTGTTGTCATGAGCCTGCATGAGCTTGAGGGCCGGATTGGACTGGTTGAGTGAAACATTGGGGTGAATGGAACTAACCATTGTGAATAACCATGTCTGTTCTCTGGTCCCCACATCTATACGAACGTCCCTCTAGTGTGTTTCCTTTTCCTAATTGCAAATGAGACATCATTCTATACTGCTTTCAGGTAAAGAAAGGTTAATGCATTCGTCCACTGATTCATTTTCTCATTAATAGACAACTAAGGTGTGGCCACCACTGGTGAGGTACTCTTGTTCTACCAACAGAGGCAGAACCTTCATGGGTGTGAGACGAAGTAACGAGCTCTGGCGAAGGTATGGATAGGGGATCATTAGGGAAACAGAAGTGCACTGACTTCATCCAGGTGTCAAGGAAAGCTAGAGGAAAGAGATGAGAGCTAATCCATGAAGGTTAAACTTGGACTGGGTCAAGCAGACATGTCTGGAAATGGCATTCCAAGCAGCAGGACCCTTTGGGCAAAGTTACAGAAGTTACAGAAGCGTGAAGGAGGCTATAGAGACGTTTCCATATATTTGAACCAAAGGAGGCTTCTAAATTCATTTTCAGAAATCAGAAATACACACGCAGAGAAATAAAAATTGTTCTAACATTCTGTTTGACCAGAAATGCCACCCTAAGACCAGAAGGCACAACTGACTACTCGAAGAGATCTTATTAGGAGGTCCTGGTTAGAGTTGGAGGAAAAAAATACATGAAAAAAACCCTCAAAGCCATAAAATAGACCAGGCTTACTAGTCAGATAAGACTATGGGAGATCCCAAGACTATGGCCCTTACTCATCCTTCAGGTCTGGAAATAAACTCGCCCCTGTGGCTCAATTTTTATCCAAACACTGTTGTTGTTGTTGTTGTTGTTCTTAGATACTGTCAAGTTGTTTCCAACTCTTAGCTAACCTATGTACAACAGAATGAAACATGGCCCGGTCCAGCATTATTCTCACAATTGTTCTTATATTTGAGACCATAGTTGTAGCTACTGTGTCAATCCATCTCACAAAGGACCTTCTTCTTCGCTACCCTTCCACCAAGCATGGTGTCCTTTTCCAGGGACTGAGCTCTCCGAATAAAATGTCCAAAATATGTGAGTTGAAGTCTATCCATGCTTCTAAGGAGTTCTCTGGCTGGAAGTCTTCCAAGATGGAGCCATTTGATCTTTGCATATTACATTCCATGGTACTTTCAATATTCGTCACCAACATCATAGTTTAAATTATCCATTTTTCTTCAGTCTTATTTAATGTCCAACTTTCAGATGCATATGAGGTCATTGAAAATACCAAGGCTTAGGCTCACCTTGACCCTAAAAATAACCTCCTTGTTTGTTTTTACTAAACGTAAACTACCCCGTCTTGCTTTTTAACACTTTAAAAAGGTCTTGGATAGCAGATTTACCCAATGATATTCATTGTCTGATCTTGACTGCTGCTCCAATGAGCATTGACTTTAGATCCAAGCAAGAAAAACTCCTTGATAACTTCAGTCTTTCCCGAATTTATCCTGGTGTTCCGTATTGCCCAGTTGTGAGGATTTTGAACTTCTTTACATTGAGTTGTAATTCATACTGAAGGCTGCAGTCTTTGATCTTTATCAGCAAGTGCTCCAAGTCATTTTCCTATCACAGTGTATTAATAAGTCTTCCTCCAATCCTGATGCCATGATTCTTCTTCGTATAACCCAGGTTTTCTGTTTAGTTGCTCAGCGTACAGATTGAGAAAGCATGATGAAAGGATACAACCCTGGTGTACTCCTTTCCTGATTGTAAACCATGCAGTAAACCTTTGTTCTGTTCACACAACTACTTCCTGATCCATATACTGATTCTACATGAGCACAGTGAAGTGGTATAGGATTCCCATTTATCTCCTCTTCATGGCTTGTTGGGGTCCACACAGTTAAGTGTCTTTGCATAGTCGATGAAACCCAAGTAAACATCTTTCTGGTAGTCTCTTCCTTCAGCCAAGGCTCATCTAGCATAGAAAATGATACGCCTTGTTCCACATTCCCTTCTTATTCCAGTCTGAATCTCTGGCAGCTCCCTGTCAATGTAGTGCTGCAGCTGTTGGATGATCTTCAGCAAAATTTCCCTTGCATGTAATGTCAATGGTGCTATTGTTGTTAGGTGCTATTGTTCCAGTGTGTTCCAAACCTTAGCGACCTTAGGCACAACTGTGATATTCTCTCATTTGAGCATTCTGTTGGGTCACTTTTGGGGAGAATGGGTACAAGTCTTACAGCTGACTTGTCTCAGGTCAACTAATTGATAAGTAGTGCAGTCAAACTTCCATATTCAGAAATGCAAACCCTTAGCCAATGGCTTTCACTTCCTCCCTGTAGGACGCAGGAGGTCACCATTTGCCTGTGCTGTCTTTGAAATACAGGCTTCTCTGCTTTTGGAAGCTGATGCCAGAACAGAGGGCTCCAAGCAAAATACCAGGGTGGCCTGTTCGCCAAGGCCACGGGGAATCACCTAACATGCCGTAGGCTGAGGCAGAAGGAGAAATGATGAGAACCGGATTGGGGGATGGAGGGTAGGGGCAGCCAGAGGGACCACTTCGATAATTAACCCCAAAGAGCAAACTTTGGAAAACAATTAAGTTCCTCTTCCAAACAACACATTTCTCATGAAAATGGAAAACCATTTCCTCTTAGGTTTCTCACAGAGCAAACAGGCTATGTTCATGAAAATGTTTGTGTCTCTTGAAAATCAACAGCAACTCTGAAATCAACAGTCAACTTTACTATACCCTCTTAGCCGGGAAGATTGCGTGTCTCAGAAGGTTTACAGCAGCCTCCAGGGGCTCATCTTTACTTCTCATAGATCGGGACAGATCTGTGTTTATTTAGTTTTTGATTGTAAACCATGGAACTGAGAGAAATCCGGGGAATATCCTCAATGATGTATGCATCTGTGTGCCCCATGGTTGAGATGCTGAGAAGCAACTATGAGTAGTAAACATGTTGAAAGTTGATGCGGAACCCTGAAGGCCCTATCAGAAACATTGACATCTAATCATAGCAAGGGAAACAGACTAAGATCCAGAGAGGGCCGTAGGTGCAGCATCTAGAAAAAGATCAGCATGGGAAGTGGGTTGGGAGACTTTAGTCACAGTTTATGTAAACTCTCACAAGTAGAGGATTTCCAGAGGCAATGGTGTGTTATTTCAAGCCAAGTAAACAGGTGGAGAAATGGGGTTTCAACATTTCATCTGGGTCCTTGAGTTCTATACAAGAATTAAATAAATTTGATTTGCACAGCATCCCAGCCAATGGAACATTAAAGCCATTCCAAATATTTTAAGAGAGTCCTAGAAGGCTTACATTCATAAGCCATCTTTACCCAGGGTGCCTACTTCGTGGCATATGGTATATTCTTTGACCATCTCTGTAGACCATCCCTACTGTTCTGCACTCTCTTCTGTGCTCTGGGTGGCTGACAGAGACAGACAGACAGCAAAAAATTAAAAGAGGAGGAGGAGAAAGCATGAAAGAGGAAAGGCAAAACAAAGCATAATGAAACTCCCTTCCATCAAGTCAATTCTGACTCAGCAACCCTATAGGACAAAGTAGAACTGCCCCCTTTTGGTTTCTAAGACTTTAAATCTTTACAGGAGCAGACAGCCTCATCTGTCTGGTCTATATTTTGCGTTAGGGTACAAAATAGACCCCAAATTTCAAATATAGTTTAAGGAGAACATTTATTACGTCTTAAACCAGAAAAGACGAAGACACACCACCTGGATGGAGATGATCAGCATAAGGGTGGTGTGACCTCCAAGGGTTTACAGAGAAACCGAGACCAGCATAGGCCATGGGAGGGAACAGGAAGCAGTCACCAAAACGTGACTGGAGCAGAGCAGTAAACCACAGCTGCAGGCCGGACCATAAAAGCGGGAAGGAGACCACCATTGGGGCTCACAATGTTAGACAGAAGAGCTTGCAAGATTGGGCCAGTGCCCTCCAACCAAGGTAGTCATGTCACGAGTGATTCATGACCATTCATATTCGTGCCCTAAAGTTCCTTCAGGGGCACATCCAGCAAAGTCTCTAAGGAAAGACTGCCTCCCCCACCCCCACATGGGACTAGGAGGGGGCTAGGAGAGTGGTAGGATCGGCTTTCCAGTGCACGCTGCATGAGGGCAAAGTTATTCATCACTGCTGGTTAATGGTCAAAAGGAATTTAATGGAGGCTGAATTCATGTGGATTGGATCATAAACATAGGACCTTTAGAGGTGTGGAGGTTATGCGAGGGGCTGCTCAGTGAAACTAGGAATACGAGACCACCAGCCACTCTGAAAGAGAAAGACGAGACTTTTAAATCATACGTGGTCTTAAGGGTTCCACTGTAAACTGTAGTCTTCTGAAAACTTAGTGCTCAGCAATTTAAGCTCTAATAAAATCAACAAACTCCTCTTCTTTGGCTTCCCTTTGGATTTGGCCAATGGGAGGGTTGAAGAGGAGATAAGAAGGTAAGAGAAAGGTAAAGTTGAGTATTTATTCCCCTTCCTCTCTGCTAGGCCTTGGGTTTGCAGCAGCTACTATGAACTTCCAGAAGGAAAAGAAAGAAACAAACAAAAAGAAAAATCTGTCTTAGAAGAAGTACAGCCAAAATACTCCACAAAAGCTAGGATGGTGACCTGTTGCTCATATATTTTCAGCATATTATTGCTGGAGAAGGACATCGTGCTTGGTAGAGGGTCAGGAAAAAAGAGGAAGCACCTCAAAAAGGTGGACTGCAACAATGGTTGCAACAATGGCCTCAGACATAAGCCCTGTGAGGATGGCACAGCACTGGGCAGTGTTCGGTTGTGCGTGGAATCACTATGAGTAGGTGCCAATTTTCTGGTACCCAATAACAACAACCAACTGACAGCTAGATCTGTCTGGTCCCAGGACTACCCCCCACCGCCTCCCCACCTCTTTAGACCTGGGAATGAAAACAGCTCCTCATTTTTGCTGGCTTCAGTGTCAGTATCTCATAATTCTACTCATCTCCTTTGATAAACTGTCCTCCATGACCTAGTTTGAATGGTTTATAGCTGTCCAATGAGAACCCTCAGGGATCCTTATGTCTTTACCTCTGTAAAACCCAAATCCATTCTCGATTTCTATAGGAAATGTCCCTCCCATCCAGCAGTTTTCAGTGTAGTAGACGCTGCTGACTGAGGATGGCTTCACACACCATGCGGAAAACCGTACCGAAGCACCCGTTATGCAGCCCCTGTTCAATGTACACACCATTCTCCTCCCTGTACTCCTCGACTACCCACCTCCACCGTTGTCTGATACAGACCAGCACAAACAACACTGGTGTGCATCTTGGACTCTTGGTGACAATTTTATCTCAACGTTTTATTTTCTACTCATCATTTATCAAGGTCTTTTCCTAAGCAAAGGCACATTCCTCTATTTAAAAAAAAAACAGTAAAATGCTTCTAAGTGTAGAAAAGTGTGCATACACTATTTGACAAGTCGACTCGTAGGTAGTCTAGATCAAGCAGGGGTCTGACATCAAGCCCTGGGAAGAGAACTGAGAGGGGCCCCCAATGCAGGCCTCACACCAAACAGACATCTCCCACAAAGCTTAATTCGAAAACAAAAGCCAGAGTTCCAATTTCTGGAAAGGGCTGCCAAGAGGGAATGGATGTTGCAACTGTGCAAATGTATTGGGAATCCAGGGATCAGAAATGAGTCCTTATTCTGACCCAATTAGCATAGAGAGTCCTGGCACTTAGGGAGCCTTGGCTCCAGTAGTTGAGTCCAGGTGGCCTGGACACTGGAGGGGTGACTTTGAGCCTGAAAATGGGTCTCTCGTCATAAGAAGTAGAGAAACCAAGGAGGGGAAGGGCAGGTGAGACTGGCCCATCGATACCAGTACCGATTGCATTCACGTCAGTTCTAACTCTTCGTGACTCCATGGGTGTTGGGGTAGAATTGCACTCCGTATGCTTTTCATGGTTATGCTCATTTGGAAGTAGATCCCCAGCCCATTCTCTTTAGGTGGTTCTGGGTAAATTCACATACCAGCCTTTTGGTTAGTAGTCCAGTTCTTAATTGTTTGCATCATCCAGGGACACTTAAGGTATACTAATTAAGACACAAAATTCTTTATATTCATATGATCGAAGGTTCTAAACACTGTGTGGGAATGCATCACTGGACTTGGGGGCTTTGGAACACTGCCTCAGGAGACAGCTAAGTCAATTGGCATAATATTCATAGAGACAGTGTTCTATCTATACCCTACTGTGATGGGTAGCAACTGGGAACTTAAAAGCTAGTGAGTGGGCCATCTGAGAGGCAACTATTACTCTCTCTCCACCCAGCGGAAAGAAGTGCAAAGAAAATCAAGCCCCAGGAAACAATTAGTCCAAAGGACTAACAGACCACACAAACTCCAGCTTCCACTGCCCCGAGAGCAGAACTGGGGTGTGCTGGCTACATCTACCAACTGCTTGAATCCAGACTACAAGAAGGTCGTGGATAAAATACAGGGGGGGGGGGGGGCGGAGCCTGGTAGAACAAATTTTAAGTCATAACTAAGAGCAGGCTTACTGGTCTGATAGACTGGAGGAACTCCCCAAGACCATGGCCCTTCGATACCCTTCAAAGCTAGAAAGGAACCCCAAGGATCACTTTGCAGCCAAGCCACAGACTGGCCTACAAATCAAACAATAACACCCACGAGGAACACACTCCTCAGCATCATCATATGCGGGAGCCAAAGGACAGCATTTTCCCATAAAACAAATCTCAGGAAGGGGCCAGAGAGAAGGGCAAATGGAAATCAGGAGCAGAGGGAAGAAGCAGACAGAGTGCTGCTCCATTGAATGACCTGTAACTAATACTATGAAACAAAAAGTGTATGAATTGTTGAATGGACAACTCATCTCTCATGGAACTTTCGCCCAAACCACAATAGGGTTTTTTTATTATTTAAAAAAGAAACTAAACTATGTAATCAAACACGGATGCAATCACAAATCACGACTAAACTATATACAACACAAAGAAACAGAGTAAAATAGAACTTAAAAATTAATAAATTTACCAAGTTTCCTGTTTTAACATGATGATATATAAGAGAAAGACAAATAGATAAGTTTATTTACTCCTGTGAACATTCTAGTAAAAGGAAAATTCTGTTAATGATCATGACAGTGACAAAAATTGCTTTTTGTATGACCCCTTACATTTCACTAAGTGCTTTTATATACAAGGAAAGTCCAAAAGTATTGCCACTAGCAGTCCAGGTGACGGAAGTATGGAGTTATTCCCAACAAAGCATATTTGAACTTGACTCTGCCATCAGTGATGGCGGAGGACCAGTTCTCTGAGCGATGCACTTGGGCTCCTTCCAAACCCCAAACCAACTGCCAGCAAGTCTAGTCTGACTCACACCAACCCAACATAAGATTTCTGAGTCAAAAAATCTTAACCAAAGCAGAACATCCTTCTCCAGAGGAGCAAGGTGTGGATTTGAAGTGCTGAGTTTGCAGTTAGCAGTCCACCACTCATCTGACAGCACCCTCATGGCTCCTTAGGGTGCCTCCCCCTACCAAAAAAAAAAAGTCCAATTAAACAGGGATCTGAGGGAATCTTCAGGACCAATTAAATTCAAGTCAGAAAGGTCACCTTAGATTCTAAGGCTTAGAAGGTTATGACAACTATTTTTTGTTTTGTTTTTTAATTCTAAAGGAGTAATCTGTAAGCACTGACTCTTTATGCCAAAAAATTTTGGAGACAATTACTTAGCCAAATAACTGAAAGAGATCCATATTTCTACCCATTCCAAAAAAAAGGTCTTGCAAAACTATAGTTTTCAACTATTGTTCCTTCCTCTTTGATTCCAACCTTTGCATTCCATTCACCAACAATTATCAATGCATCTTGATTGCATGTTTGATCAATTTCCAACTGAAGTTGTTGGTAGAATTCTTCAACTTCTTCACTAGCTTTTGTGATTGGTGTATAAAGTCGAATAATAACGTATTGATTGTATTTCCTTGAAGATTAATATGTATAATCCTATCACAGACAGCATTGTAGTTCAGGATAGATCTTGAAATGTCTTTTTTGACAATGAATGCCATGCCATTCCTCTCGATTGTGGCATTCCTGGCATAGTAAGCCATCTGAATTTCTGATGACTAGGAGCATAGAAATAAGAAATGATGTCATGACGACCAACATCCCCATTTCTGATTGTAAGGCTGTCCTTTGGCCAACGGTGTACTTTCCATCTCCCGTGACATCATAGCCCATAATTGCTAAGCACTCATTGAATCCTGACTTGTCAGGTAGAAGAGAAATTAGGTAGAGCAACCCCCACATCTCACCACTACCACCACCTCCTATTGGCTTATGATGTTGTCATTTACTAGTCCAACTATAGTCTTAGACCTTAGGAACACTATGGAGGCAGTTCTATCCTGTCCTGCCTGTCAAAACGTAATCAGTGCTTGGGTTGGGTTTGACGTGTGCTTTTGTTTGTTAATTTTGAGGCAGTAATGAAGTTGGCCAGAAGATCTGTTGAGGCGGAGGAAATGGTACAGCAGCGCCTTCTAAAAGTGAGTAAAGCTTTTTCTTATCATCCAACAAGAAAAAGCAATGATGCCGTAGAACACAGCGCTCCAAATGCACTGCCATTGAGGTGATTCATAGTGACTTTATGGAACTGTCTCTGTGGGTTTCCAAAGCTGTACATCTTTATTTGAGTGGAAAGCCTCGTTTTTCTCCTATAAAGCAGCTGGTGGTTTCAAATTGCTGACCCTGAAGTTAGCAGTTCAATGCATAGCCCGCTACAGCACCAGGAAGAAGTTCCAAGAATAAAGTGGGCCGAGATGGTCTCTCACTAACCTGGGTGGTTTAGATTCCTTGTTTTATTGATGAATGGCATTACTTATATTCTGAATTGATGGAGTCATACTTCAGACTTCAAATCAGACTGAATTAAGCACAACTTGATCAAGCGGGTGTGACTGCTAAGTTGTGATGGGAGCCTTGTTGACCACGCAGTCACCCCACAGTCACCCACTCTGTCCTCTTACTCCCTCCTTCCTGGACTCCCCTGTCCTATGACCCTTTCATTTGCATATGCTCAATAATTATTTGCCTACTTCTTCCTCTTGTGGTGAGACTGCTTGACTTCATGTGCCTCCTAGATTTACTATTGAGGCTCTGTTTGTGCACATAGGATTTCAATTCTGGGATGCAATTTCCTTTTGAAAACTCACTTTATCACGATCTAGAATGTTAAGTTTTAGCCAATTCTTAGAAATCTCATCTTGCTGAAGTCATTCTTAATATAAATGCTGCCACCATGGAAGAGGGGGCTGTCTACAAATGGTTGTCTTGACTAGGACATCCAGTTGTCAAGGGAACACATTTATTGGGAAATGTTGGTTTTGTGGTTAGGTACCCTCCAGTCAATTCGTCCCGATAGTAACTTTATACACGACAGACGAAGCACTGCCTGGGCCTGCGCCACTCTCGCAATTGTTCCCGTGCCTGAGCCCATTGCTGCAGCCCCTGTGTCAAACCACTACTCCAAAGTTACTAAAATGACTCATTGTTCCTTATTTTTTGTGGCAAATACTAGTACAGAATTAACTTTTAATGCCAGCACTAGTCCATACCCGTTGAACCCAACACATAATGTTCTGTGGCACCAGGAAGTGAGTTTTGTGTTTTCTCAAAATGATCTCTTACCTGATTGGAAGCAAAAGGTAAATTTTTGAAAAATAATAAAATGGACAAAAGCTACCTGATCTGATATACAATAGAAGATACATTGTCACCAATAAACTCCTTTATTATGTGTATATTTTTGGTGACTGACAATTTTATCAAAAGTACCCATCTTTTGTTGAAATGATCTGACAATCCTGAGGAAAGGATTGTGCTCCTCACACTAGAGAATGGCCATGTCCTCACATACACACTTTTGTTAATAATCATCATAAATCTCCCATAGTACAACACTTTGACTTAAAGAAGTCATGGTAAAGCAAAATTAAGATATCTACCGCAGTGCTCCTAGGAAAAGCATTTCTTAGAGGAACACGAAATCATTAGGAAGAAAACCAAACTGCTTAACACCTTTGATATTCCTGAGATAGCAAAGGTTCAATCTTATTTAAGAAGCTTTCCCCTTTGGAGGAAAAATGGAATCGCCTTGTGACAATCAATGCCGGGCTCATTAGGAAGCAAGTACTAGAGGAAAGCCTGACAGTGAAACCAGACTGGACAACGCACAACCTCAACATCCTCCTCGAGGGGCAGGATCAGTCTGCCCTTGTTCTAAAGCGCTCCCAGAGCCGAGTCAGAACCCAAGCCCCATTCCCCTTATTTGTGCTATGACCTTGAACGATGAGTTTTTGTTTTCTTAGCTTCATTTTCTTCTTCAAAATGGAAATAGTAATGCCTACTTCGCAGGGTTCTTGAAGTATCCGTAGATTATCAATGGGAGTCATGAACATAGTTCCAGGCACATAATGAATATTCGATAAATTCTAGTTACCATTTGTTTTCTTTTGTTCTCATGAGATGTTCACTGTTCGGACATGTGGCCCAACAGGAGAGAAAAATTACTGGCATCTCACCAGTAGCACTGAAGGTGCAAAATCAAATAGCAGTTATGTCATTCGCCAAAGATGAGTCACATAGCCGGCATCTGTTAGCGACTGGGAATTTCCTGTAGGTACTTTGCCTACTGTGGAGACGTGCTAGAACTGAGAGAGCAGCAGTAACTATGCAGCTTACACAGGACCACGGTATACCTAAGAAAACCATCGTCCGCTTTTCTACCTCATTGTTTTCTTTAGAAGCAACATTTCTTTATAGTTTTCCTTATAAGCAAAATGAAGATTTTGTTTGAATCATGCAATATTAAAATAGCACAATAAGTTGTTCCACTAAGGACTAGGCAGAAATAGCATGAATAAAATAAGATTTTAAAAAATAACAACAAATTTGCACCCTTTTTTATTAACCTTCATATGTTGGCCTCTGGTTCCTTAGTTTCTCAGCCATTCTGATTAGAATACCACCTTTCTAATTCACCTGAATACTTCTGGTCCCCAAGTGTCCTGGGGATGGTGCTGGGACTTCAGGGTAGCTTCCCGCTACCTTTCGCAGATGTGGTTTATGCACACTTTCATCGCTACATATTTGTTCAGTGGTTGGTGGGTGCCTTCAAGTCTGTTCTGACTCACAGCAACCCTGTAACTGAGCAGAACACTCCCTGGCCCTGAGCCATCTCACCACTGTTATGTTTGAGCCTGTGGTGCAGCCACCGTGCCATCCACTTCCTGGAGGGTCTTCCTCGCTTTTGCTGCCCCTCCACTTGATCAAGCACAAGGTCCTTTTCTAGGGACCGTTCTCTCCTGTGACATCCTGTCCACAGGGTCTGAGAGGAAGTCCTGCCAGCCACACTTTTGAGGGACATTCTGCCTGGACTTCCTCCTTTGCTTATCCTTGTGGAGACCTAGCTCTCTTTCTCACAAAACAGAAGCAGAAGTAAAAAAGAGATTATTATACAGAAGCATTAACACTGAATTTGTCAATGACTTCATCCCTGGGTGGTGCAAATAGTCCACTATTAACTGAAAGACTGAAGATTTGAGTCTACCAGAGGCACTAAGAATGTAAGGACTGGCAATCTACTTCTCCAAACCAGGTGGCAGCCCCACCATTCACACTTCTGCTCCGACACATAGGAGATGGCCATGAATTGGAAGGGGCTCAATGGAAACTGTTTGTGTTGTTGTTACCGTTTGTTTTTTCATTCAGAGGGATTCATTTCCCACTTTCTAAAGGAATCAAGAAATCTCTCTAAACAAGAATGTACTGGTAGCCTTCTCTGTGGTTATGTTTATGAATGTTATACAGGGGTTTTCTTTACTAAAATGTATTAGTTACATGTTGTCATGTAACACATTGCTTCAAGTTTGGGCAAGGCTTAGCTGGTTATCTGTTTGCACGTCTTCTCATGCTGGCATCCAGATGTTGCCTGTGGCTGTGGTCTTATCAGAGGCTCAGCTGGGGAAAGATCTACTTCCAACTCCCTTTGTGTTACTAGTGGATCTCATCTCCTTATAGCTGCAGGACTAAATATTATAATTTCTGGCCGATAGATGTTCTCAGACCCAAGAGCCCACTCATGGTTCTTTGCCACTTGCGGGTCTTTAACATGGTCACTTCAGGACAGCTTGCTTCCTCAAAGTCAGCAACAGAGAGTGACAGTCAAGATGGAGTGCTATCACATAGCACACTCATAGAAGTGACATTCCTTTGCCTTTGTTTGTGCACCTGTCTGTCTGCCTGCACTGCATATGCATATAGCCTGTGCCTCAAACTTCCAGACAGTCATAAGACTGCTACATTTATCCAATGGCATCAATCATTCTATGTAATTGAACCGGATACTTAAAGACACTTACGTGATGTTGCCAAAGTGAAAGCCATTCATTTTTTTAAGTATGCAAATGATAAACAACAACTATATATTTTCAACGTGGAAATGCCCTTCCTCCCAATGCCCATGTCCATTCTAATGTCTCCAGGTAGGTGCACCATGGTTCAGATCGGATGGTGTGTTCATGTCACCATGGCCTCCGGCTATCACCCTACTGCTGAGCCCTCTGCTCTGCTGCTAAGTCTCCCTGTGTCTTACTTTGCAAGTAAGAAGACGTCTCTGCCCAGCATTTTACAAGCCTCTGGTACCGGGCCCTTCTAGCCTCTGCTTCTTGGTCCCATATGGTCTGTTCCCACCATGCTACCAAGGGCTAAGGGAAGCTCATGCAATCCCTGCGTGGGGCACATCGACACCTCTGCCCTCCATGGAGAGGTATTAGTCTTTCAGCTCTACCAACAAGCCTCCTGACTAAAGGCACTCATTTCTGGAACTGGCAACCCCACGCAGCTGACTCACCCTGCAGCTCACTGCCACTGTCTCTTGCCATTTCATGCCATCTGCAATGTTATGGCTCTTTATTCTTGGCCTAGGATCTAGGTTCCCAAACTTATTTAGCCTACTTCCCCCTTTTCAAAAGATAAAAAGTACTCAGCACTCCCTGGAAATGAAAAAAATGAACACTGTAGCCCATAATCTAGACTAAAGGGAAGATATCTGCTTGTGCAGGCCCAGTGGATTGTTTTAGCACCCCTGGGGGTGGCATGGCCTTCCTTAGGAAATACTGGTATAGCAGGTCCTCCGTGTAGGAACTCCAGGTCCTTAGTCCAAAGGATGTACTCTGTTCCAGACTCTAACTAATGGTAATGATGTCCCCGTGAGCTTCTGTGGAGCTTCTATATAAGCCTTGTCAATTTTAAGACATTATTTTCCCAGCAGGGCTAGACACTGACCAGTCCCCATAGCAAACCATAAATCACTCAATTTGCATAGCCACAATCAAACATCTTGTGCAAGTTACAATAACATGGAACATTCTTGTTCTTAGGTGCCTTAAAGTAAGTCAGTTTGAATTCACAGTACACGAGAACAAAACACTACCCGTCTGCACCTTCTTCACAACTTGTTCTGTTTCAGTCCATTGCTGTAGACACTGATGTCAATCCATCTTGTTGAGGGTCTTCGTCTCTCTTTGCTGCTTCTTTACTTTACCAAGCCTAATGGATTTTTCCAGGGATTGGCTTTTCCTGTGATAAAATGTCTGAAACTCAGGGAAAGGGTCTTGCCGTGCTTATGAGAAGCATTCTGGTTAAACATCCTGAAGTACAGATTTATTTCTTCTTCTACTTGTAATATTCATCACCAACACCACAATTCAAATGCCTCGATTCTTCTCCAGTCTTCCTTATTTATTATAGCTTTCAGAAGCATATGAAGTGATTGCCTTCGATCACGTGCATTTTAGTCCTTAAAGGGATTTATTTGCTCTGTAACACTTTAAACAGGTCTTATGCATCAAGTCTGTCCGGTGCAGTACATCATTTGATTGCTTGACTGCTGTTTCCATGAGATTTGATTGTTAGATCCCAGTAAAATGAAAATCCTGGACAACTTCTATCATTTCTGTTTATCGTGGACAACTGGACAACTTCTATCATTTCTCTGTTATCTCTGTTAACGTTGCCTGTTGATCCCGTTGTGAGGATTTTTGTTTTCTGTACATTGAGATGCAATCCACACTGACAGCTGTAGTCTTTGATCTAGTCCTGGTTTCTAGT
The DNA here is from genome assembly GCF_000313985.2 of Echinops telfairi. Lineage (NCBI taxonomy): Eukaryota > Metazoa > Chordata > Mammalia > Afrosoricida > Tenrecidae > Echinops > Echinops telfairi. Next base: position 44,412,933 of record NW_022103906.1, on the reverse strand, counting down.
CCTTGATACTGTCAGCAAGTAAGGTTTGGCCACTTGCTGTGTTAGACAGGGTTCTCTAGAGAAACAAAACCAGAATGCTAATAATTTTATATATATTTATACAGATAGATAGATGTGTAACCTAGGAAATAAACAATTAATGAAACCATAAAGCAGTACAAATGGCTCAGTGCAACTCCCATGAGACAGTTGTGAGACACTGGCAGTCCTTCAAGTCTGCAGGGGCGCCGGGGAGTCCTCTGCACAGCAATTCAGGCTATCCGGGCACAGGCAGCAAACAGCAAGGCAGGTCACCAACAGTCAGCCAGATGACAGGGTCCAACAGTCCCGAGCTCAAGAGATGTAAATTCCAATGGTGTGGCCAAGCAGGTCTTGAAGGAGCCTCAAGTTACAGTGACACAGTCCACGGGTTAGGTGTCCCACAGGTAGTGTAGCTTGCAAATTGAGGCAAAGAACAAGCAAGGCGGCCACACATTGGTCAGATGATCAACGAGCAAAAGACAAAAAAGCCAAGGCTCGCTGAGCCATTTCTCTCTCCACCCTTCAATCAATCCCACATGTGTTTATGAGCCACGTTGGCACAATAAACTAACTACCTCACCTGCATATCGAAGGTGGCTAGTGAGCCTTCCTCCAATCCCAGACTCCTCTTCATATAGTCCAGTTTATTATTTAATAAGAATGGTGAAATCACCATGACTAGAAAAAAGAACATATAAAAGTCATTCATAGCACTACATCCATATTCTAATAGTACCGTATTGGCTGGTTTTGCCTATATTCGCAGGAGGGGAGATGCCACGGGGGTGTAAACACCAGGAAATGAATATCATGGAGGTAATCTTAAAGTCAGTCCTCACACGAACGAAATTCCATAGAAGATGTAAGAATATTTTAGATGTTCTCTGTATCCTTAAAACGGATTTCTCAAAGGCCTGGCTCACAAATCGACCTAATACATTGCCCTATATTAACCTTAGTGCTTATGTAAAGCAATTCCACAGTTATTATCCCTGTCATTTTGACCAAAATAGCAAATTCAGGTTCAATTAATATTGATTGTGCACCCACTAGGTGACAGGCCCTTCCACACTGAACAACAGATTTCAGGTTTATTTGAGTCAAATAGAGTGAATTTTTACCACTAGAAATCAAATAAAAAAACTCTTATTTGTCTTTGGGCAAGAAATGTAGCTATCTGGGAGAATATAGGGGAAGAAATGTCAAAACAGACACATTTTTTAGTCCAGCATTTCCCTTCTTTAGCATGACTGTCCCTCAGGTAAAGTTGATGCTGTCACCTAACTCTGGGGCCTTGAGTAGGAAGTGCCCTGTCAACACAGCCAAGTAACTTGGGAGATTCTTGAGTGGATTGTGGTAAGGAAAACAAATGACCAAGCCATAGACTAGTAGAGGCAAAAACTTCTTGTTTGTCCAAGATTGTCCCTTCTCTCCCTGCTTTGTCTCATTTCCTTTCACTCTTATTTCTGTTAAGTAGCTAGGAGACAGGGATAGTGGGTTGTCCCTCCCACACCTCCACAGGCCACCTACAGGAGGTTGGGAAGGAAGTCAGGCAACCCTTAGGCACCTATGAAAACCTTACCGGGGCATGCTCCAATTCTGCAGGCACCCCACCCCGACCCCCGCTGACCCTCCACAGCCAGGTGGGCTTATACCTGGGTGGCCAAAACTAGGCCCAGGCTCATGGCAGCGGGAAGCTGGTCTGTTGGCCTCTGCTCCTGGTCAGTGGCAGGTGGGGGATGATTCTTTCTTCTTTGTTTACCCTGTTCCTGTGCCCGCTCCTCAGTACCGAGGTCTCTCTGGCCTCGGCTCACCACATGTGAGTGTGCAGACCCACGAGTTTGCCCATATTCCTTTGTGGGCCCCTGCGTGGCTTCCCCACAGTTTGGCACGCGTCCCCAAAATAGTGTGTACTCTTTTGAGACTAGAAAACCTGAAACTTCTCAAGTCCTTCATGAAACCTCACTTGGATTGCAAACCAGACTTCAACATGAATTCTTTCTCGTGTGAAGCCAAGAACGGAGGTATTACCCACTTGAGAAATCTCATATTTCCTTGTACAGCAAACAAGGAAGTCCGTTTCTACAACTGAACTGAAGAAAACTAGTTGGCAATCCATCTGGCAGGACATTCAGACAAGCCACTTGAAAGTCACAGAGGTCAGGTGGTGGGAGGAGTAAGGGAAGGCAGCTGGGACAACTGTGGGCCTTGCTTGGATCTGTCTGTACTAATGTTTGTATCCACTCTGTTTAAGTTTCCCCACCAGGCCAGTGTGCCATTGGCCATATCCTAGATTTGCCTCGGGTTAGATGAGTCGTGTTTGAGAATAAAACACACAACAAAATTAAAGAAGGGTGTGCTGATACCTTCTCTGAAATCTGTTATCTGTGACCTACATTTACCTTTTATGCCTCGATCTGCCTATTTACATATCATTATCAAAGTCCCATTCTCCCTTCAGTGGTACCCTATCTCAAAGCTCTGCATGATGCAAAATGCCTTCTAATTCAGCCACATCTTCATTAAACCTGCTCGGTCTCTTTGTGGAGAAAGACATCAGCTGGTAGTTAGGTTAAATACCTCCCTTTGTGCGAGGTTGTCTTGAAACCGCCATTCACCCCCACCCCCCCCCAAGCCCCACTCAGCTGCCTCACCCTAGTGTTAAGCCTTTACATTTGCCTCCACTCAAGCTGTTTATTCTGCCAGCGGGAAGTATCACCTGTCCATTTGCCTGCTAATGAACTGTGCAATCATAACAACCAACCCACTCCACTGAGAGAAGGAAGGGAAAGGAATGTTTGTGGGCCAGGCCCCACAGCTGGGCGAGGAGGGGGGAGAGGGGGGAGGGCTGGATGGACAGGAGGAGGGGCTGTGGCTACAGCTGGAAATAGACAAAAATAAAAGACATTCCTTGTCCACCGGTTGCACAAAGCACTGTGGTAGGTGGTCTGCATCCCTTCTTAACAGATGACGAAACTGGAGTCCAGAGAAGAGAAAGGACTTTCCAGGTTGCTTGGCCAATGGGTAGTGGGAGCAGCCAAAAGGGACCCTGGTTCTTCTGCTTCCAAAGCCATAGACTCCGAAGATGCTTTGTGGTGCTCAGGCTTCCCTAAAATGGGAGATGCCCATCCAGGTATTCCCAACACCCTAGAAGAGATGTTTGCTCTCCCAGTTTACAGATTGAATAGGAGTGGGCCAGTACCCAGGGTCCTAGGATAAACGAGTGAATTCTGATAGAACAGAGTAGAGTTGCCCCTGTGGGTCTCCAAGACTATTACTCTTTATGAGAATTGAAAGCCTCTCTGGCCACTCTCAAGGTTAGAGTCACAGGGAGGCAAAATGGTAGAGAGAAAGAAGTTCCCAGGGTCCTCCTTATAAGAAGGCAATCCCTCCAAGGAGACAGTACCAGGCTGCAACCTGACAGGCTGGATTCCACACCTACACTTTTAGACATCTTCACGTTGACATAAAATTGTCTAACTATCACAACACCCAAGAAAGAGAAAAAGCCTATAAAAAGCCATGGGAATGGCAGTGAGAGTACAGACTGAGAGAGACCATGAGGATGGCATGGTCGCCAAGAGAGAATCTCCTAGCACCCTGCATGAGAATCAAATGTGTTTCTTTGATTTCCACTAGCCCAAGCGCCTTTCAATGGACCTCTTTAGAAAGAGAGAGATTTTGGTTCTTGGACACAGCACGTTACTAGACGGTGCTATCTAGGGAGCAGTTAGAAGGTCAGATAAGGAAACAGAGACTTTCCTATGATCAGTGAGGTTAAATTTAGAAAATGACAAAAAAGACCTCAAAGCTTCTCTTTGATCCTCTGTGTTCTGCATGTGTCGCCTAATTCGGATATAAGCATGGGACTGGATGGGAAGCCAGTGGTACAGTTGTGATGGCTGATGTGACCGTGCCAACCACGTATGGCAAGCAGGCTGTGTATATCGAGAACTGGGAAGCTATCTAAGAGCCACCTCAGATCTCAGCCCTGTCCAGCTCCTCTTGTCTGCTCCAGGTCAATCTCTGTTATCTAGTGCCAGAGCAGGTAGCCTCCATTTTCTCTGTAAACCATGGGAACCACAGATAGTGGAAATGGCCTCTGGCAACCAACATTTAGTGCCTTCCTGGATAATTAGGGGATGGTGGACTTGATCCAGAACAAACTTCTGCCCATATTGTAAATCTTTCTGGATTCCAATTCCTATTCTGGGTTCTTGGAATAGAAGGATGAATAAAAAGTTTCAATAATATTTGGTCTTAAATGGGACTCCCCTTCTTATTTTTTATGTGACACTTTTCAGAATGTGGTTTATAAGAATCTAAACTAAAAGAAATATACACATTATTAAAATAAAAAAGTAAACCCATTGTCAACAAATCGATTTCAACTCATAGAAACCTTAAAAGAACAGTAGAATTGCCAATAGAACTGCCTGTCCCATAGGGTTTCCATGGTTATAGATCTTTACAGAAGGAGACAGCCTACATTTGTCTCCTGTGGAGCATCTGGTGAGTTCACACTACCAAGCTTTAGGTGAGTAACCAAGGACTTAACCACTGTACCACTAGGTCTGTCTATGTAGTCATCAAGCCACACTTAATCACCACATAACAGGATACGGTAGGGCTTGATCAAGGGCAATGTAACCAAGAGGAATTACTGAAACCCAAATGAAGGTTGAACATGGTAATGGGACAAGAGGAAAGTAAAAGAAAATAGAGGAAAGAACTAGGAGGCAAAGAGCATTTATAGAGGTATAAATATAGGCATGTGCATATGTAAATATATATGATGATGGGGAAATAGATCTATGTGCATATATTTATAGGTTTAGTATTAAGTATTTAGATAGCAGATGGACATTGGGCCTCCACTCAAGTACTCCCTCAATACAAAAGCACTTTGTGCTATTAAACTGGCATTCCATGATGCTCACCTTCCCAACACGATCGCTGAAGACAAAGAGGGTGCATAAGCAAATGTAGTGAAGAAAGCTGATGGTGCCCAGCGACCAAAAGGTATAGTGTCTGGGGTCTTAAAGTCTTGAAGATAAACAAGCAGCCATCTAGCTCAGAAGCAACAAAGCCCACAGGAAAGAAGCACACCAGCCTGTATGATCAAGAGGTGTTGAAGGGATCAGGTATCAGGCATCAAAGAACTAAAAATCATATCATTGTGAATGAGGGGGAGTGCGGAGTGGAGACCCAAAGCCCATCTGTAGGCAACTGGACATCCCCTTACAGAAGGGTCACAGGTAGGAGACGAGCCAGTCAGGGTGCAGTATAGCACCAATGAAACATACAACTTCCCTCTAGTTCTTTAATGCTTCCTCTCACCCACTATCATGATCCCAGTTCTACCTTACAAATCCGGCTAGACCAGAGGATATACACTGGTACAGATCAGAGCTGGAAACGGAATCCAGAACAGATAAACCCCTTAGGACCAATAATGAGAGTAGTGATACCAGGAGGATAAGGGGAACCTGGGGGAATATAGGGGGAACCAATCACAATGACCTACATATAACCTCCTCCCTGTGGAACAGACAACAGAGGTGGGTGAAGGGAGACATTGGACAGTGTAAGATATGAAAAAATAATAATTTATAAATTATCAAGTGTTTGCGAGGAATGGAGGCTGGGGGATGGAGGGGAAAAATGAGGAGCTGATACCAAGGCTCAAGTAGAAAGCAAATGTTTTGAAAATGATGATGGCAGCAAATGTACAAATGTGCTTGACACAATGGATGGATGTATGGATTTTGATAAAAGTTGTATGAGCCCCCATTAAAATCATTTTTTTAATGATACTATACTGTTGTCAGGTGCCATTGAGTTAGTTCCAACCCATAGCAATCTTTTGCACAACAGAACAAAACACTGCCCAGTCCTGCACCTTCCTCACAATTGTTCCTACGCTTTTGCCCACTGTCAACGCCATGGTGTCAATCCATCTCCTATAGGGTGCAATAGGGGAACGTTTTCTTTCTCTCTGTGATTTGTGAAGGAAGGGCCTTGTCTCCTTTCAATGTCTATGGGCCCAGTATTCCTTAGCATCAATGTGTCTTAGCATCGATCTTCTCCTTGGTCTAGGAAAAACATAGCACAGGGACCCAAGATCCAAATGGCATGCCCAGTTCTTTCTTGGTAGTAATGAGGTCCCTCCTTCTTTCCTTTTTTTCTCTTGTAAGATCAAAATGTGATGCAGGCCACACCCCAAGAAACTCCCCTAACATCAGAATACTCATTATATATTGAACGTATTATACATTATGTATTGTTAAAAGCATGATTTTTAATTACTTTGTAGTTTTCCTTTATGTCATAAATTCTACAGCAATTTTGGTCTAAAATGTTGTGGTGGTGGTTGTTTCTAAGTTTGAGTTTAACGTTTTTAAAATGAAAACAAAGTCCTCATTTTGAGAACTAAGGTAAAACTAACATAAGCCAAATGATTTTCTATCATTTCATATGCATGTGACAGTGGGATAAGAAACAAAAAAGACCAAAGAAGAATTGATGCATTTGAAGTATGATGAAATGAACTCTTGGTTGGGCAACTCTTTGCCAAAAGCATAGCACCACTTTTCCTTGATTTTTTTTCTCTTGACCAGGAGTAATAGTGACAGAGTGTTCATAGAAAGTTGACTACCGTAATACAAGAGATTTCCATTGTGACTAGATATGCCTAGTCTTAAACTCCATTGGTTGGTGCTCTCTCTAACTGCCATGGAGTCAATGCTGACTTATAGCCGTCCCCTGTGGGTTTCTGAGACTGTACCCAGTCTTTCTCCCATGGAGCTGCACCAGGAATTTCTCAGTAGCCAGCTCTCATGACAGGTTATTCAAATATCTTATCCCACTGCTCACCCAACCGCCAAAGTGTTGCTAACTGCAGGGTAGTTGGGGTCATAGTCATGCATGTGAAGCTCAGGTTTAATCCAGGAGTTAAACACAATTTTACAGAATCCCTTTCTTTTACAGGCTCATCTCTTCTCTGTGAGCTCCCTGACACTTTCCAACTCCCAATTATCCTTCCCCGACCTCTGTTCTAGTCGAGTGACTCAAAATCCCAGTCTTAAATTTCACTGTTGTGTTATGTTGTTCTTGTGACTGCACATCAAGTCCTGACTTCGGTTTTTCTTCCCAGTCAACCCATTATTTTACTTTTTCTTGTTTTCCAGTAAAACCAAATTCACTGCCATTGAGCCAATGCCAACTCATAATGATCCTCTAGGACAGGGTAGAATGGCTCCTGTGAGATTCCAAGAATATAACTTTTTTAAGGGAGTAGAAAGCCGTGTTTTTCTCCAGTGGAGCCCAACGCATAACCACTGTGCCCCCAGTGCTTTCCAGTGCCTGCTGTATGCATTCTGTTACGTATTTCACTTGCATGTAAAGGGAGCTGAAGAATGGTGTATGCTTAGTCCACCAGGACCAGAAGCCACTGAAGGTTCTAAGACAGTCCAGTGGCATATCCCAGTAGTCTGTTTTAGACCTCTCTCTTGGGCTGAAGAGAACAGGTTGAAGGCAGCAACAGTAGAAACAGGAAATGCAGAGAGTAGAGAAGAGCTGGTTAGCAGTTGTCTTCATTATTGAATGCTACTGTAAATATAGTCTCTCACACTTTGGGAGGTTAGAAGTCCAAAATTCAGGCTGCCTGTTATTTATTCTGAAAAAAACCCCAAAATTTTGTTTTTGTCAGCTCCAAAGGAAAGGCCTTGTCTCGTTTCCAGATTTGTTGGCCTGCAGTGCCTTGGAGATCCCCCTGTGTCTTGGCATCACTCTACTGGATCTCAGAGGCTCTTAGTACAAGAGCCCTGGATCTAAAGGACACACTCTGCTCTAGGCTCTTCTTCCTGGGTGGTACTCAAGCCTCTGTGCTTCCTCTTCGCTCCCCTGGTGGCATAGCAGTTATGAGTTGGCCTGCTAACCACAGGGTTACTGGTTGAAATTACCAGTCGCTCCACAAGCGAGTAAGGAGGCTTCCTACTCCCTTAAAAAGTCAGTCTCTACGAAGGGCTCAAGTAGAAAGAAAATGTTTTGAGAATGATGATGACAAACGTCCAAATGTGCTTGACACAATTGATGTGGGAATGGATTGTGATAAGAGCTGTACGAGCCCCCAATAAAATGATTAAAAAAATAAAAAAAGAAAGAAAAAGTCACAGAAACTCACAGGGGCAGTTCTACCCTGTCCTACAGTGCCATTATGAGTTGGAATTGACTCAGTGGCAGTGAGTGAGATGACAAAGTCAATGCAGACCACATCATAGAGAACCTCCATTTGCATCAGCTCAAGAATATGACCTAAATAAGAGGGTTGTGTCCTATTCTAATCTCTTAGAATCGATTGGTTGATCATATCAGGTCACATGATGGGGATATCATACATAACTGGCAAATTACATCATTATGTCATTGACAAACCACTGAAAATCATGACCTCCCAAAGGTGATATATTTTTGAGGAGACAGTGCAATCTATGACATCTGCATACCTGTAAAATCTAGAATGAAGCAGGTGGATCAGGCATAAAGTAGACCATCTGGGTAATGACATTGCCCTGCAAACTCTTTGTGTTGGCCATGCTTTCAGTTTCTGGGTTCCAGCTTTGCTTTCCAGGACGAGCAGAGCATTGACTTTGCTTCTTCATCTTTGCAAAGCCCTATTCTAATCCAACTGAATTGCCCATGTCCTTGGAATTGATAGGCCCCATTATTCTGCCCTGGGACATGGCAACCCTACCTCATCCCCCCAGCACTTGTGAATCCCACTCTGAAACCAAGTTGGGGAAGATCTGACACTTAGAAACCTAGAACTCCATGACCCCACCCTTGAGGCCCCAGAGGTCTTTTGAGATCCCAAAGGCTACTGCTCAACCCTCTGAGAGTGAGGCAGCTCTGCTTCCTGTGTTCCTTGTCTGTTCAGCTTCTGCTTCCTGATTCCTTGGAGAATCAGGAAGAGGCCCAACGGACCTTTGGGACTGCCTCAGATTCTACACTGTTCTGGCAAATGTTACGAAATTTTTTAGCTTGACTGGTAAGTACTTAGAAGCACCCTATTCCATCAGGAAGCCTCATATCTAAATATACTCAGCTCTCTTGGTTCATGGGTTGGCTCCCATGCTGTCCCACTCTGGCCTCCTGGCTTCCTGCTGCCATTTCTCTGCCACATCTTCTCATCATCTCTTATGTTCAGCTCTCCTTACTTCCTTTTGGGCCCTCATTAGACTTGCCTTTGACATCTATAATTCCACCAAAAGTCTCTTCAAAGCAATCTAGGTTTTTAACTATTGGGCTCCTCATTACTCTTGTGGCCTCCACCGGTTACCTATTTCCAAAACTGCTTCCACATATTAAGTATCTTTTAGAATAGATACTTTGTCATTCCTGGTACCAAATTCTTTCTTAGTTATCTACTGCAGCTCTTGTGGCTGTAATGTATTCTCACACAGTTTGGAAGACTAGAAATCCAAATTCAAGGTTCAAGGTCAAGGGGTTGATTTTCTCTCTGTCAACTCTGGGAGTAGCTCTACGTGGCCTTTCAACATCTAGGGACTTAGTGTCTCTGAAAGTTAGGTTTTATGTCACTTTGGCTCGGCCATGATTGTCAGAGTTTGGCAGTTAGCGCCTCCCCCATGATATGACCTTGTTATGTGCAATCAAGTTGGTTCCACCCACAGTGACCTTATGCAAGACCTAACTAAGCATTACCTGGTCCTATGTCATCCTCACAATTTTCCTTATGTTTCAGCCCATTAGTGCAGCCATGGTGTCAGTCTATCTCATTGAGGGCCTTCCTCTTTTTTGTTTATGCTTTACGACATATGACGTCCTTCTCCAGGACCTGTCTCTCCCCACAACATGTCTAAACGATTAAAGATGAAGTCTCGCCATCCTTGCCTCTAGGGAGCACTCTGGCCTTACTTCTTCCAACGCAGATCAGTTTGTCCTTTCAGCAATCCATAATATTTCCAATATTCTTTACCAGCACCACAATTCAAATCCATCAACTCTTACTCAGCCTTTTTTATTTGATGTCCAACTTTCACAAGCATATGAGGTCATCGGGTCTGGCACACTTTAGTCCTCAATGGAACAGCCTTGCTTTTCAATACCCTAAAGAGGTCCTGTGCAACTGATTGACCTAATGCAACACGTCTTTTGCTCTTTTGAGCAAAATTCTTCCATGAGCACTGATTGTGGATCCAAGAAAGACAACATCTTTGACAACTTCAACTTTTTCATGATGCCATTATCTATTGGTCCGGTTTGTGAGGATTTGGGTCTTCTTTACATTGACGTTAATCCATACTGAAGGCTACAGTCCTCGATCTTCAGCAAGTGTTTTAATCCCTCTACACTTTCAGCAAACAAGGTTATGTCATCTGATTACTAAAGATTGTTAAGAAGCTTTCCTTTGGTCTTGATGCCACATTCTACTTCATATAGGCCAGATTCGCTAATGATTTGCTCAGCATAAAGATTGAATAAGTATGGTGAGAGGATACAGCCCTGATGCACACCTTTCCTGATTTTAAACCATGCAGTATGCCTTTGTTCTGTTTATTTGCACAACTGCCTCTTGATCCATGTACAAGTTCTGCATGAACACAGTGAAGGGGTCTGGAATTTCCATTTTCTCAAGGTTATCAATGCTTTTTTATGATCCACACAGTCTGATGCCTTGGCATAGTCAATAAAACACAAGTAAACATCTTTCTGGTATTCTCTGCTTTGAGCCAAGATCTATCTGACATCAGCAATATCAGCAATGATGTGACCTTACATACTTTAAAAAACTCCATGATGGGGTCTGCTGTGAGCAGTCAAGGGTTGTGGGAAGATTAGGGTGGACTCCTTACTCTGGTCATAGACCTGATGATGTTTCCCTGGGTGTGTGAACTCCATCGTGTGTGTGTGTGTGTGTGTGTGTGTGTGTGTGTGAACTCCATCATATATATATATATAATAGGGGCTATGAAAACTTCCTCACTCCGTGCTGGTCTTGATCCTGCATCTGCCTCATTAACCTCTGACTCTTTAAGGTTTGAGCCAATGGTCTGGCATGTTGCCTGATGACCATGGGAACCATTAGAGTCTTCCCTCTGACCTGCTGATGTTTTATTCATTCATCTCTGCATACCCCAGTCGTGGTCTTCCTGCTTTGTCTTCTCACCTCTTGGTTCATCAGCCCCAGCAGCTATGTGAGTAAGGTTAAAGCCCTCAGATTAATATCTGACCCATAGAACTGTACATAGAACTAACCCACTTCTACAACTGTGTGAGCCAGTTTCTTGATATAAATTTATAAATATATAGTTTTGCTTTTCTAGAGAATCCAGTCTAACACAGTGTCCTTTGGAGAGCTACATGTGTCTTGACCTTTATCTTCCCCTGGGCCTAGGAATTTTTCAATGCAAAGGCCTTAGGTCCAAAAAGAAACTCCAATCCTGGCTTTTCTTTTTCGGTGGTACTCTCAATCTCTGCTTAATTGTTTAGTATATTTTATACAAGGGGGTAACCCCCACCTAAAAAAAGCAGAATTTTTTTTCAAAACTATGTATTTAAACTTTTTACAAAACAACCTTATCACATTCAAAGTACTCTCTATTACACTTAATATATATGCCAAATCTGTGATTCAATTCTTGGAAACATTTTTAATACTCATCTGTTTGGATGGCTGACAGAACCTCCCTCATTTTTTTTCTTTACCTCTTCTACATCATCAAATCGCTGTCCTTTCATTTCCATCTGCATTTGTGGAAACAAAAAGAAATCACATGGAGCGAGGTCAGGTGAGTAAGGTGCGTGGAGCAAGAAAGGCATGCTGTTTTTTGCCAAAAACTGGTGCACTGAGATGGCTGCATGAGCAGGTGCATTGTCATGATGGCAAAACCAGTTCTCCATCTGCCACAAATCAGGCCTTTTTTGTCACACACTTTTATGCAATCTTTTCGGAACCGCTAAATAGAAAGCTTTATTAACAGTCTGACCTGATGGAATGAACTCCAAATGCACTATCTCCCTAACATCAAAAAGCAAATGAGCATAATCTTGATCTTTGATTTCATTTGATGAGTCTTTTGAGAGAGGGGACGATGTTCAACATCACAGTAGTTTCAGTGGCATTTTTTCCCGTGCAGGAAACAAAATTTCACAACCACATGCCATTAATCTCTCCGTGCTTCAATTAACCCTGCATGTGTTTATCAGCCAGGTTGGCACAATAAACTTTAACTAACTCAATCCAAAAATTTAGAGATAAATGGCTCAGTGAGCCTCACCTTTCTAGTTCTCGGGTCTCTTGCTTTGTGATGGTTAGACCAGGGTGAAGCTACCTTAGCCAGTTCCCTGCATCAGCTTGCAAGGCTCACTTACTGCAAGACATCCCTGAGGAGAAGCCATATGGACCTACCCCAATACAGCCCTGGGTGCTGGAGCAGCCATGTGGAGACCCCTTCCAATGCTGAGATGCTTACACGTTAGCTGATTTGGCTTTCCTCCTGCAGTCGGCATGATTGTGTTTTGTGAGATGGAGGAGGACTTTGTGGATTAGTGTCAGATATATGGGTTCGTGTTGTACTTGGGGACTTGGGCAACACTGGGCTGGGATGTTTTCTTGATGTGCACTTAACCTTTATTTAAAACTGTCTCTTATACATGAGTTTCTGTGGATTTGTTTCTCTAATATAGTGCTTTTACGGAAAAAGTCACTGTGACCAGAGAGAACCTTCCCAGGCAAAGCCACTGGGTGCACTAACTCAGAGTGAGTCACTGGATGCTTGCCTACTAGGGGAGGGAATGCGTACTACAAAAGCTCTGTCCAGCTGAGCTTTTTTTCAGGTTTGTTTTGGGTATCCCCTCTTAGTTCAAGAGTTTGACTCAAGATACAGCTTAATCATTAACCTAATTGCCTCTAATCCTGACTCATTAGTATCACAAAGGGTAAGAGTTCCAACACATAGGTTAATTAGATCACAAAATTGAGTTTTATACACAGCATACCAGAAAAAGCATAGCCCAGCCAAATTGACATATATTTCTGCAGAAATCAATCCAACCCCTAACAGCAACATAGACACAGATCCTACAGCCAGAAGCATTTGAGGTAGAGAAAAGACAATGGAATCAAAGGTGTTGGGAGGTGGGTTCCTCAGGCTAATTAGATGTGGAGATGTGAAGTATTCAAGATAGCTCCTCAGAAGAGAAACAGGAAGAGGAACAATTTGTTCCTTGAATGTCATCATTTGCCTTTGTGTTATGAGCCATGCCAATATTTTCTCCATTTTGACAAAATGTATTTGAGTAAGCTTGGAGCATCAGGAAGTTTGATAATGACCTCCTGGTCAGTTTTTTTGTTTTGTTTTGTTTTTGCTGGTCAGTTTTAATGGGACATTTTTGACTTGGGTTTCTGTGCTTGACAAATCACCACTTTAAATTGTGAAGTAATCATAAGTAAAGCTTTTGTTCATGTTTCCTCATAATACATTTTTTAAAGCCATGTTTAAGAATTTTTCCATTTGTTTCTATGATATGTTAGCAAATTATTGTTGGATGACATTTCAAACATATGAAACATTTTAACAGGAATTAAGAAAATCTGAACTTTCATGGAGTATTAAAGAAATGAATAACTGCAATGTTGATGTAATTGTAGATAACAGTGTTTTCTGGGATATGTGTACACATCAATATATTTTATTTTATCTGGGGGCAGAGGTAGGTATGGCCTTACATTTCACATGTATGACAGACGCACATTACATACTACCTCCCCTGCTAATGCATATTTCAGTATGGTACCTCCCTACAAATTCTGTATTCCTCCCTGGTTATTTTCCCCAAGTATTTTAGAAGGTGCTTAATCACTCTAATCATAGATAGTGTGCCTCTTTTCTTAGTATACATATGTTTTCATCTGCTGAGTATGCTTACAGAGAGGTGGAAAAGACCCCACTGATCTGGGTCACAGTGCCAAGATAGTGATCTGCTATGTCCTGCCAGGGCAATCTCCCTTCCACCGCCTGGCACACACTTTACCTGTGAGTAGAGAAAACAAAACCCCTCAAACCACAAAGAAATTCCCAAGGTAAACAGTACAATCGATTGAAAAAGAAAGCCATTGCTTTCAGACAGAATTGGATTGTTTGGGGGAAAGCCTTTGACAGCAGGAGGGGGAGGTGGTTTCTTTTGTGCAGCTTTACTGCAAATCAGCAGAAAAAAGACGAGGGGAAAGGGCGCTGGCAATCTGCTGTTTGCAAAGCCCTTAGTTGGAGCTAAGTCCCCGAGGTTTGGGCCTGTCAGATGGCATCATTGTACTTGCGAGAACATGACTGCAGTGGCTTGCCCACCTTTCTGTTCCCTGGATGGGCAGTTGATTCTTTCCCTAGACCTAGGCTAATGCCCCATCAGAAGCCTTCGTTTAGTCCATTAGAAAGCTAGTGTGTAAGTGCATATATTACAGGCCATTTGTCTCTCTGGCTCTCCAGGTAGGGTCTGTGGATGAGACCTATTGCCACTGTGATTTCTGACAAGAGATGTCCTTTACCAGCACAGACAGGGTCGTAGGTAGAAAAGTACATTGCACGGGAATTGAGATCATGCTTTGAGTCATGTACCTTTTTGTCTGCCTGCATGTCTGCCTGGCTACCTGCCTTTTTTTCCATTTCATTGTGTTTTAGATGAAACTGTACACGGTGCATTTGGTTGCAATTGCAGATAGCGTGTTCGGAGGTATCGATTATCATTTCCACAACAACGTGCCAGCTTGCTCATTATTTCCATTCTGTTTGTTCGGTTTCTGTTTCTCTAGCTGCCTTGCTTCTCACTTTTGCTTGTGGGTAAACATTGTAGATTATTTAAGAAAGCAATCCAGCATCGGCTGCCCGGAGTGCTAAGCTTGCCTGCCACTGTGTTCCTCCCAGGGCAGTAGACGCTGCCAAGCCCGGACCGTGTGCCATTCACAACGGCGGGCGGAACAGTGAGCACTCCTGCTTACTGGGAGGACAAGCTACACGGCTTTGCATTCCCTTTGGAGCTGGTTTGGTCTGCCCCGGTGCACTGTGGGGTTTCCAGTGCCAGCTCCGAGCGCTGAGCCTGCCTGCCCCAGTGCATTCCTCCCAGTGCGGAGGGCAGGTGCCATTGCCCTCTGTGTCCCACCAGAGCCGCAGCTGTCTGTTCCAGCTCAGCAGGGCCGGCGGCTCAAGGGATAAGCATCCCGCCTGCTAGCCAGGCTAGGTCATGACTTTGCGGTCCCCTCTGGAGCCGTCTATCCGCTCCCACCGGCTCTCACCACTACAGTGCCCTGTAGGGTTCCCAGCGCCAGCTTCTAAGCCAGCCTACCCCAGCCTGTTCCAGCCAGCATAGGAGGTGGGCACTGCAGCCCGTGTCTCCCTCAGCACCCCTTGCGGCCCCAGCCTTTGCCAACCAGTGCAGGAGGCTCGCTGCTATGGTGCTTCTCCCGCTGGTGTAGCCTCTGCCCACCTGCTTAACGCTACAGACATGCAGGGACCTGGGAGTGCATGCTGATCTGAAGAGCATTTCCCTTCACACTGTCCGGCTCCAGAGCCCCAGATCAGCACCACGTCCTGTGGCAGCGAGGCCTTGCTCACCTCTGCCTTCTATTAGGCATCTCTAGAATTTGCAGGGAAAAGGAGGGGGAAATGTGTATATATATATATATATTTTTTTTCTTGTACTGTTTTTTCTTTCTTTCTTTTTTCTTTTACTTTCTGTTTTCTTTTCTCTCCTTTTTATTTCATCTTTCTTCCTCCTTTTTCATTATTACTATTACCTCTTTTCTGCCCCTCTTTTATAGGTTTTCCTTCTTGCTTTTTTCTTTTTCTTCTTTCACTATTATTATGACTTCTTTTTTCTCTACTTTTATTTTTATTATTATTTTTTAGTCATTTTATTAGGGGATCATACAACTCCCATCACAATCCACACATACATCAACCGTGTAAAGCGCATTTGTACATTCATTGCCCTCATCATTCTCAAAACATTTCCTCTCCACTTAAGCCCCCCTTTTCTCCACTTTTATAACTTTTCCTTTTTTCCCCTCTCCGTTTTTTCTTTTTCCTCCTAATTTTTTTTTATTTAAAAAAAGGAGTGCTAAGGGTGCCCTGACAGACCAGGTCAAAGCAGCCTTGGGGCACTCACTGAGGCTCCAGCCCCCACTGAAACCTCTCACCACTGCTGGCAACTAAGCCATCGGGGAACTCTGCTTACACATCAGTCTGACTCATCTCTATAGTAGGTCATAGGCAGCCCCCTGAAAGCATCCTTAATAGTAACACAGATAAGGCCCCCCTGGCCTCCCAGAAACATGGGGCCTGAGAAACGATCGAGGAAAAATCAACAGACCACATCAGTCCCAACAAAAAAAACCAGAGAGACAAAACACAGTGGCAGAGCTAACATCTCATAGAAGAATCAGATACAGATCTGCCACAGAAGGAAATCTTCAGAAGTCTGTTTGCAGTAGATTAATAATTGGACGTCCAGAAAAGCAAGGGCAACCAATTGGAGGTTGAACAACGATCTCCTGGGACATGAATGGGTACAGGCCCAGATTAGAGAGGATATTAAGAAGTTTCTAGAAACTAACGAGAACGAGAATACAATGTATCATAACTTATGGGATACTGCGGAGGCAGTTATCAGAGGTAGCTTGATATCATTAAATGCATATATGAAAAAAGAAGAGAGGCTTATGACAGATATGTTAATACAAAACCTCCAACAACTAGAACAGTCAGCAGAACAACCCCTCCAATAGCAAGAGAAAAAAAAATCAGGGCAGAGTTAAACCAGTGGGAAGACAAGAGAACAATACAAAAGATAAATGCAGTTAAAAACTGGTTCTACAAAAGGATCAACAAAAATAGAAAGACCACTGGCAAATCTTACCACGGATAGAAAGGAACAAATATCAATAGTAAGAATGAGGGATGAAGCAGGGGCAATTACAACAGACCTCAATGAGATTCAAAGTATAATCACAAAATATACTTTGGTATATTTTGAAGGTCTGTATTCTAATGAATTCAGAAAAATGGAAGACATGGATAAATGCTTGGAAAAACAGTCTTTCCCTAGATGATCCCAGACAGAGGTCAAGAACCTCAACAAGCCCATAGCGAAAGAAGAAATAGAGAGGGTCATCAAGAACCTACCATCAAAAAAAGCCCCCGGACCAGATGACTTCACAGCAGAATTCTACCAAGCACTCAGGGAAGAGTTGACACCGATCCTCCACAAAGTATTCCATAGCACACAAAAATGATGACAAACTCCCAAACTCATTCTACAAAATCAGCATAACTTTGATGCCCAAACAGGGCAAAGACCCCACATGTATAGAGAATTACAGACCGATATCTCTAATGAACATAGATGCAAAAATCCTTAACAAAATATTGGCCAATAGAATGCAAAAGTATATATAACATATCATCCACCACAACCAGGTAGGATTCATCCCAGGGGTGCAGTGATGGTTTAGCATCCGAAAATCCATCAATATTATATACCACACTTAGAAGGAAAAGGATAAAAACCATATGATAATATCCATAGATGCAGAAAAAGCATTTGACAACATCCGACACCCATTCCTAATTAAGACACTAATGAAGATAGGATTGAAAGGTAAATTCCTCAAGCTGATAGAAGCTATCTATGAAAGGCCAATGGGCAACATCATAGTTAATAGAGAAAAGACAAAAACAATCCCACTGAAAAAGGGTACAAGACAAGGATGCCCTCTGCCCCCACTTCTATTCAATATCATTCTGGAGGTTCTAGCTAACAACCTAAGACAGTGGAAGGACATCAAAGGGATCCAAATGGGAAAGGAGGAGGTGAAACTATCGCTATTTGCAGACGACATGATCCTGTACATTGAAAACCCCAAAAGCTCCACAGCTGGAGTACTTACAGCGATAGAGGAATATGGAAGAATGACAGGATACGAGATCAATAAACAGAAGTCAGTAGGTTTTCTATAGACATCGGACAGGACCATGGAAGAGGAGATTAAGAAGGAAGTACCCTTCACAGTAGCTCAGAACAAACTGAAATACCTAGGAATATATTTAACAAAAAAAAAAAACCCTCAAGACCTATACAAGGAAAATGATAAGACCCTACTACAGGAAACCAAAAGCAACCTCCACAAATGGAAGACCATCCCCTGCTCGTGGATTGGAAAGCTTAACATCATAAAGATGACAATCCTACCTAAAGCACTTTACAAGTTCAAGGCTATACCAATTCAAATACCATCAACCTTCTTCAAAGAATTGGAAAAACTGATCACCAATTTCATATGGAGATTGAAGAACCCAGAATTAGCAGAGAACTCCTCAAGAAGGACACAGTTGGAGGACTCGCCTTACCTGATTTTAATGCCAATTACAAAGCTACTGTGGTCAAAACCGCGTGGTACTGGCACAACGACAGACACTCAGACCAGTGGAAAAGAATAGAAAGCCCAGGAATAAAACCATCAGCATATAGACAATGATGTTTGACAAGGGTCCCCAAACCATCAGGTGGGAAGTGGATGCCCTTTTTAACAAGTGGTGCTGGAAACAATGGATATCCACATGTATAAAAATGAAACAAGACGTTTACCTCACCCAATGCACAAGAATAAACTCAAAGTGAATCACAGACCTAGAAGTTAAACCCCAAGCCATCAGGACCACCAAGGAAGGAGTCGGGACAAACCTGAGAGCACTGGCCCAGGGAACTCATAGGCTCACTGCAATAGGGAAGGGTACACACACAGGTGAACTAGAATTTGACAAATGGGATTTAATAAGAATAAATCACCTGCGCACCTCAAAAGACTTTATTCACCAAGAGGGTGACAAGACAACCCACAGACTGGGAGAGGATTTTTAGTAATGACACATCAGACAAAGGGCTCATTACTAAAATCTACAACACCATCATGACCTGCAAAAAGAGGAAAACAGTTAACGCCCTAAGGAAGTGGGCAAAAGAACTGAAATGAACTTTCACTAGGGAGGAGACCCATATGGCCAACAAGCATATGAGAAAGTGTTCCCGGTTAGCCATAAGAGAAATGCAAATTGAAACAACCATGAGATACCACCTAATACCTCTGAGGCTAGCCCATATCAGTAAATCAGAGAGCAACAAATCTTGGGGCAGCTATGGTGAAGTTGGAGCCCTCCTTCACTGCTGGTGGTCATGTAGATTTGTACAGCCACTGTGGAAAGCAATCTGGAGATACTTAAAGAAAATGGAAATTGATCTACCTTATGACCCAGCCATCCCTCTACTGGGTATATACACAGAGGAGATAACAAATAAAACACGACCAGTCATCTGCGCTCCAATGTTTATTGTGGCACAATTCCAAATCACAAAGACTTGGAAACAGCCTGTTTCCATCGATAGACAATTAGTAAACTCTGGCACATACACACAATGGAGTACTATGCAGCACTGAAAAGTGATCACATGAAACACATGGTTTCGTGGGAAGAGCTGGAAGGAATCATATTAAGCAAGGCAAGCCAATCTCAAAAGGACAGGTATAACATGAGTTCCCTGAGGTAAGTACAATCAGCATGGCAGGAATAGAAGAACAGACACTTATCTCCCAATAAAAGGGTGGAAGCATAGATAGTTGGGGGGAGGGCAGACCAAGTCCAGGGAGGTACATGAGAGTCCAACACAAAGAAGGGGAAGGGGGGCAGGTGGAGGGAGAATCAGAGTTGAGAGAAACTGAGCTGATGACACGGGGGGAACAGGCCACTAATCCATCCAGGGGAAGAGTATTGGTTGTACCCCACAGAACTGGAATGTGCATACAGACCCCTGACACAGCAAACCAGGAGGGCAACGTAATGCACCGAGGAATCCACAAAAAAGACTGGATTATATTCCCGGCCCCAACCAGAATCAGCCGGACCCCCACCATGGAAGGGAGTGCCACAGATAATGAAAATAGATCGTCTGGTCAGGGAAAGGAACTGACCTACCACACCCAGAAGGAAGCTGAAGCAAAGGAAGGGGAGGAAGGGAGTGGAGCACAGCAGGGTCCACCAAACTCAGAGGACGATAGCCCGGCTCAAAGCAGCCAATGCACAGAGAGGACCATATGACCGGCCCCACTGCGAGATGCGACATCCTGCACTGACCCATGACCCTACACAGGACAGCACCAGAGACACAGTGTGGGTTGTGTGACTGAGCTGACCCCACCACACTGAGACAAAACACTGGGCGCATGCAATAGAGCGATGGAGGAAGCAGAGCAAGGAGGTCCCGAGGGAGTATCAAGAATGGACTTTGGGGCCAGGGTGTGGCACTCCATCAGATTCGTCTGGAAAACACTCCTAAAGGTCAACAATCAGACCTTGAACTATTAACAGGCTTTTCTTTCTTTCTTTCCTTTTTTTCCCTCTTCTTTTAGATTTTATTTGTCAGTGGCTTTTTTGTTAGCTTGTCGGTGTTGCTGCCGTGTCGCCGTGTTCTTATGTGCCACTTTGTTTGGTGCTGTCGGGGCCATCAGCAATGTTATGCACATATTATTTTCTCTGCAGGTCTATCTGGATAAGATAGGCTGGATAAACAATGTGAGAAGAAAACAACAGGACTAATGTTCCCGGGGGGACATGGGAGAGTGGGAGGTGGGGGAAGGGAGGAGGTGTTGGCCAACCCAGGGATAAGGGAACAACAAGTGGTTCAAAACTAGTGGCAGGGAGGGGATGGGAGGACTGGTAGGGAGTGACCAAGGACAGTGTAACCGAGGGGAATTACTGAAACCCGAATGAAAGCTGAACATGGTAGTAGGACAGGAGGAAAGCATAAGGAAATAGAGGAAAAAAGTAGGAGGCAAAGGGCATACATAGAGGCCTAAATATAGGCATGTACATATGTAAATATATTTATGATTATGGGGGAAATAGAGCTATGTGCATATATTTATAGGTTTAGTAGGGTAGCAGGTGGACATTAGGCCTCCACGCATGCATTCCCTCAATACAAGAACACTTTGCTCAGTTAAACGGTCATTTGCTGATACCCAACATGATCACTGAAGACAAACGTGTGCATAAGCAAATGTAGTGAAGAAAGCTGATGGTGCCCGGCTATCAAAAGATACAGTGTCTGGGGTCTTAAGCGTTTGAAGGTAAACAAGCGGCCATCTAGCCCAGAAGCAAAAAAGCCCACATGGAAGAAGCACACCAGCATGTGTGGTCATGAAGGGTCGAGGGGACCAGGTATCAAGCACCAAAGGGGGGTAAAAGTCATATCATTGTGAACGAGGGTAGTGTGCGATGGGGACCCAATGTCCATCTGTAGACAACTGGACATCCCTTGCAGAGGGTTAGTGGGGAGGAGATGAGTCACTCAGGGTGCAGTGTAGCATTGAGGAAACTCACAACCTTCATCTAATTCTTAAATGCCCCCCACCCCACCACCACTATCATGATTCCAATTCTACTTTGCAAACCTGGTTAGACCAGAGGAAACACAGTGGTGCAGAGGGGAACTGGAAACACAGGAAATCCAGGACAGATGAACCCCTCAGGACCAGTGGTGAGTGTGGCGAAATAAGGAGGGAAAAGGGAAAGGGGGGTGGTGTAGAAAGGGGGAACCGATTACAAGGATCTATATATAACCTCCTCCCTGGGGGATGGGCAACAGAAAAGGGGTGAAGGGAGACGCCTGGCAGTGTAAGATATATAAAATAATAATTTATAAATTATCAAGGATTCACGAGGGAGGGGGGAACAGGGATGGCAGGGGGAAAAAATAAAAGAAAAATGAGAAGCTGATTCCAGGAGCCCAAGCAGAAAGTGAGAGTTTTGAGAATGATGAGAGCAACGAATGTATAAGTGTGCTTTACACAATTGATGTATGTATGGATTGTGATAAGAGTTGTATGAGCCCCAATAAAATGATTAAAAATAAAATAAAGTTGGCTCAATATAAAAAAAAAGAAAACACATTTCTCATGGGGGTTATTGTTTATTTTATAGGCCAACTTATTATTTGGCTTCAAGGAGACTTCTGGGAATGTTGTTTGTTTCAAGTTAAAAGGGTGTTTTATTGTGATAGTCTTGGGGATTTCTATAGTCTCTATCAGTTCCATGAGGCATTTGAGGTTTATCCTATATGTTTCTCCCCTTCCATGAGAGACCCTTTATTATGTTCCCGGCCAAAATGTTTGGTAGTGGTAGCCGGCACCATCTCATTCTTTGTCCGAAGGCTTGATGAGGCTGTGGTTCCTGTGGATGAGTCACGGATGCTGTAGCTGCTTCCTCTCATTAAAAAACACCCTGTGAACCCGTTTTCTGGCATTGACAGCATTTTGCTTTTGTGGTTCATCTTACATTCTGTGGGATCTGACAGTCTGCAACTGGGCACATTCTTTGGTCAAAGTTTTGCAAGAGGCGTGGTCGGCACAGCCTGTGCTGGAGATTAAGCGGGGAGCGGAGCTGAGACGAGAGTCAGGTGGATTTGAGTGCTCTGGAGCTGCACATGCAAGGGTTTGTTCCGCAACTACAGTGGTCAATTGAAAACATGTTCAAATGCCCCTGGGTGCTGGGGCCAGAGCTAAGTATGGCATACATTCCACATGTGAGAGAACTCAAAATAGCCCCAAACAATAGACTTAGAATTATTTGGGATTTGGTCTACGTATTTGCGAAAGTGTGGTGGTTCACACTGATACTTCAGGAGCCAGGTCTGGCTCTCTATTTCCAAAAGAACACTCATGAAAGCGCTGAGGAACAGTCCACTCTGCCCGCATGGAGTCACTGTGAGTCAGGACCTCCCTGATGGCAACTAATCACAACGACAGATCATCGCTAGGGGTTCATCCATCAGAAAGGTGCCACAACATTGTGCCATACTAATAGGCTATGGGGAATGTTGTAACCCTGTGAAAAGGGATTCATATCTCCAATGTCATTGTTAACTAAAGGCATAAGCCGATGCTAAATCTTAAACTGGGGTACACCTCAGGTCAGGGGACATTATCTCAGGGCCAGGCCAGAGAGAGAACTAGAGGTACGCAAATGGGTCGGCCCCTGTTAGAATAATAAGATGGCTATTATTTATTGAGCGCTTACTACTTTGAAGGTGCACTGGTGGTGCACTGACCCGCTATCTGCAACGTCAGGGGTTCAAACCCATGAGCTACTCCTCAGGAAAATGATGAGACAATCTACTCTCATAAAGATTCACAGTCTCAGAGACTCTTTGGAGAACTTCTAGTTTGTCCTAAAAGGTCAGAAAGGAGTTAGAATGGACATGCTAGCAGTGTGCTTTTTACTGCTTTTATTTGCCTAAGGGCCTCACACTGGGAAGATATGTAACCTCAGACCCTGATCCAGAGCCCTGGTTTGGAACCAGCTCTCCAC
Source organism: Echinops telfairi (assembly GCF_000313985.2). Lineage (NCBI taxonomy): Eukaryota > Metazoa > Chordata > Mammalia > Afrosoricida > Tenrecidae > Echinops > Echinops telfairi. The sequence continues at coordinate 44,389,480 of NW_022103906.1, read as the reverse complement.
TGGCCAGGCTGGTTGGGCTTCTCCTCCATCGTGTTAATAGTGTGAGAACTCTGGGCACCACTGCGCATATCGGCTTCTGGTCCGGACCGGGCTGTGGTCAGAGCCAATTTGTACAGTTGTGTGAGGTGCTTCTCCACCTCTAAAGGACGCTGTTCACATAGCAGTTGATGGACTGCCAGACCCATCCTCAAACTGTGCAGTGGACACACTGCCCACGGTCTACTATGGCTCTGCCACTTCTCGTCTTCTACTTTTAGAAATGAGAAACAGACTGGCGAGGGGGGAGGACTCTGCCTCCCAGCTCATCTGCTGGGCGGGAAAGTCAGGACTCGCCTGGAAAAGATATTTCTACTCTCTGGTCCAGGGTCCTGTGGCCTGGACTCCACTCACCGCTGATAAACACATCTGCCTGGTGGATCTACACAGGGTTCTGGGAAGGGATAGGTACAAAAGGGCACTGTATTTTAAACCCTCCGGTCTACCCATCTCCTCCACAGAGAAGGCAGTGCATGGGATTTGTCTTCAGCTTGGATAAGGCTGTCTTCAGCCAGAACTGCCTGCTGCCCCAGACGCAGAAGAAGGGAAATATCTGAACCAAGTGACACTTGAGAGAAGCGTTTCTTAAGTGGTGGGTCGCGACCCTCTAATAGATCAAGTAAATGATGTGGGGCTTGTGAACAATCAGACAGGAAAAGGCTTCCGAATGCTCACTGACCAAACATTCCTTCAAAATCAAGTGCATCATGCATCGAAGGCGTTTCTGGGCAGCGCTTGTCCTGTGTTGCCAAGTTCTATGGCGAGATGATGCTGGAAGTGGGCAATGTCTCCAACACGCTGCATGGAGGCATTCGTTAGCGCTGAGGCAGGCTATGGTTAGGGGTGTGCCATCAGTGCCGGCTTGCCTTTGTGGCGCCCAGCAACACCGGAAGTACTGCTCTCGCAGGTCTTCAGCTCTCACCTAGAGTTGACAGGCAGAGCCAGAGACCAACACCTCCCAGCCAGCCCTGTGGGCCCAGCCCTGCTGCCTGTCATTGATGGAGGCAAGGCAGTGATTCTCCAGGGTCCTTCCAAAACATGCAAAGGAGGCCCAGCCAGTGGTCGGCTGCTTCCACACACTCCCACATCCCAATCGTCCGCCCTGCTGGTTTCTGGAGAGACTCTTGCACAGCCCCAAGTTTGCTGCTCACTTTCAGGAGAGCCTGGCCAGGTCCCTTTACCCCTTGAAGGGTCCGTATTCTCATCTGTAAGGTAGACTTGGAAAGGGGAAAGGGCCGCTAAAGTGACTTTCCTTTCTAGGAACCCTATGATTCTACGATAATGAAATGGACAAAATTGCCGACTTGCTCGCACCAGCAACACCATTTCCACTATTAATGATGTTCATTGAAGCCAGGCTTCTAGAATAATGCAAAATCAAGCATTGGTGAGCTCAGTAAATAGACCCTCTAAACAATTTGAGAACAAAACAGAACAAAAGAATGGCAGATAAAAGAGGGCCCAGGCTAGCGTGTGAGGTTTTGGGTGTATTAGAACCGGAATGATCATCTCTTATCTCAACCCAACCGAACACACCAATTTGAAGGTCTATGTACTTTCTAAGTGCTTACATGGGCTCAGCTCAGCCCAGTGAGAAAAGACGTGCTGACACCTGGTTCCTGCCCAACTCTATCACTGCAGTAGACACCTTTGCCAACGTCCCAGGCCTACTTCGGCCTTCTTCTCAGAATATCGGCTTCACAGTCCTTGTGGAGTGGATGGGAACTTTGGAAGCAGAGGGGGACACCCCAAGGAGCTGGAAAAGCTTGACTATCAAAACCCACAGTTGTATAGGCCCCTGTAAGTCCTGTCGAGTTTTAGGGGGAGAACATGTGTCTGAGAACATTTTTCATCAATTGCCTAAAGAGATTGTAGAACAGCAGTTCTCAGCCTGTGGGTCGTAACCCCTTTGGGGATCGAATGAGCCTTTCACAGGGGTCGCCTGATTCATAGCAGTAGCAAAATTACAGTTAGGAAGTAGCAACGAAAATAATTTTACGGTTGGGGGGTCACCACCACATGAGGAACTATGTGAAAGGGTCGTGGCATTAGGGAGGTTGAGAACCACTGCCATAGAATATTGGGCTCTTCCAGACACCAGTAACTTACTGTGGTTTCTCATTTTATCTATTCACCTTTGCACCTAACTTAATATACTAAAGTAACCAAACTTAGTAATTTCTGACTCATGGTGTTCTACAGGGCAGGGCAGAACTGCCCCTCTGAGGTTCTGAGACCGTAACTCTGTGCGGCGAATAGAAAGCCTCATCTCTCTCGAGGAGAGTGGCTGCTGGAGTTTGAAATGCTGACCTCTCAGTTAGTGTCCCAGTGCGTAATTTCTCTGCCACCGGAGCTCCTAAACTTTATATCCTAAGTTCATTATATATCCGTTGTTTTATAGCCATTTTTAAAGTACGTTTCCCAGATGGTATAGGTTTCAGTCTCTGCAAAACCCTGGCTTTGGCTCATTGCTTATCCGTCTACCCTGCTAACCATACCTAATTGAACCAGGAAGGGAAAGGGACAGCCTGATCCTTGCTTCCAGGAAGCCGTCACTGGAGCACAGCCAGTGGTGTGGGGAACCACGGGCCTCCTTATTGGGCACCAACCAGGAGGACATGCAGGGCACAGAGTGCTGTATTCCCCCTCCCCCTTCTCCATGGTCAAGCAGAATCAGACTGCTGAGAAAAGGGAGACTGAAACAGATGGGTAGAACCAGGCAAAGGTGAGAGACCAGAGAGGGCAAGAAAGCTCATTTCTAAAATCTTAAGATCCTGGCTCAAATCCTTTCTGGGACCCTTTGGCACTTCCTGCCCAGAAATCTTGGCCATAACCTTACCCCTAACCTTGTCAGAGTGATTCTGCAGCCAAGCAATCTCCAGTAACCCCCCTCTTACTGGGACTTTGTATCAGTGACTCTTATCCCTCGCTACCTTGATGTTCTTCTCTGAACATGTAGAAGTCAACCCAGGCATTGAGCTTGTTCACTAGGTGCTGGTTACATGAAAAGCTTTGGCCAAGCAAAGTAGGATTAAACTCCAGGGACCACTCTTTGCTCCCCCAAAGAGCCAGATCCAGCCATCACCAAGCCAGGCACCCCAAGTAGCAGTTGTCTTCACAGAAGTTTCTGTCCCTGCCAGGGACCAGGGGTACAGGACAAAAATACACACCTCAGATGGCCAGGGTGCAGATTCAATGAATCAGCATTCAGTTCTCTACACACACACACACACACCCCACGAGGCAGGCGCTAGTCCAGGCAGAGCATGCCCACGCCTACACAGATCCTGCCTACCTGTGTGTCACCACAGCCCCTACATCTATTGATAGCTGCACTGTGCCTGTTGGGAAAAGATGCTGAGGTCCCAACCAAGCCCTAGCTTCAGCGCTTTTCCTCACACCCCATCTTGCAGCAGCTCAGCTCCCTGGAAGTCGTAGAATATTCCCTATTATGTGGAATTTCCATAGGAGTTTCCATTGCACGGGGACCCCCCAGACAATCTCTGCCCATGTCTAATGCATGTGGCATGCCACCAGTGCTGTTGTCTGCCACAAAGGAATGCTGTATGGGTGGCCAGGGTAGTGTCTCTTTATAGCCACTGAGCTACAGGGAAAAGCTGAATGGATGGCTGCAGCTGAAAGGAATTAGATTAGACAACGAGCCCTTTTTTAGGATGGTAAGGCGCTGGTGTATATTAAAAGGGACAATGTGTTAGCTAAATCTCAAGGTATTTTTAGAAAGAGCAGACAGCTTCCTGGTGGGTATGGCTGAAAATGTAATCCTGCTTAGAGGCCCAGGAATAGATTTAATGAAATCTCCATGTCCCTTCCAGGGCGAATGATGTCAGCATGTCCATCAGAGAGGGTCCCTCTGCCTCAGCGCTTGAAGCTCTTGTCAGTTGTGTCAAGTTACTGTCCTCTGTGGGTGGTGCACATGGTTAAGCATTAGACTACTAACCAAAAGGTTGGTGGTGCCGGCCTACCCAGCAGTGCCTTAGACATAAGGCCTGGCAATCTGCTGCTGAAAGGCCCCAGCCTGGAATCCCTGTGGAGAAGTCCTACTCGGCTCCCTCAGAGCTGCCACGAGTCAGAATAGACTCAACTGCAACCAAAGACCCCAAGAAAAACCCACCGTTATATCAACAGGTTCCTATGGGAGGCAACCATTGCTTTATTCAATCCGCCCTCTTCACTACAAACCCCACTTAGGAGAGGAGGTTGAATACATGGCCTATGGACAAGTGAATGAGTCTTTCCCAGAGACTGAACTAGCTGCTGTCTATATTACTGAGAATATATGGCTCCATGCTCCTCATTCAAGGCGTCCCCATCTGCCAACAGTATCCATAAAAGTGCCCTCAGATAAGCAAGGAAGACTTCCAAAGAAGTGGCCTTCCCATCCACGGGAACTAGGAAACTAGTGATTGATAGGGCAAGTAAGGCACCTGAGCTGTGATGCTCGGTACCCATGTTGCTCCTGTCTCCATCAGTTTGCCCCATTGGTCTCTTGTGGGATGTCTGAATATAAAAGAGATTTGGGGGGAGAGAAGAAGGCATGTGACAAAATTATGAAACTCTCATTCCAGCATGGAGTGGTGGGGAAAGGAGCAGTGGGGTGGGGTTGGGGGGCTGGAATTGCAGGAAGATGGTAGGCATTCTCAGACGAAACCAGTTGCCATCAAGTTGAGTGTGATTCAGAGTGGCCCATGTGTGTCAGAGTGAACTAGATTCTCTCGCTCTTCCTTCTGCAGTGCCTTTGGGTAGACACAGGCCTCCAACCTTCTTGGCATTACCAGCCAAGGGCATGCATCATTTGTGGCACCCAGGGACTCCTCTCAGAAGATGCTGCATCTTCATTCAGCATTTGTTCCTCAAGGAATTATAGCTGCTGTAAAACATCTTTATCCACACAGTCTGTACCCCAGTCTTTTTCTTCATTCTGGGAAGTGGAACCAAATTGCAGAAGCATTTCTTAGTGACAGGTACTGTGGTCTTTGTACTCTATGTACATTGTCTTGTATGAGTCTTTCCGAGAATTCTCCCAGGTGATCTGGGTGTCTCACACTACCCTCCACATCCGTACCCAACTGTGGTGCATGGGTGTCTCTCTACAGCATATTCTCTGGGTGAAAATGTTGGCCCTGAGTATCCAATAGGAAAGGTATAGCCCTCCATGGATTGGTCTGGCCTCCCCTTCCAGCCTCCCCTTGTCCAATCATCCCCCACAGAGACCCAAAGGAGAGCTTTGCTATGCACCTTGGATTCCGAATGTATTCTCGTGCTCCATGGGCTTTTCTTGAACTTTCCAGATCACTTGCTTAAGCTTTTTCTCAACATCTTTCTCATTTGTAAAACTTTTCAGAATATTGGCTCAATGTCACTCTTTTTCTTTACCTTTTGCGAACCTTCCTAGATAGAATGAATTGGGTCTTTATCTAGTCTCATAATTTATATAAATGTCCCTTATAGAAGAGCTCATATAGATTTATAAATTTGATACTCAGGTTTATAATATGATACTCAGGGTAGGCCAGCTGTTTTGACAAATGACTCAAAAATGTCCATGACTTATGATAGCTGGGTTTGCTTCTTGCTCGTGCCGCAGGGATACAGGCTGCTTCCGTTTTGTATCTCTGTTGGGTAGAGGAAGGAGTTCTGGTGGCACTGTTGGTTAAGCATTGGACTTCAAACCACAAGCTTCAAACCCACTAGTTGTTCCTCAGGAGAAAGATGAGGCTGTCTGCTTCCATAAGGATTTACAGCCTTGGAAACCCTACAGAGAATCTCTAAGAGTAAGGATTAACTCAATGGCAGTAGGTTTGGGATGGATTATGTAGATCTTACATGGAGTCCTTCCCTCCCAGCCACCAAGAGAATGTTTGAGCGGCCAGGGCAGCTACTATTCCAGGGCAGGGGTTTCAATCATATCTACTAACTGTACTCCCCACAATATTCTTGGTCTACCACACCACAATTTTGGGATCTAACAATATCTTCAAGAGGAAAGGATCATTATCCATTGTGTAGTCAATGGTTTTTCCATAGCCTTTGCATATTTCAGTAGAGCCTCTTATTCAAGGGAGGCTATTGTTGGGTCCTAAGTACAAAAATAATTTTTATATTATGGGCCACTCACCTGGCATGTGTCTCCAGTTTTGTCCCTTAATACCTTGTTACTCATCACAGTGGCAATCTGGAAATGTGAATTAATAGAGAATTTGAGAATGTAAATATAGCCTTATAGTAGTCACCATTGAACATATGGAATGAGTCCCTCTTTCAAAACTGCTAAAACTCTGTGGGATTCTTGGTCATCTCCATCAACCCGAGGCCTACTCTTGGTTATCTTTTGAAAGAGAAACAAAAAGGTCAAGTTTTTCTGCTCTTCCCTAAAGTTCCAGGATTAATAAAAGAATACCGTTCTTAGGGTAAGTAAATAAGCTCCCAGCCAGTAAGTTGGACATTTAACATTGTCTCCTAAACGAAGATCACAAGATTTCCCTTGTGGGAACTTTCTATTTTTAACCAGGTTTTTTTTTTCCAGTTTTTTGTTTTGTTTTAGTTTGGGGTTTTTTGGCAGGGTGGGGAGGCAAATCCCTCTCCAATATGAAACAAAAACTTTGTTTCAGTGAGGGCACAAAGACAGACACATTGTTGAAAGGAAAAATTCTTTCTCTGTCTGCATTTTTATACAAAATAATAGGATCCTTCCTGCTATCTAGAAAAATGACTGCATATTTGCAAAAATGAAGAAGCCATAAAGGTAACTAAGAAAACGGAAGGTTCCCCACAGAGGGTTATGGGTTAGGCGGGAGGCCAGAACGCCAGTGCTAGCTAGCTCTGCTCCCACGAGCAACTTAACCAGCAGGAAGTGACTTTCTTCCTGGACCCAGGTTCATTCATCTGGAAAATAAGGGAGTTGTCTCAAATGGGGAACTTTCCACCTTCAACCTGTGCTGTGATGCATGACAAGGTCGTCCCACCATCTGCCAAACCAGAATTCTCCCTGGGGAGAGACGATCTTCTAGAGCCAGGGCCTTGTCTTCTCCCTGGTTATGCTTTATAAAGGGAACTCACCAAGAAGAATTGTATACCTTCACCCTTCTGCCTCCCTGATCAGAGCCCAAAAGACTACGTTGACTCCACCAATACCCTATTTCTAGAAAAGCCTGTAAGTAGAATGATCAGGTCTCATGCTCTGGTCATGCATCGTAGAAGGAGGACCCAAGTCCTCCACTTCCTCACTGGCTGTGAGCTGCAGGCACCATCGCTCAATTCCTCGAGGTCTCAGGTTTTTAATTCAGAAAATATTTTTCCGGCTGGCTTACTTCACAGGGTGTCATGAGAACCCTAGGAGGCAGCATTTGTGAAAATAATTTGGAAATGTTCAACTGCAATAAATATGGATTTTTAGACACCCAAGAGAGGCCCCAGGGAATGAAGATATATTGAGCTATGATGACGTCAGCATGGAAATTGTACACCAACTGCCATTAGATGCTTCCTCCCAGGCGACGGAGAGGTACGTGCACAATGCCGTCTTCTCCTCCGTACTGCAAGGTCCCAGGGTTCCAAACACCCTGGACAGCTCCGCCTGCTCCTCTGAGGACTGGAGGACTCTTTCGGGACGAAGCCCAGGTTCCCCTCACAGGGTAAGGAGGTACTTGAACTCAAATGTTTAGGACAACGCTAGCGCCACCAGGAAGCAAATATCAATAACACAAAGAAAAGTGTGTCCGAGATATTTTAATCCAGAATACTAACTAAACTAGAAAAACAATAATATTTACTGAAGAAAATCCGCTTGCTACTCTGATGAACTCCTCACTTTGCTGCGCGGTCAAAGAGAATGGAGAGCCTGCCATCCTGGAAAATTGCTTTTCTATCATTTGTCATAGACGGTGGGTGTATTCTGTTCATTTAAGGATCTTAAACCCCAGGAATGAAAGGGATACAGCATCAGAAAAAGCCAGTCTAAATTTCCCAGCGCCCTTTACAGCCCTCGCTCACAGCCATCATTCTAGGGTCCTGGCAATCAGTAGTTTTCTTCTTTCCCTTTTCAAATACTTTTCACGATGGCAAATAAGGATGTCAGGCTTCAACACCCTCGCATCTCAGGATAAATGAGGTGTCACCTCAGACTGCAGCCACTGTCCCGTGCAGCCCGGCACAGAGCGGATCAGAAAATGAAGTCAGTGATTTGAATGTCAGGGGAAGAAGAGGGGAAAGACATGTTTCTCTGGAATTGTTCCAACTGAAATACAGTATTTAGGGGCTGAGGGAATGGAGACAGCCCAGGGAGAAGAGGGAGGGTACAGGACTACATTGTACCCCAGGATGGTCACTTCCCCCGGTTTTGCCATAGGAGATGTGTTCAAAACACAGACTCGGATGGGACTGACGTGATATTACAAAAAAGAGGTGGGGGGAGGAAAAACTCAGGGACCCTGGAGTTGGAGGACAAGCGTGCAGACACTCCCACAGGATCCTGGACAAGGGGACTCACCTCACCCTGCCTCAGTGTAGCTATAGGAACCAAGATCATCGTACTATTAACAAATGAAAGCAAGATGCCCTTGATTTGATTCTGTCATGGAGACCTCACATGTGTCAAAGTAGACGTGTTCTCCACAGAGTCCTCCATGTCTGTGACCTTTGGAGGTAGATTGCCAGGGCTTTCCTCTGAGCTGCCTCTGGGTAGAGTTGAACCAGCAATCTCCCTGTTAGTAGCTGAGAACGTATCCCTTATTGCCACCCAGTGATGCCAATACTACTATAGTGCCTAACTTACTGACTTATTGTAATTGTACCATCATGATAGAGAAGAGATTGAAGTTGTCAAGGATTTTTAAAAATTATTTTATTGGGGGTTCGTACAATTCTCATCACAATCCATACATACATCCATTGTGTCAAGCACATATACACATTTGTTGCCCTCATCATTCTCAAAATATTTGCCTCCCACTCTAGCCCCTAATATCAGTTGCTTATTTTCCCTTCCCATTCCCCCTCCCTCATGAATGCTTTATAGTTCATAAATTATTATAGTTTTTTCATAAGTTACCCTGTAATTGTCAAAGATTTTTGTAGCACTTGGATCCACAATCAATACCCATGGAAGCAGAAGTCAAGAAATCAAATGACGTATTGCTCTGGGCAAATCTGCTGCAAAAGACCTCTCTCAAGTGTTAAAAAGCAAAGATGTCACTTTGAGCACTAAAGTGCACCTGACCCAAGTCATGGTATTTTCAGTCACCTAATATGCATGTGGAAGCGGAATAATGGATAAGGAAGCCCACGAAAGAACTGATACATGTGAATCACGGTATTGTAGTATGGACAAAGAATGCTGAACATGCCATGGAATGGCAGGAAAATGAATATATCGCTCTTGGAAGAAGTAAATAATTCTCCTTAGAAGCCAGGATGGCGAGACTTCACATCATGTAATTTGAACATTATGGGGAGTGTGGTAGTACATAATCTGGTGTCAACTTGGGAAGGGGTAGAGGTTAGCCTGACAATCTGGTTGCAGCTTGATGACCTCATTTGGAGGTGCTGTGGCTATAAATAACTGACTGGAAGCCAGATATGTACAGACACTCTCTGCTTCATATTCCTGAGGACAAGATACATGGAGCTACACTAGAGTCCTGGATCTGGAGGAGCCATGTGGAGACCCACACCAGCGCTGAGATGCTTATATCACCACTGGATCCAAAGACTTTCTACCCATTGGCCTGTGATCTTCCTGCATTCAGCATCATTGTAGGTGTTTTATGAGTCTGACATACATGCAAATTTATGGACTTGATCTGGATTGGGCTGGACTATTTTCTTAATGTACATTTACTCTTGTATGTACGCTTACTCTTTTTCTTATACCCACAAGAGTGCCTCTAGATGTGTTTCTCTGGTCAATGCAGACAAACCTAGGGAGGGAGCAATTCCTGGGGAAGGACGTCAGGCTGGGTAAAGCAGAGGTTCAGTGAGAGAGAAGCCCCTCAGTTAATGAATCGCTGCAGCGGCAGCAACAGTGAGTTCAAAGGTAGGTGGTGTAGGCCTGGGCAAAGTTGTATTCTGCTGGACATGGGATCACTGTGAGTTGAAAGGATTCAACCGCACCTAACAACAACAACAACAACAACAACAACAGATTTTTAAGTACTCAGCATGGGGCCTATCAAAAAATAAGAGCTCCATCAAGGCCAGCTATTTATTAACAGGATTTATGGAAAAATTCCAAAGCTGTAATTAAGAGTCACAGAAACTGAAGAATGTACTGTTTGGGAAAATGTGTGTGTGTGTGTGTGTGTGTGTGTGTGTGTGTGTGTGTGTGTGTGAATTGACTATATGAGTTATTAATTTCTGGGCAAGAATTCTCTTACTGAACCCTCTCAAGTGAGGTAGATTCATGTTAAAGAAGCTGGAAACTGATTAACTAGTCCTTAAGTCTCCCTCTCATGATATGGGCTGGTTTGCTACCTCTCCCCTGATCTTGCTTGGTGACCTCTCCTGTTTCTCTGGCATGCCCTACACTGAAATAACTCATCACCTGTCTTCCTTCCTTGGGTACACTGAATCAGTTCAATGCCTTTGACCCAGAACTTCCTTCCTTGTAATGGTACCATCTTATCTCTTCTCCAGAGTCTATACACCTCTATCTGTTTCCTCAATCATGGCAATTAAAATGTCATTTAATTACCAAAGTTGCCTACAATGCTAAGCAAAGGGGTCAGAAGATAAGCTTGAGCTCCTTTGCAATCCTGAACCATCTGGGGCTGTCAAAGGGCCAGGGTGTCTATAAGCTGAAGGAAATGTGAACTAGGAATTATTCAGTGGAGTCATATGGAAAATAATATATGAAGCAAAACAGCGCAAAGAACACACATGCTTCAAAATAATGCAGTAACCACGCAACTCGGTTTTCTCCTAAGTTCCTCGGTCTACCACCCTCCAGTTCTAAGGAATGATGAACTTGAAGACGGAAAGCTAACAGTTGTGCTGGAAGTACTAAGTCTCATCTTCCAGCTCAGGAGCACAACTTCCATTGTCCAGGGCAGTTAGAAAACAGGTCTGCCTTTCAGGCTTCCACAGACAAAAGGATGAACCTTGACATCTGGAATAAGGACCACAGCAGACTCAAGAAACTCACTAGCATCATGGCAAGTTTCAGCTTTCAGAGACAGGCCTCAGTCTGGAGGTACATGATGCTTCAAACCCTGAAGACTTTGAGTGTGACATTCCTTGTTGGCTTCACTAACTCGGTGATCTTTTTAAAGTAACAAGACTTATTTTGTTTAGGCTTATCTTCATTCCCTTGTGTGTGTTGAGGGAGGATTAAGTTCACAGGTATGTAGGTATTCCAACACATTTGGGGAGGGGCAGGTGAAATGTATATATAATAAAACACATCTCCAATACAACGAAATCCATCACAGGTAGGGTTGCTCAATACATGGCTTTGATGTAAATGGTTAAACTTTATAAAGAAATCAGGCAGCTCTTCTTAGTTATTGCCAAAGGCATCCTTTTTAAAAGTGTCCTCCAGCTATTTCTGAAATTCCCAGGGTTTTGTCACCAACGTTCAGAAACAGTTCCCATGCTTTTTCCCCTCTGGTCTTCTGATCCTGGTCCCCCAACCATCTCTGTGCTGCCCACAACCTTCCTAAGGTTCCAGCTCTGATGGGCCTCACTCTGAGGCACTCCCATATGTTTCTTGGCCATTGTGTGATCACAGGTCCCCTTAGTGTGTGTGTGTTGACAGCTCCACACCTTTGAAGGTATATATATATATATATATATATATATATTTTTTTTTTTGCATTGCAACTCCTGGAGGCATGCACATTGCCAGGTGCTGAATAGGTCTAAGCAGAACTTTCAGACTAAGAAAGACTAGGAAGAAAGAAAGTCCTGGTGATAAACTGTTCATATAATCCATAATGGGACGGTACCAGATCTAGCACTGTCTTATGCTTGAAATCACCATGCATTGGTGGTAACATGATGGCAGCTAACAACAACAACAACATGCCACAGTTGGCAGCACCAATTCTGGTCTCTTCCCCGGGCAAAGAATCTTCAAGGTGGATCACTGGCTAAAGTGTTCATTTGATCCCGGGGAGAAGTGATCGTCTTTGCCATGTCAAGCAGCAGGCATGCTGGGAGTCCGTGTGTGCCCCATTGGTCTGCTTTGTCATTTCTTTCCACTTCCCCTTATGTCTCTCGTGGACACAATGAATGGGCTACCCAAGAGCCATTCTCAATACCATGGTACTCGCTGGAAGAAGGGGCTACCTGAAGGAGATTCTGAAAATGGTTTTAAAGGTAACAGACTTTAGCTGGCACATGCCCTTTTGCCTTTTGCCCTTGCGCCCTGCATCCTGGCTGGGATGTGGGGCAATGTTCAGAGCAGTCCTCACGTTACCACAAGGAGGAAAGTGAAAACCCAAGGATGGAAGATCAAAAATGGCAAGAAAGGTTGTGACCCTGGACCTCATCTCTCTAATTTTCTTTTTCTGTTTTTGCCTAAGAGAAATAAGTTCTCTATTAGCTTAAACCCTTATTGATTGGTTTTGTTTGGGTTTGACTTGTGGTTTTTTACTTCTAACCAAACATATGCCAGTTAATATACTTTCTACTCCCCTAACGGGCATAAGAGGCACCTCACGATACGGCAAAATGCTTATCCAGCAGGGACACGGGAAGTCCCACTTGTCTAAAAGTGATTTTCAATAGGAAAGAACTCCTGCCACAGCACTTCCCTGGAATCCAAATTCTCATGAGTACAATGATTCCTTATTTTCCCTCCTCCCCAGGGGCCTGCTTTTATAGATAGGGAGTAGCAGGGAAGGGTGCTAGTGGTGGTAGAGCTGACCATGCCACTTTGGTCCTCCACCAGCCACTAAAAGGAAGGAAGAAAGAAGCATTTCTTACCACACTGAAGACTAAAGAATGTGGACTATTGCATCTGGTGGTCTGTGGCTCCACAGTGATCCTTTCATAATGGACCTCCGTTTACATGCCTCTAGGAGATAGGATCATTGCCTTGCCCCACTTAATGCTAAGCTTGGTTGGGCCAATGAGAAATGAGCAAGTGTGATGTGAACACGAGTTTTCTGGTTTGACTTGCCCTCTTGCCCTCTGCTTTCTGCAATGGGAAGAGCATGCGCTGGTCTCCGAAGGAAGAGGCAAGAGGAGCAGCCAAGAACCCAATCTGCAAACTGAAGCAGAGCCTCCCCAACAACCCTACAAGCCTGTGAGCTAGTCATTGTGTTTGGTTCTCATAAACCGTCGACAACTGGGAAGCTGTTGCTGTCATGCCATTTTCAATGCTATCCCCCCTCCACCCCCAGCCGCTTTCCATCTCACTCTAAGTCAAAGACCAAAGTCATGAAAGTGATCTACCAGGTTCTCCATGTCCTACTTTCCTCTCCCATCTGACTTCATCTCCAGCTACTTCCCTCCTTTCTGACTCTCCACCAAACACACCCGCCTCTTTGTTCAGTCTCCAGCATGACACACAGGTTTCTGCCTCCGGACATTGCACCTGCTGTTCTTTCTGGCTAGGACACTTTCTCTAGACACCTGAGTGCTCATCTCTCATTTTCCTCAGACCTTTATGAAATGCATCTCAGTGAGGATTTACGTAACCATCTGATTGTAAACTGTAAACTGCAATCCCAGTTCTCCCTCTCCCTTCCTATCAGCACATAGCATGCTTATCTTCCACCACTTCTTGCCCACCCCCCAAGAGAGGACAGGGACTGTTCTCTATCTTCTCCACTGTGGTTGTCCCGGGATGTGTTAGAACAGTGCCTGGCACACAGTAGCCACTTGGTAATTGTTCATGTGCGAATACATGGAGACACTAAGGAATTAAAATTTTAAAGAAAGAAAGATATACATGATTTTTCATAAAAGATGAGATATTGATGGCTAAGAGAAGAAATATAGATGAGCTGTACTGGTGTTCAAAGAATTATGAATTAATATTCGAGAAGGTTACCTTTTCCTCTTTCAAATGGGCAAGTTTTTCAGGGAATTATATTCTCTTAGCAAAGAGTCACAAGTACACTTACGGTCACAAGTACACTTACACACTGAAGATAGATGTAGAAATCCAGTCTTCCAGAAAAGCAATCAAATGCCTTTAACATTCACATCTTTTGCCAAGTAATTTCCCTTCTCGTACTCTTGCTCAAAAAGTAATTGGTATTAGAGGCAAGTAGTTTATCTACCAAAGAGTTCCTAATAGTGTTAATCACAATGATACAAATTTAGAAACAGTCTACACCATCAGTAATAGAACAGTCAAATGAATTGTGGTACCTTCAAGTTTATGACCTGATTTCGATAAATATTATCTTAGTTATATAATAAATTGCTCACAACATAATACTAAGCGAAAAAGTAGAACATAAAATTGTATAATGTACAATGGATGATGCCAGTTATGCAAAATAGTTATATATATATGACATGGAGTTATGGTTAATTTTTACTTTCTTTTTTTTTTTAACATTTTATTAGGGGCTCATACAACTGTTATCCCAATCCATACACACATCAATTGTGTAAAG
>NW_022103906.1:44346536-44374313 GCF_000313985.2 Echinops telfairi | reverse complement strand
GCACTCCCCCCATCATTCACTATGGTAAGATTTTTTGTTCTGATGATGCCTTACACCTGATCCCTTCGGCACCTCGTGGTTGCATAGGCTGGTGTGCTTCTTCCATGTGGGCTTTGTTGCTTCTGAGCTTGATGGCCGCTTGATTACTAAGCGAAAAAGTAGAACATAAAATTGTATAATGTACAATGGATGATGCCAATTATGCAAAATAGTTATATATATATGACATGGAGTTATGGTTAATTTTTACTTTCTTCAGTATACTTTGCCTGAATTTTCAAGACTCTCTATGATGATCACATATTTCCAAGTAAGTAGATGAGTATTTATTCATTTCATGATAAAAGGAAGTCAGATGGAAATTTGAGAATGTTTATGGTCACAAAATGCCCACAGGAAAAGATGCTGCGGAATGCCAGAGGCTTTCTCACCTGCATTTGAATCGTAAGGTGCATTAAAGGTAACAAATAAATAGAGCTTCTATTCACATGCTCATATAGCATTATCTCCCCCCTCCCCCCAATAGTTCAGAGCAGAGACGATGGCTCTCCTTTCTGTGACTCCCACATGTCT
The DNA here is from genome assembly GCF_000313985.2 of Echinops telfairi. Classification (NCBI taxonomy): domain Eukaryota; kingdom Metazoa; phylum Chordata; class Mammalia; order Afrosoricida; family Tenrecidae; genus Echinops; species Echinops telfairi. Next base: position 44,373,740 of record NW_022103906.1, on the reverse strand, counting down.
CCCCTAAGCTTGGCATACTTTGAGGGGGCTCAGGAATATGTCTCCCCGTTAGGCTGGAGCAGAGGAGAATGGAGAAGGACCGAAATGCACGTGCGAGATGGAGAGAAACGGGTAGAATGGAGGCATAGAACATGTGGGTGATTTGGAGATTAAGTCAAAACTAAGTGGCAGTAGGAGATAGAGGAGAAAGAAGGACATGGCAGAAGTGAAAGAGAGCAGAGCAGAGAAAGTAATGGGTCAAGTCCAATGGCAGGGTCATACTTTGTGGTGACTGGATGTTAGCCCCATTCTTTCCATGGGGTTCTGAGATGCCCAGTTGTAAGAAGGGCACTTCTCCCTGGCTCCTCATGCACACCCGATGAGCCTCCAGAAACCACAGCCGCTAGCACAGGAGTCCTGTGACCTCACAGTCAGCTCTGCTTCACTGCTGAATCACAAGCAAGTGACTCACCAGCCACTAGATGATTTGGAAAAACACAGAGATGCCCAAGGGTTCCTTGAGGTCACCATGGTCCCCAAAGTCCATGACAACCATACTCTAGTGAACAAAAGGATAGGTAGTGGCAATGGATGAGTGAGTTGGGTGGGATTGCATAAATGATAAAGCTGGGGCATAAGACACAGAGAAATATAGGTTATTCTAGTTTTTAACCTCCATTTCTCTATTCCCCTTAGTACAAAGAAAGCTCCTTTCTGCATTTCCAACCTCACCACACCCCCATGTGGTCCCTTCCTTCCTCTGGCATTGTGTCATCAGGTCTGGCCTGTGGTGCCTCATAGCGCCTGGAGTAGCTTCTTCCATTGATGGGGACATTCTGTGAACAATACCATTGAGCGACACTGGTGCTCTTCCTCCACCTTTCAAGGGACTTCCTAGGAGTTTATGACCATGAGGTGCTGGATTTCATGGTCAGCATCTTCTTTTTCCCCAGAGTAGAAAGTAAAGAACTCATCCCAGAGGTGGAAGGGATATTCGGGAAGAGGTCTCAAGTTTGTAACTATGACAGATAGAAAAGTTTCCTATGCTGCTAAGGGACCTGAGCAAGATGGGCAACAAAATGAACAGAGGTGAAATACTGTGAGTGGCCTTGTAGGTGAGCAGGTCCCAAATCAAGGGTGATATTGACTATATGACAAAGAGTCATCAGCACGGAAGACCTGCTAAATATATGACAGGTTGCGGATTATTATTGAGACAAGGTCCCTACACTTGGCCAGAGGATACCTTTATCTCAGTTCTTCACTGATAATGGAGCACACACTTACGAAAGCATGGGTACTGAAGGCCAGTACTAGCAATAGAAGTTTGTTCCTCCTGAGTATTGTGCCAGTGTGTCCAGCCCCCGACATAGCACAATCCAATATGTGCTTCTTGGCCATGGGAATTTGGGGGAAGTCACTTAACCTGGCTGACAGTCTCCTTCCTAATCTGGCCTGACAAACAGAGAGTTGGGGTCTATTTAAAGTGCTTGGCCCAAGAGTATGTTGTTCTTCTTGGGTGCCATCAAGTCGAGGGCAACTCAGCCACCCTTCTGCACTATCCTGAGCCCTTCTTAGAATTGTTCTAATGCCTGAGACAACTGTTGCAGCCACTGTGTCCCTCCCTATCGTTTTCACCACTCCTCCAAGTGTAATGTCCAAGTACCCTGTAACAAGTATAATATCCTTCTCTAGGAAGTGGTCTCACCTGACCATACCTCCAAAGTATGGAAGACCAAGTCTCGCCATCCTTGTCTCTTAGGCGTACTCTGGCAATACCTCTTCCAAGACAGACAGTTTGTCCTTTCAGCTGCCCACAGCAGTTTCAGTGTTCTTCCCCAGCACCACGATTCAACCGCATCGGTTCTTCTTCAGTCTTCCTTATGCACTGTCCAACGTGCACGTGCAGATAATGCAGTAGAAGATGCCATGACTTGGGTCATACCCACCTTAGTCCTCAAAGTCACATTTTTTTCTAGACTAAAGAGGTCTTGGGCAGCCGATTTACCGAACGCAGTATGTCTTTTTGATCTCTTAGCTGCTGTTTCCATGAGCATTGATTGTGGATCCAAGCAAGACAAAAGTCTTGATAACGTCACCTTTTCTCATGTGTCATCATGTTGCCTATTGGTCCAGTTGTGAGGGTTTTGGTTTTCTTTACATTGATTGAGTTGTGATCCACACTGAAGGCTGTATCCTTCGTCTGCATCATCAAGTGCTTCAAGTCCTCCTCACTTTCAGCAAGCAAGGTTGTGTCATGTGCATTTTGCAGGTTGATATTAAGTCTTCCTCCAATCCGGATGCCACATCCTTCCTTATATAAGCCAGATTCTTTGATGATTTGCTCATCATACAGTTTGAATAAGTATGATGAGAGGATACAACCATGGTGCACACCTTTCCTGATTTCAAACCATGCAGTATTCCCTAGTTCTCTTCACACAGCTGCCTCTTGGTACATGTGCAAGTTCTACGTGAGCCCAATGAAGTATACTGGAATTCCCATTCTTTTCAGTAATGTATTATTTATTATGGTGCACATGGTCAAATGCCTTTTCAGAGTTAATGAAACACAAGTCAGCATCTTTCTGGTATTCTCTGCTTTCAGCAAATATCCATCTGACATCGGCTACGATATCCTCTGTTCCCCGTCCTCGTCTGAACCCTCCTGACCACTTGCAGCTCCCTGTCAGTGTACTGCTGCAACCATTGTTGGGTGATCTTTAGTAACATTTGTGTGCAATGTCAATGATATTGTTCTATAGTTTGAGCATTCTGTCGGGTCACCCTTCTTTAGAATGGGCACAAATAGGATCTCTTCCTATAAGTTGGTCAAGTAGCTGTCTTCCAAATTTCCTGGCATAGATGAATAAGTGCTTCCAGTGCTTCATCTGCTTGCTGAAACATTTCAGCTGGTATTCCATCACTTCCTAGAGCCTGGGCTTTGGCTAATGCATTCCTTCAGTGCCCCCTGAGCTTTCCTTCAGCGGCACTGGCTCTTGTTTCATACGCTACCTCCTGAAATGGTAGATTGTTGGATACTTCCTTTGGGTGCAGTGAATTTTTGTATTCTTTCCATCTTCACTTGCTACTTCCTGCATCATTCAATATTTTGCCCAGATTGCAACTCCAGGCTTGAATTCTGTTCCTTCTGTTTCAGATATGCTGAGCATGTTCTGCCCTTGGGGATTCTACGTCTAGATCATTACACATTTCATTGTAATCTTTGGCTTTTCTTCTCAAGGCACCCTTTGGATTTTCCATTCAACTCTTTAACTTCATCCTGCTTCTATTTACTTTAGCTACTCTATAATTAAAAGCAAGTGTCAGAGTCTCTTCTGACATCTACTTTGTTTTTGTTTTGTTTTGTTTTGTTTTTCCAATGCCAGCTCATAGGGACCCTATAGGAGAGGATAGAACTGCCCCCTGGGAGTTTCTGAGAATATAACTCTTTTTCCTTTCTTTCTTTCTTTTTAAATAAATCATTTCATTGGGGGCTCTTAGAGCTCTTATAACAATCCACACATCAATCGTATCAAGCACATTGACATCATCATTTCGAAAACATTTTCTTTCTACTTGAGCCCTTGGTATCAGCTCCTATATCCCCCCTCCCTTCCCCACCCTCAAGAAACCTAGATAATTTACAACTTATTTTTTATCTTCATACTTTACACTACCCACAGTCTCCCTTTACCCACGTTTCTGTTATTCATCGCTCTGGGAGAGGGGGGGTATATGTCTATTATTGCAATTGGTCCCCTTTCTCCCCACCTCCCCCCACCTTCCCCCTACCCTCATGGTACCTCTACTCCCATTACTGTTCCTAAGGAGTTTATCTGTCCTGGATTCTGTGTGTTGAGATCTGTTATCTAGCATCTACCAGTGTACATGCTCTGGTCCAGCCAGATTTGTAAGGTAGAGCTGGGGTCATGATAATGGGGAGGTGGGGGGAGAAGGAAGCATTAAAGAACTAGAGAAATATTGTGTGTTTTGTGGGTGCTATATCGCACCCTGGCTGACTTGTCCTGTCCTTGTGACTCTTCTGTGAGGGGACGTCCAGTTGTCTAAGATGAGCTTTGGTCTCCTTCTGATGCCCCTCATTCACATCAAAATGGTTGTTTGATTTGCGTCTTTGATGCCTGCAACACCTCATGGTCACACAGGCTGGTGGGCTTCTTCCATGTGGGCTTGCTGTTTCTCTGCTAGATGGCTTCTTGTTTACCTTCAAGCCTTTAAGACCCCAGACGCTATATCTTTTGATAGACAGGCTCCATCAGCTTTCTTCACTACATTTCCTTGTGCACCCATTTTGTCTTCAGGGATCATGTCGGGAGGGTGAGCATCACAGAATGCCAGGTTATTAGAAAAAGTACCTAGGCCAATACTTCTATTTTTATGAATTAATATATTTATGTAAGTGCTCACCTTTGTTTATACCTCTCTCCATAGCTTTGCTTCCTAGATCTTTCCTCTGTTTCCTTTTACCTTCTTCCTGCCCCAACATTATGCTTGCCCTTCTTCTGCCTCTTAGTAATTCCTCTCAGCTAGATCACTGTTGCTCCAACACCCCCAGGATCTCTATGTCGTTCTCATTGTTGCTTTTAATTCCCTAGTTGTTCCCCTGTCTATGGCCTTGTGTACTCACTGCTCCTTTCCCCTGACTCCTCCTCTCTGCAGGTCCCTCAATAACAATCAGTCCTGTTGCTTTCTCCTCGGGCTTACTTTCCATGCCTCTCTTATATTGGTAGGCAAAACAGCAATAACAGGGACAAAACAAAAAGAAAACAAAAGAGAATAAAAAGAGAAAAAACAATAAAAAATAAATTAAATTAAAATGAAATAAAAAAGCATACATAATTCCAGGTCTGTCCTCAACCTTTATGACTATCTCCCCACCAGTCCTGGGGGTTCTGGGAATTGCCCCTCCTAGCCTGAAGTCTATTTGGGGAGTGTCTCAAGGGTTTTGTGGCTCTGCTTTGCTCCCCTTGCTGGTATGGTATGTTCCCTTCTTGGTTTGCCCCAATGTGAGGGTAGTCAGACTGGACACTCCCCCACAATGTGTCCCCAGTATTGTCCTCTGATGTGGTATGCTCCATCGACGGGACACCATGTCTCAAGCTGTTGTTGACCCTACAGTTCTCACTGTGACTTAGCAGCTCCATGCAGGGACGTCATCCTCTGGGCTTGGTGTGCCAGTATGGGATCTAGTCCCTCACTCTTTCTTTTTCCTTCTTAGTTTGCTTCTATATGAATGTGGCAGGCCAGCCCCTCTCCCCAACTTGCAGGTTTAGTGTGGTCCTCTGTAGCACATATTTATAGGGGTGGGCGAGGGGGGTCAGTTTCCCTTTAATTGGGGCCAGCTCTGTAGATTTCTCTGTTCATGAGTTGCTCCATGTGGCTACATTGCCCTCAAGGTTTGGCGTGCCATGGTGGCGTCTGCACTCACACTTCTGTGGAGACATAAATGATACCCTCTCCCTGGGTGGTGGATGAGTGCCCTACACTCCCAGTGCCCTTGTTTCCCTCTTTTTTCCCCCACTCCCTTTTCTTTCTCTCCCACTTCCTTTCCCCTTCTTTGTGTTAAAATGACATGTACATCCTAGGGTTTGGTCTGTCCCCCACCCAATTGCCTGTCCCTCAGCCTGTAAAGTGTGAGATAAGTGTATTTTCTTCTGTACCTACTGTGCTGATTATACTTTCCTCCGTGGACTCATGTTGGACTTGTCCTTTTGTGCTTGGCTGACTTTGCTTAGCTTAATTTCCTCCAACTCTTCTCATGAGATGATGTGCTTCACGTGATCACTAGTGCTTTTTGGTGATGCATAGTACTCCATTGTGTGGATGTGCCAGAGTTTTCTAATCCACTCATTTATCGGTGGAAATTTAGGTTGTTTCCAATTCTTTGCGATTGTGAATTGCACTGCAATAAACATTGTAGCACAATCGACTAGTTGTGGTCTGTTTCTTACCTCTTCTGGATATATGCCCAGTAGAGGGATTGTTGGGTCGTATTTGCTTTAAATAATGCCAGCTGGGTTTCCACAGTGGCTATACGTGTCTACATGAACCAGCAGTGGAGGAGAGTTTCTATCTCGCCATATCCCTTCCAACATTTGTTGTTCTCTGATTTTCTGATTTGAGCTATCATCAAAGGTGTTTGGTGGTATCTCATAGTGGTTTTAATTTTCATTTCTCTGATGGCTAATGATGAGGCAATATCTTTATTGGCCATTCAGGTCTCCATATTGAAACTTCTGTTCAGGTGTTTTGCCCACTTCCTCAGGGTGTTAATTATTTTCCTCTTTTTGCAGGCTAGGAGGGTATTGTAGATTTTAGTAATAAGCCCTTTGTCTGTTGTGTCATTGCTAAAAATCTTCTCCCTGTGTGTGGGTCCTCTTGTTACTCTCTTGTTGAAGTCTTTTGACAAACAGGTGTTTTATGCTTAGTACATCCCACTTGTCGATTTCAGCTTCATCTACGTGCATGCCCTTCCCTATTTCAGTTAGCCTATGTATTCCCTGCACCAAGGTTCTTGGGTTTGTCCCAATTCCTTCATTGATGGTCCTGAGAGTTTGGGGTTTTACTTCTATGTCTGTGATCCATCTTAAGTTTGTTCTGGTGCATGGGGTGAGGTAAGTGTCTTGTTTCATTTTTCTACAGGTGGATGGATCTCCATTGTTTCCAGCACCACTTGTTAAAGAGGGCCTCCACCTTCCACTTGATGTTTTTTGGGCCCTTGTTGAAAATCAGTTGTCTATATGCTGGTGATTTTATTTATGCGATTTCTGTTCTTTTCCATTCGTCTGTCATTATTCAAGTACCATGCTGTTTTGATCACTGTAGCTGTATAGTAGGTGTTAAAGTCAGGTAAGGCAAGTTCTCTAACTTTGTTCTTCTTCTGGAGGAGTTCTTTGCTAATTCTGGGCTTCTTCCCTCTCCATATGAAATTGGTGGTCAGTTTTTCCAATTCTTTTAAGAGAGTTGTTGGTATTTGAATTGGGATAGCGTTAAACTTATATAGTGCCTTGGGTAAGATTGACATCTTTACTATTTTGAGTCTTCCGATCCATGACCATGGGATATTCTTCCATTTGTAGAAGTCTCTTTTGATTTCCTGTATTAGGGTTCTGTAGTTTTCCTTGTATAAGTCTTTTGTTTTTTTGGTTAGATATATCCCTAGATATTTCAGTTCTTGGCTATTGTGAAAGATACTGCCTTCTTGATCTCATCTTCCATGGTCTTGTCCAATGTATATAGCAAACCGATAGGTTTCTATTTGTTGATCTTGTATCCTGCCACTCTTCCGTATTCCTCTATCGCTGCCAGTACTCCTGTGGTGGAGCTTTCAATGTATAGAATCTTGTCATCTGCAAATAGGCTAGTTTCACCTCCTCGTCGCTGAGACAGATACCTTTAATGTCCTTCCACTGCCTTAGGTTATTAGGTAGGACCTCCAGAAAATGTTGAAAAGAAGTGGGGACAAGGGGCATCTTTGTCTGGTCCCTTTTTTCAGTTGGATTACTTTTGGCTACGATGTTGACTTTTCATAAACAGCTTGTATTAACTTGAGGATTTCCCCTTCCATTCCTTAGAAGTACCGTGCGCTAACCAATTGTCCCATTAGAGCTATTCCCCTTCCATTCCTATCTTCTGGAGTGTCTTAATTAGGAATGGATGTTGGATGTTGTCAAATGCTTTTTCTGCATCTATCGATATTATCATGTGAGTCTTGTCATTTTTCTTATTAATGTGGTGATTAATGTTGGTGGATTTGGGGATGTTAAACCATCCCTGCATCCTTGGAAAGGATCCCACCTGAGCATGATGGATGATATGTTTTATATACTTTTGTATTCTATTGGCCAAAATTTTGTTAAGGATTTTTGCATTTATGTTCATTAGAGATAGTGGTCTATAGTTCTCTATTCCTGTGGGATCTTTGCACGGTTTGGGTATCAGAGTTATACTGGCTTCGTAGAATGAGTTTGGGAGTTTGCCATATTTTTCTATGCTCTGGAATAATTTGTGGAGGATCAGTGTCAGCTCCTTAAATGCTTGGTAGAATTCTCCTGTGAAACCATCTGGCTCAGGAGTTTTTCATTGGTGGTTTCTTGATAAACCACATCTATTTCTTTTTTGCTATAGGTCTGTTGAGGTTCTTGACATCTATCTTGGATAATCTAGGGAAGAATTGTTTTTCCAGGTATTTTTCCATGTTTTCTATATTTTTGAATTCATTAGAATACAGACATTCATAGTATTTTGTGATTATCCTTTTAATTTCAATGGGGTCTGTGTTAGTCTGGGTAGATTGGAAAAACAAATTCATAAACATGCAAATGTGTATAAAAGAGAGTTTTATATACAGGGTAATTGTACATTAAGAAAGCATCACAACCCAGTCCAAATCAAGTCCATAAGTCCAATATTAGCTCATATATCCTATACCAATCTATAAAGTTGTCTTCAGACTCACAAAACACATGTAATGATGCCGAATGCAGGAAGATCACAAGCCAGTGGATAGAAAGTCTTTGGATCCAATGGTGTTGTAAGCATCTCAGTCCTGGCAGGAGTCTCTATGTGGTTTTTCTGGCTTCAGAGGCCTGGTTGCATCAGAGTAGGTCCATGTGGCTTCTCCAGCTCAGGGCACTAGTGTAGTTCCATGTGTCTTGTCAGCTGCAATGTCTCCCAGGGAGTGAAGAGAGGGTGGGGGGGGGGGTGTCTCCTGCCTCTAAGGAGGAAATACTGTATTTCCCAGAGTTCTTAGGAGAAAGCCATGCCCACACAGAGGCCTGATTGGCCTCATGGGCTATGATCTGATTGGCAGGCTAGACTCCACCCATACACTCTTAATCCTCAAATTGACAAACAATTATATAACTACCACAGGTTCCATTGTAATTTCCCCAGCCTTCATCCCTCATCCTGGCTATTGATGTTTGCATGTATAAATATTTCTTATGCTTACTGGTTCCTGGTCTACTGATCCTTTGAGAATTATATAGTGCCCATCCTTTTCTCTTGCTATGGTTTGCACCTTGAGGTCAATTGTGTCAGAGATTAGGATCACAGCCCCTGCTCTTAAAGTTGCTGTTTGCCTGGTATATTTTCCCACCAGTCTTTTATTCTTAGTGTATTTTTGTCTGCAAGCTTAAGATCTGTCTCTTGCAGGCAACAGATTGATGGGTTATGTTTTCTGAGCTGGTCTGCTAACATTTGTCTTTTAATGGGAGATTTAGGCCGTTGACATTCAGAGTTATTGCCACCATCCGTGGATTCGTTGCTGTCATCTTGTACCAATTTTAGCTGCTGATATTGAACTTCTCCATTGTGCCTTCCCATAGATGTAGTCAATTTGATTTCTGTGTATTCCATTTGAGGAAGTCCATGTATATAGTCATATTTTGCTTGTTGAAAAAAAGATATTTTCCATGAATACGTCATTGGTTTTGTAAAATCTATCATGCGATCTCCAGCTTCATTTCTCTCACCAAGACCATATTTTCCAACTATTGTTCCTTCCTCTTTGTTTCCAACTTTTGCATAACAATTACTAACAATTATCAATGCATCTTTGTTGCATGTTTGATCAATTTCTGACTGAAGTCATTGGTCAAATTCTTCAATTTCTTCATTACTAATATTTATGGTTGTTACATAAATTTGAATAATAGTAGCAATGGTTGGATTTCCTTGCAGGAAGATAGACATAATCCTACCACAGACAGCATTGTACTTTGTGATAATTTCCTTTTTGACAATGAATGCCATGCCATTCCTCTTGATTGTTATTCCTAGCAATGGCCAATAGCAGTCCAATTCAGCTCACTAGTGCCTAAGATATCAATCTGTATGTGCTCTATTTCACTTCCAATTTTCCAAGATTCATACTTCGCACATTCCAAGTTCAAATCATTAGCAGATTTTCACACCTGTTTCTCCTTACCTGGAATTGTGATCCATCAGCAAATGAAGGTCTTGAAGGCTCCCTGCCCACAGGTTTTACCAAACCCATCTCACTATGGTCAACGCCACTCTGAGAAATCTGCTCCTCCTCGGTCACAATTCCAGTGCCCTACGACCCAAGGGACCCATCCTCTGGCACTATCTCTGACAATGTTCTGCTTCCTCCTTCCTCTGTTTAGTCCTTCAGTATCTGACAACGTTTCCATGCTATGCATAAGATTGTCAGCAGCTCTTTCCTTCACAGTGGAGCACCGAGTCCTTTTCATTGTCTATTCCTAGTCTGGAAGCTCCACTGACACCTGTTCACTTTGAGTGAGCCTGCTGGCATTTGAAATACCAGTGACACAGCTTCCAGCCTCACAGCAACACACAAGCCACCACAGTAGGAAAAACTAAGTGACCTAAAAGCAGAGTGGTCCAACATAGAAACTCAAAAATGGTTGCTGTTATAAATATTCTGTTTCATGTCTCAAAGGATAAAAAGTTAGATAAGATATTCCTCTATTAAAATGTACAGTTCAAAAAGAGAGAATAACCACATATGTATAGTAACTATGATATAAAACCAGAGAATGAGAAATTCGTTTTTGGGCAAAATTTACAAGGTGCAATGCAATTATTGGTGAGTGAGGGCGAAGAGAACTTGATTGAAGGGAATCTAGGAGAAAAGGTTTTCTGAAATTGGGAGGGGGTCAACATTGCAAGCAAATAACATGAGCAGTCAAAGGTTCAGGCAGAGGCAAAAGCCCCAAGGCAGAAAGACAGTCTATTGAGAAGCACTGAGTCATAGAATCCAAGTGTAGGAAGAAAAGACCTGTGATAATAAGGGGTGGGGTGGGGGGTGCAGGTTGTGGTCGACCTAGATGCCCGGCTAAGAAGTTCGTTCTAATTCATTGGTCAATGGGGACTCATTGGAGCCTGTTGAGCAGGAAAGTTGCTTTCTTTACAGCTGTGCCAGGCTAAATTAAGCATAAACAGTACTTTATAGTTGGAAAGGGAAGGCCCAGAAATAGCTCTTGACTCAGAAAGAGGCATAGGGAGAGGTAATGAGAAACAGGGCTCTGATCAAAGCAGGGAGGTTAATTAAATTTCTAATTATTGTGAAAGTCCATTAAAAACTCCAGTTCAGTAGAGATGCCCACCATGGGAAGGACTTAAAGCAAAATACTCTTCTTAATGACTGGACAGGTACAACAAAGGTGTAAGTTTGCTTTTCTGTGGTGCAGAAGCATTTAAGGTATTTATAAATATTAGGCACACATATCATGTCCTCTGTAAACCCATCCTACCAACCAACACAGAGAGAGAGAGAGAGATATCTGTAAAATTAGGACAGTAACTCATCCACAGGGCTTTACATAGCAAATAATGGGTCTCCAATTTTGACCATTGCGCAAGTCTGAGATAACTTGTACCAGGAGTAATATAGGTGGATAAATGGAGAAAGAAAAAAAAAAAGTAAACCTAAGCAGGCAGGTCACAACCCAACTATCAGTTTATTGCACAGTGTTTACAATTATGGTGCTATGATGTTGGAAGCTACATCATCAATATTTCAAATATTGGGAGGGTCACCCATGGACAGATGTCAATGGAGCCTTCGCACAAAGACAGACTAGGAAGAAATAAGCCAACGGACACCATACGGGCCATGGCAGAACATTGTGAGATATAGGCCTGAAAGATGTGCCCCCTAGGTTTGGAATTCACTTGAAATACATCGTGACCATCACAACAGACGTGATGGTACCAATATCTGCAGATAGCGCAGGACCAGGCAACATTGGTTTGTCTTGTACATGGAGTTGCCATGAGTCCGAGAGGGCTTGACAGCCACTGATTCAAGCAACCAGCAAGTCGGACTGGATGTCAGATGCTGGGGGCAAAGACAGTGCGCTGTGGACACAGTGATGAGACCTCCTTGTCAGGGAAAGCAGCTGAAGGAGGAGAATCAAATCAGATATAAATCTAATGGAGCCAGAGATTTGGTGACTTCTAGAGTTGAGCAGCTTAACGTTTATTTAAACTACAATTAGTGCATGGGGAAATAATGCTTACAATTTGTTGGTTGGGACTGCAGAGAATGAACTGAGATGGGAGCCCAAAAGACCAATAAGGGGCTCTTTCCACAAGAGTGCCAGGTTCCAGAGAAGCTTGAAGAATTGTGGGGGAAAGCTGTTACTCCCTCGGCAAATAGGACAGGACCACCACGTTCAGCCATGGGAGCTGATAAAGCCATGGCCGGCCTGTCTCTCCGCCTGAGATGAGCGGACACTCTCCTCCTGTGCCCAGACTAAAGCCGCAGAAGGCAGCAGTCTGCGAACTTATCAGTTACTGCATGTGCCCAGCCCTGTCCTCCCCTCTGTCTACGAATAACTTGGCTGATGTGTTAAAGCTTCTTTGTAAACCTTTATATTGTGAACTGTCCCTTTGTGTGTCATGCTGGCAGGAGATGCAGGCGACACGACAGGAAGAGTGTTTAAACCTGCCCCTAATAAAGTCCGGGGCCCTGGAGGGTCTGTACCACAGGCACCCCATGGTCCGGCTGCATCTCTCCTTCTTCTTCTCTATGAGTTTTTCTCATTGCAGATGGTATCCCTCTCGAAACCATTAGTAAAGAACGATAAGAACCAGTCTCTACATTATCTTACAAAGAATAACAGAGCTTGTTTTCCAACCAGCTGTCAGATTCGAGAGTCAGAGCTGCCTCAGAAGTTTCTAAATGTGGAGGCTGACTCCCCCAAGGTGTTCTTTAGTGTTCGTCAGGTACCCATTCGTCCTTGCTGCCTGAGCTAGGAGCACCGACGGCCAGCACTGGGCTCAACAACATACATGTTACGGATCCAAACCAAGCCTGTGTGTTTGCTAAAACAGTGCATGATCACAGAGCCAGACACTGAGTAGGTGCTCCATAAGTAAAGGAATAGCCAAATACATAGATGAATAAGTAAGCAAAAACATAGGCTCAGAACACCCCGGGGACTGCAGACAGCAGAGGCCACTGAAATCTTCTGGGGAAAAATCAGCCATCACATATTCAGGCTTTTACACAGAAAAGAGACTTATATGGCATGTTATGTGCAAAGTGTCGTAGCAACAGTGGCCCTCTGTGATATTACAGAAGCAATGGAGACATTAAAAGATTCCCTGAATCAAATTATTTCTTCAATTCCAACCCATAGAAGAAAATACAGGCACCAGACAGGCTGGTTGTATGTGTTCTCATCCTTGTTCCCTTTCTTTGAAGCGCCAGTTTTCCTGAACCAGCTGAAGGGCAGTTGGTGTAGCTCAGCCATTGCTCCTGGTACTTCCTTAAGCACACCCAACTTCCATTCAATGAATGAATCAAAAATGGGTTGCCTTGACAACCGCTCACCTCACTCTAATCAAGCATCCTGAATGACCTGGAGCGCTTCATTGAGATAAAAGCCTGAAGAGCCCCCAGCGCCTTTCACACTGCACCGGCCGCTGAGAGGCTAACCTGAGCCACGCACTGCAGATAAAAGCCTTCCACTCCACCTCCCGCACCTCTCGGATCATGCACGCAATTCTGAACGCGAGAAATCACATGGAGAGGATTCTTACCAATGCGCCCATGAATTGTTTTATTTCCAGTAAGCGTGGCATCGTGAAAAAGATGAAGCGGTCTGCTCCGGAAAATATATACCGTCTCTAAAACCCTATAGAGGGCGACTCGGAATCCAAATCAGCTCGTGACCCTGGGTGTGGGGTTTGTGGTCTCAAGAGGGAAGCCTGGTGGCACCGTGGTTATGCTCTTGGATGCTAACGCAGAGTCAGCCCTGGGAACCCACCAGATGCTCCGCCGGAGAAGGACATGGCAGTGTGCTTCCTTAACGATGCACAGCCTGGGCCTCCTGTGCATCAGGTCTACAGTCCCTGTACGTCCGAAGCCGTTTTTATTTACGAAATTCCATTAGTGGGTAACAGTCCCATGAAACTGTACCACTAAATCTAGGCTGTCTCTTATTTGAGGAGCCAAAGAGCTATCATTCACAAATTCTCAGATGCTCTGGTCTGGTCTGAGACAGACGACCAACGTGCCCGTCAGCCATAGATAGACCCCTAGGCTTGAAGTCCAAGGTTCTAGTAACAAACCCAGCAGGATGAAAATAGAAAACCAAACCCAATTGTTGCACATTTCCTATAGCAGCACCACCACACAGGCAAACAGTAAAAAAAAAAAAAAATCTTAGGAAAAAACAAAATCTCTGTATTTGTTCAAGAATTACACCAGAATAAAACTGGGACAAAATATTCTCTGAACCAAATCAATATTTCATTCCATTCCAGCCTTCCAAAGCATGAAAAATGGACTGATAATGTAAACAATATCAAGATTCCCTGGAGTCGCAGCACACCTCATAAGCAGCTTTACATTTAGGGGATAACTATTTTAAGACGTTTTCACTGTTATTGTAGAGACATTTATTCTATGATCTTTGATGGCTTGCACTCGGGTTCCTGCAGGAAAGGAGTCCTGGTGATGCAGTAGGTTCAACATTGGGTTGTTAACCTCAAGTTAACTGCAAGTTCAAGTCTGCCAACGCATCGGAGGAAGAGAGGTGATGCTGTCTGCTCCAGTAAAGATTTACAGTCTTGGGAATCCTATGGAGCAGTTCTCTTCTGTCCTATGGGGTCGCTGTAAGTCACAACCAATTCTATGCCAAGGGGCAGTCGATGGGGAAATAGGAAAACTTGAGGAGAGTGGGGATGGTTGTTTTTCCTGACAAAGGTTAGAGAATAATGTGACTTTTTAAACTGCCTGCATGTATAGCTTCAGTAGAAGACAATGCAACTGTAAAAAAAAGCATTCATACATGATGCTGCTAGGCCCAATTCAGAGCTCACAACCTTTGAGTTGTGATTAATAGTAAACTATAGGGATGTTGGCACCTCTTAAATGTCCCCAGTAACAAAAGAGTACACCCCTTGGAGTATGATCCCCCATGATGGAGTTTTCTAGAGAGCTCAAATACTAAGAAAACACATTCACTCTGCCATGACCCATGCTAGGTACTGGGATTCTGGCAAGAAACATGCCCTTTCTGCCATGAGGTTCAGGCTAGTGGAGACAAGAGACTATGGAAAGTGTACTTTGTAGAGTACAAACCCTGTGTTGAGGAAAGGGCAAGGTACCGAGTTGGCATGATCCCTCACTCAGAAGGAGTTGATCAAGAGACTTCCTAAGCAAAGATACGATCCCTGGTGGCGTAGTGGTTAAGGTTCTGTGCTGTTAATCAAAAGGTTAGCAGTTTGAAACCACCAGCAGTTCCTTGGGAGAAAACTAGGACTTTCTACTCCTGTGAAGAGTTAGTCTCGGAGGGTCACTATGAGACAGCCTCAACTGGATGGCAGCGAGTTTGAGTTTATGGGAAGCAAGGAAAGGTCATTTTTAAGACAAGGCCCAGCAATGTATCCAATTTCTTTTCCTTGTGGCTACATGCCAACTTCCGGAGCAGACGCTGTGGCACGGTGTACGACAAAAGGTGTCATGTACTCTCAAAGACCTTCCCATCCAGTTAAGGAGTTTACCGGTTCCCAAGATCAAACATCCCTCGAAGCAACACACTGGAGATGAGTACAAGATTCAGGAAAATCAGAAGGAACATGCAAACCGAGAAACCCTGGACACAAAGCTTCCCTAACACTCAGATGCACCCCACAAGCAAATCAGTCATCTCCATACCGGGCCCGGGCCATTTATGTCTCCAGTCAGTGACCCACTTCCAGCAGCGCCTTCCCGCGTCAGCTTTCAGAAGAGGCTACTTCAGCAAGAGAGGCGCTGGGCAACCTTCTTTGGTGAACACGTTTGGCTACTGGCAAGTTGGAGGCATCCTGAAAGAAAGTGCTGGGGTCACCATCTAAAAATGTCACCCGTTTGGAGCCCATGGTTGCTGTGAGTCAGCGTTTACTTCACAGCAACCGGTGCTTGTTTAGTTCATCCCACCCTTCCCACTTGGTCGAAGTCTTTGTATCTGCCAAACACCCCAGATTGCATGAAATATGCCATCCAGACCACTGGCACTGCCCCACTGCTGGTTCTCCTTTTGAAGCCACAGAGGCCAGCTTTGAGGGCAGCGAGCCACGTCCTCAGAAGACTCCTAGAGCTCTTTGTCAGTGCATTCGTTATGAGGTTCAATGTCACCTTAAACTTCCAAAAATAAGCACTAAGCGCACTAAGCTGTGCGCGAAGAAGGACGAAGATTTGAAGAAAGACCGGTAATGGCCACTGATGTTGTGCCCTAACGACGAGGAGGCAGTCATGGCAGATCCATAGCGCAAGTCACCAAGACCTTCCCAACTGGTTCTAGCAGCTTCGCTCCACTAACGTGGAATAAAGACACCTTTTTTCTTTTTAATTCCAAAATACAAATTCATCCCAAATATTGGAGAGCGTTTTTAGATCGTTAGGCTTGCTTATTTATGTTCTTAACCAGAGACATCGCCCCCCCCCCACCCCCCCGCAAAAGAAAAGATGGGAATATCTGTTGGATTCAACACAGAGGATATTCTGGTGTTCAACGAAATCATTTTCAAATAGCTTGAGAACTGGTTCAAAACAGTGTTCAAACAGTGGCTGCTTTTTATTTTTAAAAATACGCATTTGGTTCCTGGTTGCTAAGTTTAGTTTTTTACAATGTAATTCGGGAGCTGAGGACTTGGTTTGTTTCGTTTCAGTTTGGGTTTCATGTCTGGTCTCAGTCTCGGCTCTCTACTCCCGTTCGCTGGCTCTGACAAGGCAGCTTGCGTGCTGGCGTTTGCTAGTTCTTGGCAATGAGAAGTGGGGCAGGTGCCGTGTCCTTAAACGGGCTGTGGCTCGCCAAGGAGAAACCCAGCACAGTGCACACAATGGTGGCGCTCGCTGGAAGGAACCATGTAGCTCAGGCCTCACGGCTCGAGAGGAAGAAACCAAGGCCCAGCTGGCGGTGCGGCTCACCAGAGGCAGCACGATCAGACAGACGGAGCACACACTTCTTGATCTCTCACAGTGTAGGGGGCCCTTCCGAGCAGCACGCGTTAGGTGAATGAAGAGGCGTGGACAGTAATATCTCAGAGTTGCTTTTCCATCGAGGCCATTGAACTCACATTCCAGGGATGGGAGCACAAGGTTGTCAAGCTATTCCTCAGCATTGCTCATCCCAGCTCCTGAGGCTGTGGCTAGGGCTAGACTGCAGGGAACCTCTCCAGATGGCCAGGGGCTGACTCCGAGAAGCCTGGGGTGGACAGAGGAGCCAGCAAGTATGTAAACAGAACTAAGACAGTCACATTGGCCGAGCCTGTAAGTTTTACCACCATCACTGTTGCCAAGGCAAGGCAGGTGGGCCCGGCGTTGGCTTTCAGGCAAGAAAACTCCCCCTCCTCTCTCGACACATATTTCCCTGCCTACGTGTGGCTTTTAACAACGGCACCCCTTTGGCTGCTCCGAGGCAGTTCATTTTAGCCAGATTCTAGCTAGGCAAACTAACCTGAGCTATGTGCAGGGGCCATGGTGTGACCCTGGACTCCCTGTAGGAAGGCCGCTACCTCGAGCGTAGAAACGCGGAGAGGCCAAATTTTTAAACAGACCCGCAGCCCCTGCTCTGCTTCTACCCGCTCACACATGGTCACGTGTTCAGGGCTTCCTGGCGCCTCTATTAAGTACAGCCCCGAGGACTCCTGCCCTCCCTCCCATCTGTGTCACCCCGTGCCTCCCAAGCCAGTTTCAATGGCTCTGGGAGCAAGCCCGCATCCTTTGGGAGGTAGTCACGGGATCGCGGTCCTAAAGAGGGAGAGAGAAAGCCTTCAACGGCTTTTAACTGCCCGGAGCAGGAGAAGGAAGGGGAGAAGCCACGGTCTGACTCCATTTCTGTTTCCTTTCTCCCCAGTGAGTTCTGTGGCGGATTTAGCCCGCCTCCCCCATACCACCACACACAGACACCTTTATAGTCCTAACGCCGCAGCTGTGATTCATGATGACAGCGCCCCATATGGCACCACTCACTCGGCTCCATCAAGTAGCATTAAGCTCATAGTAAGGTATTGACCCCACGCTTCTCTGACAGTCAGACTCCAGGGCTCGGGGGCTATCAGTCTGCCGGTACAGGCCTCCGTGCAGAGGACGCATGGGCCAAGGGGCCGGGGTGCATCCATTTAAACACGAATGTAAATGCCCTCCAGCCTTTCTCCATTCTAACATCACAACCTTGGTCCTGAAATGTCTCTTACTCCCTTCCCCTGTTCCTATACCTTGAATATTATCTAAATCCAGGTGACTTGAGAGCTCTGTTCTAAACCAAAACCCTGAGCTCGCTGCCATCCAGTCAATGCTGACTCACAGAAACTCACAGTAGAACTGCCCCTATGGGATTCAGAGACTGTTAATTCTTTAGAGGGTAGAGCACTTGGTCTTTCTCCCGAGGAGGGTGATGGTTTCCTCTCAGATCACAGCCCACCTCGTAATCACTATGCCACCAAGTCTGGATAATCCAAAATCCATCAGGATTGGGATGAGCCTATCTCACTGAATTTTCGAATCTCCCTGCCATATCAAAAGCCCTAAATGAACCAGAAGTCTCAGAAAGGCCTAGGAAGCGAAGTGCTCTCAATCAACTTCCAACATTTGTTTGTGTATTTCAGTGTTGTAGGACACAGCTTGTGAATTGTGCCCATACAAGGTCCTTTGTCTGAGGCACAGCAATGAGCAGATGTAAGGTGGTATGTACAAAAGAAAGGAATCACTCTGTTTGCAGCTTGAAGTGATGGATGTGGTGTGTGTTAGACTGCCTCCAAACTGCTTGTGGTCTGGGGAGGATTACCATCTCGTCTGAGCTATGGGGTTGTCAGCTGTCAAGCGAGGATAAAATCACCACGTCGTTAAGTGTGAGCAGATGGGACAAGCTGGTGTAGGTAAAGCCTAGCACAACATAGGTGCTTAATATGTGTTGGTTTTCTCCTCTTTACTCCGTTTTTGCCATAAACCATAGGCTGGTTATGTTGGTATCCACACTCTTACAGCTCCAGGCACTGTGAAAGATCACGAATAGTAACGGCATTTTAATGGTGAGTCACATTGCCTGCTTGGGGTGAGGCACACTGGGGAGACTGGTGCCTTAGCATCTTAGAGCAATGGGACAGAGGCACACTGTGATTCCTCTTTTCACTGAGAGGAGCCCATTTGCAGCCTTTTCTAGCAAGGGGCCACTTGGGGAGAGAGAAAGAGAGAGAAACCATTCTGTATAAAGGCCACCCAAACCTGCCTTTATTACAATGATTTCATGAATATCCCACAATGTCCAGTGGATATTATTCTACACAGATATGAATGCCTGGCTCCAACTGTCAAAACAAGATGCTGCCACTAGGGAGTTACAACAGGCCAGCTCTCTGGGCGCTTCCTACCTTTGGAAAAATTTAAGGTGGTTCCATCAGGAAAGGTCAACCACGAAGCTATGCCTGCGCCTGTGTGGTCTGTGAGCAGAGTGCAGCCCAGGGGAATCCCTGCAGAGGCAGGAAAATCACGGCCAAGGACAATTCCTTTTAAATTGCTGCATGAGCTCTCACAGCTGGCTGTGAAAAAGGGCCATGGGGCGAAGAGAAACCGCACATTGGCGCCTTCCTAAAGCGGCACCTGGGGCATGTGCAACACCTGTCATACCTTAGCTACCCTGACAGGGTGCCCACCAGAACCCTTTGAGAACACAGGCACATCGGAGGCAGCCAGGCCCAGGGAATCTCCGGGCTGCTTCTCCAGCACAGCTCCATGTAGCAGGCACGGGAAGCTCATTCATGAATCTGTAAGTGATTCATCAATTCATTGAGAGGAACAGAACTGGATTTGCCGCGGTTCCACTGTGGATTAATCCCAGCGAACCCAAGCCCTTGTTTTCTGTGCACAGAGGACCTTGACTGCTGTGCTGAGATGGTGTGTCAGGCGGCTTTGTTGCTAAGCAGAAATATATCCAGCCTCGAGTGCGCGCGAGAATATATATATATATAAGCGTGGGGAGGTGTATCGCTTCCCTCCCTCTCCCTTCCGTGCTCTGCCATCTCTAATTAAGGCTTCCATTACATCTACCCCCAAGGCATCCAGAGGCAAAGTTTGGACCACAGCATTTGCTCGATAAACAACCAGATCTCACAAAGGTCAATTTCATTTTTTTTACATGTTCCCCTTCAGGAACCAACAACTGTGCAATGTTTGCTGACATTTCCAGCTCGGACTCAGTAAGCAGTGTGCTGTGGATGCCATTCTGGGCCATCCACAAGAAAGCATAGGAGGTTAAAATGTTCCTTAATGGGACACAACTCTGCAGGGACCAGTACAGCATCCTAGTGAGATTAATAGACTCATTAGATGGTCTGAGTAAGCTTCACATACTGTAAAAATAACCGTATAGAAAGATGTCTCGGTGAGAACCCACGGATCAGGGAGAAAAATCAGCAGTAAGGATTCAGCTCTTCCACAGAAATATCACTGGGAACTAGGGACCATCTTTGAGGCTATGAAGCAGTCTGTTAGCGTCTTCACAAATATCCGCCAGAGCAGAGTGTGAAATGCAAGACATCACCATCAATCTGCCATAGGAAGAAGAATTGCATCAACAATATGCATTGCTCTCAGGTTCATAGGGAGGAATTCAGCGTGCCAGTAATGGTCAGTAAAAAATCCCACTAGTTTTGTACCTCAGGAACTTGTCTGGATAAAGCGGGGTGGGGAGGCTTACAAATCACAGATCAACCTATCCAGCAGCAGAAATCCACTAAGATGCCTGTGGAGATCAAACAAGTTTATGGGTGAGGCAAAATAATTTATTTGACCACAGTAAGTCTTTTGTTCTAATCACCAGGAAAGGGCACAGTGACTGTAAACAATCATCTACCCCTGATAGAGGATGTCCAGGCCTGCAAAATTCATCCAAGAGTCATGGGACGCTCACCATCTGTGCGTGCACCATCTGTCTGCACCACCAGCAGGTCGGGCAGCAACCTAGCTAAGACTGCACTTCCGACTGCAACTGCAAATGGATGTTAATAAATGGATCAGGCAATAAAGTTTTATAAGTACAAATCTAAGAATGTAGATTTTAATGACAGCTGCAAAATATGTTGGAATAGGGCCAGAATAATAAAATAAATTCTGACCAATACATAAAACATGCATACATACAAACATACAATACATAAAACAAACATACATACATAATGGCGGTGGGGAGCTTACCAGCTCAGACCTCCTGGTTGAATGCATTTGAAATAAAGACTAACATTGTGAATCCAGAATAATACCAAGCACTTGAGATACAACAGAGAGAAGTTTAACTGGCTCACAGTTACCAAAGAGCCCCAGCCCCAGCCTCTGCAAAACAAAACAAGCGCAGACTGTATAGCTGTATAGTGAGTGGCTATAAGAAACGTAGTGGTGGGAGCAGCCACCTTTGAAAATCCGCCCTTGCAGCTAGGATCTTCATGTGATGAAGCATGGCACCTACGACAGAAGCAGACATTGAGTTTTCCTTTCTTTATGGCAGTCAGGCCTTGGAAACTGATAATCCAGCTCAAACGCCTCCGCTTTATTTGAGATATCTGTTGCTCCAGCCCCTCTCTTCCTTAAAAGTTTTTGTTTTGTGATTAAAAGGGGGCAAGGCCCAATTGCGATAGTCCTCCCGACATTTGCTCACCTTTTGCCTTACGTGATGTGAGTGGAGCTGGCAGTAACTATCTTGCAACCATGAGGAAAAGGCTAAAAGAATCACAGAAATGCCCTGATACTGCCTGCGAGGGATTGAATTATGTCCCTAGAAAAAAAGCTATGCTGAGACTTAGCCTCTGGTTACTGTAAAAGTGGCCTTGTTCTGAAACCAGGTCTTTGAAGATGTTATCAGTTACGTTCACAGGAGGTCATACTAAAGAGGGGTGGGTACTAATCAGTCCCACAGAGGGAAAGAGACATGGGGGGAGACTGTCATGTGACTTTGAAGCTACAAGCTGAAGATCTGAAGTTACCAGAAGCAAGGAGAGACTAAAAAAGAGAGTTACCTAAAACCTTTGGGGAGGACTTGCCTCTAGAGCTTTCTGAGAGAATATGGCTCTGCTGATGCCCCAAATTTGAACTCCCAGCCTCCAGAGCCCTGTCATAATAAAGTGTTGTTGTTACAAGCTACCTGTCTTATAGTACTTTGTTACAGCCAACTTCTACATTTCTTAGCAGCTAAACCAACATCAGCAACTGTCACCTCCTGATGTGGACAACTGAGTGAGCTCCAAAGAGGTAAAGAGACTTACTCAGGGTGGCACATTCAAGTATTAATAGACCCAGAACCAGAACACCAGGCTGCTGGCTCCTGGACCGCTGTACCTCATTGTCTAAAAGAAAAGTGCCAATTAGAGGCGCACAAAGTAACAAAGCTGGTAATGACGATAATGGATGATGACGTCTTTTCAGAGGGCATTACAAAGAGGACTGAGCAGCACCGATGTGAAGGAGCTTCTTCAGTGTGTAATTAACTGCTGGCTTCCTTGTATTGCTCCAGTAAGGAGCTCAGCGATGCTCTACCGAACAACCTTCCAGAGGTGGTTGGGAAAACAGATGTGGCAGATTCGATGTCTTATCATCTTCGTTGCCAGCTAGAAGGAGCCTAGCAGTAACCTCGCCCAGTCTCCTGATTTGAAAGATGAGAAGAAAAGATGCTCAGGGGAGCAGAACTAGCCTGACCTCACCAGATGCACTGTCTTTCTCTGCTGCCCCCAGAGACACGCTTTCCTGGACCTTCACCTGTCCACCTGCAGCTCCTTGTGCCCACGATGTTGACTATCTTTCTCAGCCCTTGAACTGCCCTGCTACTTCTGGAGAGATACGTTCATTCCTAGCAAGAAATGCACCAAGGCCATTCTTGTCCTCCGTTATTGGGAATGGGGGTCTCACTCTCCAGACACAGCCTCTCAGAAGCGGTTTCTCGGATGCTATAGCTTACATTTGCTGGCAAAATTCAGAAGCAAGATAGACACAAATGATGTCATTTGTCTCAATATCTAATATGAGCTTTTCAAAAACTCAACCCTAGTAGAATCATAAAGGATCGTAGCACTAAAAGGGTCCTTCCAACCAAAAAACAAACTCATGGCCATTGAGTTGATTCTAACACACATCAACTATTGTATACAGGGTTAAAAGGCTGTGAACTTGTACAGGAGCAGAAAGCCTTTCTTCAACACATTTGCTTATGCACCCACTTTGTCTTCTGGGAATTACTTTAAGTACTCAAAGGGCTCGGCAGCACACTGAGGGAGAAACCAATTAATCCAATCTTGAATTTGCACCTCGGTTCTCTCTCTTTCTGCCATAACATTGCTAAGTTCCCCTCTTGAGCCCTTTGCCTCAAGTCTTTCTCCATAACCTCAATCGCTAAGATTTGCTTGCATATTTTGCTAAAGCCACTTGCTCATCAGAAGATCACTGTATCCTCCTATAGGAACCTGGCAGATCACTTTACCTGGACAGTGGGCTTGTTGAAGAGAGATAAGGAAGCCAATATCTAGTGGTTTGAACCCATCCAGTGACCCTGTGGGAGAAATGCTGGGGAGGTCTGTTCCCATAAAGATTACAAACTAGGAAAGATGAGGGGTTCCCAAAGTTCAGTTTGCCCATGAACTTTTTGAAGCCCCATCGTCCTATGGGGCGGTTCTACGCGATTGTACGGGGCTACTGTGAGTTGGAATCAAACAACAATTCTGTTAGGTTGCTACTAACTGCTAGATCTTCACAGCAACTGAGTCTTCGCTTCCAGACTGTCTGTGACAGCCTGTGGTGTAAGGCGTCTAGCATGCAGTCAGCACCCCACGGTTCTAATCCCAGCTGTGACATGAAAAGGGGACATAGTCTATTTTAAGAAGCCGTTTCTTTTATCTTCTCTGTTAATTTTGTATGATTAAAAGTAACAATGTGATCTCTACAAAGGGAAAAAAAACAGTGTGTTCTCATTGTTTAATTAACTGAAAGGTGGTTTTAAACGTTAACGATATGTGAGTACCTAAAGGATAGTAGTGCCAAGTGCTCCTTTCCCCCACCCCACCCCTTTAATCACAAGGCAGAGTGAAAGAAATTTTTACTTTTAACTAAGAAGGATTTACTATAAAGAGAAAGTTCATAGATCTGGTAGCAACTTAGAGGAATAATTTACTGAGACTATGTAGAAATGGTCCCAGATTCCTGTACATTCCTTTAAAATTTTCAGGCTTGAAATTTATTCACTCTCTGTGTGATCTTGGTCATTGTAGCGTCTTTTGATGCCCGCCTGTAAATTGAGAATAATAATAATATAGACCTCACGGTTTTCCTTTGTTAAGTCCTTCAGTACTTGGTATTAGATCATTTTGTGTTGTATTTGAATTGGTGGCATTATGGTACAAAGTCAAGAGCATAGAATTTTGGATTCTAACAGTTCTAAATTGGAATTCCAGATCTCCCAGTCAATGAATTTCCTTCAGAAAGAGCACTAACTTTACTTAGGCTTATGTTTTTGTTATATTAAAAATAGGATATTTCCTTTAATACAAAATTATTTTGAATATTAAATGAGATAGGCTGTGTAAAGTATCTCGGATCTAGCCAGCACCCACTCAACAAATGTGAATTTTTTGCCTTTCATCAGACACACACACACACACACACAGAGGCTTTTATCTGTAATGAACAGTAAAATGTTGACAAATTCAAATCCATTTTTCTATATGCAAGGTATGTGGAAGCCAAATACACTTGTGGAAATTCAAGTTTATTTTTGTTTACTCATAGACAATGTTGACCTTAAAGAAAGCAAAATATTGAACACAGAATCAAAGATTCCCTTTAACAATTGAAGTGTAGACACACCCCTAAATGATCGTCATGGGCATTGGCATTGTCAAGGGTTGAATTGTATCCATTGTATCCACCCAAAATATGTGTCAACTTGTCTGACCCATGATTCTCATGGTCAGTTATGTCATGATGAGATTTGGCAATTGTGTAACATTGTGATCTTCCCATGATGTGACCTGGTGTGATCAGACAAGCAGTTGGAAAGATATAATTAGGGCAAGATACAATGAATACTTTTACTAAGGTCACTGCCCTGATCTTAACCAGAGGGAGTCTCCCTAGGGGTGGTCTGTACCACCCTTTATCTTACAGGAGAGAAAAGTGAGCAGCAGAGGAGGGATCTGACTACCTCCTCTAGAAAGGGGTCCTCTAGGTATGAGGGATCTGACTCCCTTCTAAAAAGAAGAGCTGGAATCAGAGCATGTCCTTTGAACCTGAGTTGGCTGTGCGGTGAGCCTCTTCAACCCGGGGAAGATTGATTCCACTACACATGAAGATTTCCAAGGAGTGTCAGGCTCATCGATGTGGAAAGGTGACAGGAGCCTTGCTCCAGGGCCAGCAGTCTGAATTGGGACATCAAGCCTCCTAAACTGAGAGAGGATGCACTTCTCTTCGCTGTAGTCATCCATTTGTGGTCTTTGTGTAAGAGCAAGGCCAGATAACTAAGGCAGTGGTGTTGCTGCCTTCCGAGAGTGGTGCCTCCTGGCTTCAGTCTGCACCACAGCCTCTGAATTCTACTGCCCTTGTATCAGGCTTCAGCCCCCACACAAGGTCAGCCTCGACCTTGCGGTTACAGAGCCTTCCCGCCCATGTTTCTGCGTCTCTTTCCTCCCTCGGGGATGAAGTACTGATTCAACACACACACACACACACACACACACACACACACACACACACGCACACGCACACGCACACACATACATTATAAAGACAAATTTACGTTTTAATTTGTATTTTTTTTTAAGTTCTCCTAGGACATGGACCACTGGGGATTTAGTTATAAATGGCATGTAGCAGTATGCATTTAATGAACATTTAACCAAAGAACAGAAACTGCTACTATACATGATTTCTTCCTTTCTTTCCTTCTAACCACGGATTACTATAAATCCAATCTGTCATTTCTTTTTAACTACATTTCCCATAAAATCACTTATTTTATGGCTGCCATGACATAAGCACTACTGTTTCACCTTATGATTAATAAAGTAATTAGCACCAGTTCTCATATTCTCCGAAAAGGCTGGGCTTCAGATATTTCTGTTGCATTAATAGGTTTTCTAAAGCAACGTGGGGGCCCAGGAAGGCAGCAAGCTGAGGCCTGCAGAGCGCATTTTCTAAGGTACAGCATGGAGATCAATTGATAAATCACGTCAGTCTGGGTTAGTCATCATACAGAAAATATCATTAGAGAAGAAAAAAGGAGGAAAGGATGCAGGCCGGGGTAATTTGTTTTTCATTGTTGATTTATGTTATAGAACTATTCTTGTAGTCAATGACCAAAACACAAAATGCCAGGGGAATAGACAAAACTCTAGAAAAGAAGAGCCTATTATAAAGTGGTATGTGAAAAACAGACAAAAATGGCAACTCTTTTGAAACCAGCATCCCATGGAGTTCACTGGAAATGGTATTTCTGACTAGGTTTTGCTGGGTCCTTGGGGCCGTGCCAAAGGCAAAATTGGCCCCTCGGCTCTGTTACATCCTTCCTTCCAAAATGTGCTTTCCTAGCAGGTCTTTGAGGATGCCTCAGGGGTCCAGGTCACAGTGAGGGTGGGCTGGGATGAGGAGCCACTGTGCTCCAAGGAATCTCTGGGCTGGCTTCTCAGAAATTTCAGGATGCTGAGCTCAGTCACAAGGGAAGCTCAGGGCTCTTGTGGTTGCAAAATTGAGAGAGAGAGAAAAAAAAATTACATTTAGGCATGGGCATTGCTGAAAAACAGACCTCCTCTGTTTTCAGGGCTCGCCTTGGCAATCTGTTAGAGAAGTTTGGTTCTGGGACAGGCTATCCATTGGTTAGCAGCCATATACTCACTGATTGTTATCCTTCGATCACTCGTTCACCCCATGATCATGCGTGCTCTGTTGGTCCTGGACTTGCTCTGGGGAGACAGAGTCTTGTCTATGGGGCCATAGAGTGTTGTCTATAGTAGTTTGAACTTGAGAGTCAGAGAAGTCTAGATCCAGATGTCACCCATCCTTTATTAGCTAAGTAGCTTCATCTAAGTTACTTGCCTAAAATTTCCCAGATTTCGAATGGGGTTAATAATTGCACCTACGCAAGATATGACAAAATACCAATTTATAAACTATCAAGGGCTCATGAGGGAGGGGAGGGAGGGGGAAAATGAGGACCTAATGTCGGGGGTTTAAGTGGAGAGAAAATGTTTTGAGAA
>NW_022103906.1:44340890-44346436 GCF_000313985.2 Echinops telfairi | reverse complement strand
ATGTACAAATGCGCTTTACACAATTGATGTGTGTATGGATTGCGATAACAGTTGTATGAGCCCCTAATAAAATGTTTTAAAAAAATAATTGCACCTACATCATAGGCTTGCCATGAAGTTTAAATGAAGCCATTCGTGCGAGAGAGTGGGCAGAAGGACCTGGCTCATCATGAGTGATCAATAAACAGACACGAATGCTGCTATTGAGATATTGCCACCAACTCATGTACAGGCAGAGGTCTAACTTTTGGCTGTGTCCCCGGTTTGGGGAATGAATTTGTACAGAGTCATCTGAGAGCTCTCCTTGAGGTCTCTCTGGGATCACAGTGCAGGGCTACAGATCAGAGGAAAGCAGCAAGTTCATAGAAGTAAAAAACTTGACAATGGTCAACCAGGGTTCTACCAAGTCCTCTACCCAAATCAGACAAACAAATCCACTGAGTCTCTTTCTCTTTCCCCTTCTTGCCCCTTTCTTTCTCTCTCTCACCCCTTCCATTGGGCTTGTCCTTCGACCTGCTTCCAGTTTCCAGAAATAAGAAAAGGTGTTTTCCACATTTCTGAATGATCCTTGTCATCAATCAGAGTGAAGCAAGAGTCTGTTGCTCAGAAGAAAATGAAGCATAATCCATGGACCCCAACTCCTCAGAACTGGGACGTCCTTCAGAGGAAGTACATCTCCAGCATTTTTTCGTCCGATAAACAAGTTCTCCCTTCCAGTGTCCTGAGTGTGCCCAAGACCCCACAGGTGTTGGCAGTGTGCTAAGTGAAAGCTCACCCTCTGTTCTCTGGTTGCCTGACTCCCAGAGTCCCAAACCAACTAACCAATC
The DNA here is from genome assembly GCF_000313985.2 of Echinops telfairi. Taxonomy (NCBI): domain Eukaryota; kingdom Metazoa; phylum Chordata; class Mammalia; order Afrosoricida; family Tenrecidae; genus Echinops; species Echinops telfairi. The sequence goes on along the minus strand of NW_022103906.1, from coordinate 44,345,609 downwards.
AACCAAAGGAACCCAGGCTATCCATCTCTAGGGGTGCAGATCACCTCTGCTTTCTCCTTCTGAGCAGCTAGTCAGTGTGAACTGCCACCTTGCAGGTGACAGCCCAAGACTTAACTCATGGCACCAGCCGGGGTCCTTTGTAACCATCCCAAGGAGTGAAAAATCACCCCTGTGGCACTGCCTTATCAGTTACCTCATAACTGCTCCTTGCCCTTGGGCACGAGATGCTCTGTCAGAATTTTTTTAATAATGATTCATTCAACAAAGAGGGAATTTGTCAAGAGCAAGGATCACTGTGAACATGTTTGACTGCAAGTGAATTTGTCTTTGTTCTCGCTTTCCCCAAAGAGATTACAACAAACCCAAGCCTGTCTCAACTGTGTCTTTAGTCATCTCCCATTTACCAGATCCCAAAGTGGGGTCTGGTTGTGCAAGTCCCCTCCTCCAAGGGGGAGTTGGTGGTAATTTCAAGAGCATTGAGAACCACAGAGTCTGGAACTTCAAGGGGGCCCTGAGGGATACTCGAGAGCAAAGGAGAGTGGACTTGCCTCCTGACTACAGACGCTGTCTTGGACTACGTAGGCTGGGCCAACCCCATCTCAGTGCCCACACAGACTGGGTCCACACACCTCAAATTTTCCTATAGCCCCCTGACCGTTCAAGGAGGCTCTGAGACACTGTCAATTCTGTGTCTCACTGCCCCACCTCTGCCCATAAATCCCCAACCTGATGCTTCTGTTTTGGCAAGACGGGCCAAACAGAATTCCAGACAGTCGCTGAGGAGCAGGGGGAGATGTCTTGAATGAGAGAACAGAACTAGTTCCCCTCTTTCCCTTCCTTCCCTGGTTCAACACCTAGCAGTGGGTCTCCACCTCCCTCATGCCGCGGCCCTTTCATACAGTTCCGCATGTTGTGGTGACCCCCCCAGCCATAAAATTATTTTTGTTGCTACTTCCTAACTGTCATTTTGCTACTGTTATGAATTGGGCGACGCCTGTGCAAGGGTTGTTCGACCCCCAAAGGGGTCACGACCCACAGGTTGTAAACCGCTGATACGGAGGATAGCATCTGTCATGCAATGCAGGCAGAATTTTGCAATTAAGTTGGAAACCAGCACACATTTCTCATTAGCTCACTCCCACCCACACACGAGCATTGACAGTTCAGCTAAACCTTTTCCTCTACCTACCTAACAGGTCTGTTTGGGGTACAATCCCCCGTTATTAAGAGGTATCATCCCACACAATTATTCGCTGCCCTCCAGCACACACACCCCCTCCTGTGCCCAGTCAAAGGAGAGCCACCACGTGTTTGAATTCAACACCAGAAACAGCGGCTCTGTCTACTAAAATCAAGAGACTAGGGCAAGCTTTTCTTCTCAAGCCAGCTGGAGGGAGACTCTTACCTACTCACCTTCCTTTAAGAGAAGGGAAACCCATCCTGGCAGATTCTCTCTCCAAGCCTCATTACATTCTGGCCTGGCCCCAGAGGGCAGGAAATCAGCTCTAGCTACTGCATAAGCCGCGGGTGGGGACCATTAATCACTCTGCTGCACTGGTCACAGCCTGACTTTTTGTGCAGGATGTTCCTAAGTGTCTGCGGTAGTGGAGGATCCAACCAAGCGGAGACACATCAGTACCCACTCCCAAAGGAGACAGTCTGGTTTCAGATGTAAATCTGATCCAAGATCATGGATCACTTGAAAAATCAAGGACAATGGCGCCCCTAGTTTACCAGCAGTCATGGTCCCAACAATGCCGTCTTCAGATAGGGTTGTGGGCAGCTTTCCAAGGCACCCATTCTGAGCCCTTGTCCCTCCAAAATGTGTCGACCCACTCACTCATCCTGTGGCCTCTCTGGTCTCTCTTGCACCTTCCAATTGCTTGTGTTCCTTTTCTAATACGAGCCAGGAGGGCAGTTGAAGAATAGGGTGTGTTTTAAAGCTGTTGGTAACTCTGGAGAGATTCATAAATACAAATGCCTGGTTCGAAAATTCTCATCAGATCATAACATTTATAGCTTCTTTGCATTGAATGGTGGTATTGGTGCAAAAATATTGAAAGTACCATGGACTGACAAAAGAACACGCAGATCTATCTTGGAAGAAGTACAGCCAGGATGCTATTTAGAGGCCAGGATGCAGGGCTCCCTTTCATGTACTTTGGATATGTTATCAGAAAAGACCAGTCCCTGGAGAAGGACATCATCCTTGGTAAAGTGGGGATGGGTGTGGCATTAAAAAAAGAGGAAGGCTCAACAAGACGAATGGTAAGGTCTGGAGCCACAACTCTGTTTTGAAACAAAACTCTGTTTTGATGTTCTTTGCAGCAAGAACTCAACCGGTCATTTTGGTCACTCTCCACTATTCCCTGAGATTATTACTTGGGAAGCAATTTTAGAACGTGTACTTTTGCTTTCTTAAGAGCTGGTTCAGAAAGCCAGCTCCCAAAGAATCCTCTGAGCAGATGCTTATTCAAGAGAAACCTTAAAATCACACCCGCCCTCCCTGAGTCACACAGAGGGCTTCCTAATTGTTTCCAGGTCCTCTGTATCCAAGGTTATGATGACTTCGTAACATAAAAAAAGAACACTATTTGAGGAATGAATGCAATCTGCCAATCCCATGGACTCTCACCTAATTTTGTAGCATTGCTTAAATGTCAACCAATCACTGAATTTTTTTATGGAAGTTCCTTGTCTTTTCTTTTAAACACTCCCTGAGCTGTTTCCTTAGATCACAGAGTTCAGAATCCTTGGACTTAGTGATTCCCAATATGCTAGTTGTTTGGTTTTTTGTTTCATTTTGTTTTTCTGCTTTACTTTTTATCCCCCTCTGCTTTACTTTTATCCCCCTCTGCTTTAATTTTAATAGAGATTCCAGTTTGCCCTTTGGCAGCCCACGCATACCCTGGGTCTTTGCTCTGCCCAGCTCCTTTCGGTTGTGCAGGTCTCTGTAGGCAATCTCAGTTTCAGTCTCAGTCTGCTTGAGAAATCCACATTCCTCGAATCATAGAAGACTAAAGTCTTTAAAATCCTCCACTGTGCCTACCCTTGCACATACACAGGTCTAGGAGATCTCTTCTTCTCGGTCTCCTTTAATACCCAAGTCAAATCAGTGTCCCCACTCTGACACTTCTTGTCCTGAATTACAATGAATCTCTTCCTTACCTTTGCTCCTACAGAACTCCCTTCATACCTACACTTGTTCCCTCTCACTGGAGTTGCCTGACTTGCCTTATAGGTTCCCCAAGGCCCAGCACCTCATCCTTCATATTTATATTCCCTACAGGTCTTGCACAGAGTCTTGCATAGTCTAATGCTCAGCAAAGTTTTGTCAAATTAGAAGTCACCTTCCCAAGGAATGCTAGGCTGAGCAAAACCATTACCAACACCTCAGTAAACTGTGGCGACTGTAGATGTGCAGGTAAGTTAATTAACAGCCCTTACAACTTCTATGCTTGACCTCTAGACCCCCCCAAAACTGCTACAACACAAAAGTCACCCCATGGCTACAGCCTCTACTTTATCTCATAAAAAATTCTTGTCCCAGGAAGAGTTCTTTCTTGACGTCAATACCTTAAGAACATCATTCCCATTTCCAGATCAATTTTCACACCATGGAGAGTGTGGATTCTGTGGTTAGCAGCCCAGAATGAGACCCACCCAAGGTTAGTTTGCAGATGATTATGACAGGCATTCTAAACCTTAGTTCGGGCTCGTTTCTTATCCCCCCTCCTGCCTTGTGCCTTTATTTTGTTCAGTCTTGAAGTTATGTCAATTGCTCATAATTTATGTATCTTTCCAAGATGCCTGGAAACCTTTCTGGAATGGAGTAAACATTGTGCTGGCCTATTTGCAAGACTAGGCTTAAGCATAGGAACAATTGTGAGGACGACACAGCAGAGTAGTGTTCATTCCGTTGTTCAGAAGGTTGCTATGTAACTGACTTCATGGCAACTAACAACAAGAACAGTATCTTTTGTCAGCTGACACCCCCACCTCTCCCTTCTAAGACTGGAAAACACACTTCCCAAGGTACCATTTTCCCTGTCTTCTGAGTTAGAGTTTTCTATGTGTCGGGGAAGGCCAGCCCCCCACAACTAATCGTGGGTTCGATGGGTGCAATTGTACGGTTAAAATATAAAGAGATTATAATAAAGTCATGGAGAATAAGGAGAGATGGACGAGAGATTGAAATAATGGAGTCAGACACATTTCATGGTAGCATGCTCACCTCAGCCCCGCTCGGTGATCCACTTGTAGATGGGAGACAAGAGGGCAGGAGAGGGGGGGAGGGGAAGGAGGACAAGGGGAGAAGGGACACAGGGGAGGGAGGACAGAGGGGAAAGAGCCAAAGAGAGAGGACTGTGGGAGAGAGACGGGGAACCAGGGGAGAGGATGGGGGTGGGGGGTAGGGGAGGAAATGAGGGGAGAGAGAGCTCTTTATTACTAACCAAGGCTTATATATCTTTTGGGGTGTGCAAGCCCCCTAATTACAGGTAAGGACATATTTCACAGGAAGGGGTTGTGCTATAGGTACTACAATAATGAGAGGGGGATGATCTAAGGGTATACACTCTATAGGAAGGGGAGGAGTTGGGGGTACACATTTGACAAGATGGGCGGATGTATTAGTCTAGGTACTTTGGAGAAACAAATCCACAGCAACTCATGTATAAGAGAGAGTTTTATGTAAAGAAAATGTGCATCACGAAAACA
>NW_022103906.1:44328815-44340189 GCF_000313985.2 Echinops telfairi | reverse complement strand
AGACAAAGCTGGGGAAAAGTCTTTTTATATCCCACATCTATGGACAAGAACTCACCTGAGATTTGGAAGAAAGAAGTAGAAGCCAATATTCTTCAGACAGATTATAGTCAAATATGTTGACAGATAAGAGATTCCCAGCATCTTCATCTCTACAGAAGACAGTTGATGGGAACTTCTTGGAGAGCAGTTCTATTCTGTTCTACCGGGTCCCTATCAGTTGGAATGAACTCGACAATAGTGGATTGTGGTATATGCCAGTTGCTACTATACTCTCATTTCTAAAGGCATTTTCCTAGACATAGAATACTTACTAATAATGTCTGAGTGTGTGAGCATGTGTGTACATGTGTACACACACACACACACACACACACACTTAAGCCCACATCATTGTAATGAAAGCAAAGATAATACCCCTTAGAGATATACTTAAAGAAGCCACTGACTACATCTTGTTGCACAATACAACTTGAATTCAACACTACAGGATTTGTAAACAACAAGCTAAGGTAAGGCATGACCCTTTAAGTATTCTCCAGTTGTGTAAATTAATTCCACACTTCTGTTTCAGTTTTAATATCAGATTACCACATTTATTTTGTTTCTTTTAAGTTTAAGCAAACTTTAAACTGTGTCTTAAGGGATTATGAAAGTGATGGTCAAGTCCTTATTTGCACTAAGGGCAGTGGGAAAACCATTAGGGTGGTTCAGTTTGCTTTGTTTTCTACTAACCTGCTTTGTGAACTCGAAAATGTTACCAAGCCCGAGTTTTCTCACATTAAAGAAAGGTGGGGAAGGTGTTTGAATTGCTAAACCATTAGCTTCTTTCCAAGTCTGGGAGCTTTCTCCTGTGGTCAATGCAAATCTTCGATTTCTTTGGCTGTGTAAGCCTCTTTGTTTCAGTTTCTCTGTAGGCTTGAGAAGCAGTCTCAGGGAAAATGATCCTTGAAGAAGACCCTCCTCCCCTCTCCCCCTGCCCATGGAAGTAGGCATCCCATACACAAAAGGATCAGATGACCTCACTTGGGTTCACAGACTGAGGAGCAGGCGCTGCCTCCTCCCCATGGACCCCACTGTCTTTTTGTTTGACCAGCTGGGAGGCCCACCTCAAGTATTTTTAGTTGTAAAGGCACGTGGACTGCTGCCGGTACAGTTTCCTGATGGGCCATCTCTCTATTTTGTACACAGAGAGCTTGATTTACAACAGAGTCTAATTACAAAATCCTCTATAGAGACATACTCTGTACTGAAAACACCCATCTCATGTTGTAATTGCATAACACAGAGCTACCCCACACACTGGAGAAGATTCTTTGCAGCATTGCTGCTCTTGGGCAGACCTCACACTGCATCTTAGGCCAGTTCCTTTTTGTCCCACTCTCTCCACTCAGCCAGGAACTCTGGCCCAGGTGGCATTTAAGTTTTAAAGGCAATAGTTGTGTTTAAACTTGAATGTTCAAAATCCCGTTTTTCTCTTAGAAGAAGAAACCAGTCCACCTTTCTTCTCTCTGACCTGTTTAAAGGCTAAGTCATTCTAAACACTGTGTTCCTACACTCTATTGTTGAATAAATGTTCTAGGGAACAAAGACCCCAAATTCAAATATAATTTATAAAGACACATTTTTTAAAAACTTTCTTTGGGGGCTCATACATCTCTTATCACAATCCATACATTCCTCCAGTGTATCAAGCACATTTGCACATATACAACCATCATCATTTTCAAAGCATTCTCTTCCTACTTGAGCCCCTGATATCAGTTCCCCATTTCTTCCCCCCGCCTCCCCCCCTCATCATCTGTCATGAACCCTTGATAAGTTACAGATTATTTTTTCCATAGATTACATTGTCCTCTGTGGCCCCTCACCCACTTTTCTGTTATTCAGCCCCTTGGGAGGGGGTTCTAGATTGATCCTTGTGATCCGTTCCCTCTTTCTCCCCCTCCCCTCTCCTAATCCTCCTGGCATCACTACTCTCATTGTTAACCCTGAGGGGTTTATCTATCCTGGATTCCCTGTGTTGTGGGCACTTATCTGGAGCAGTGTATTAAAGTCATGATCATGGGGGGAAGGAAGCACCAGAAAACTGGAGGAAAGCTGTATGTTTCATCAGTGCTATACTGCACCCTGCCTGGCTTATTACTTCCCTGTGACCTCTCTGTGAGGGGATGTCCAATTGTCTACAGATGAGTATTGGGTCTCCATCCCATTCACCTTGGATATGGTTTTATTCTGGGACTTAGATGCCTGATACCCGATCCCATCAACACCTCGTGATCACATAGGCTGGTGTGCTTTCTTCCATGTGGACTTTGTTGCTTCTGAACTAGATGGCTGCTTGTTTATGTTCAAGCTTTTAAGACCCCAGATGCTATATCTTTTGATACCCGGGCACTATAAGCTTTCTTCACCACACTTTCCCATGCACCCATTTTGTCTTCAGCAATCGTATCAGGAGGGTGAGCATCACAGAATGCCGGATTATTAGAACAAAGTGTTCTTGAAGACACATTTATTAAGACGTAAATCACCACCAGTCTGTCACTTTGCCATCATGTGGTGGCTTGTGTGTTGCTGTGATGCTAAAAGCTATGTCACTGGTGTTTCAAATACCAGTAGGGTCACCAAAAGTGAACAAGTTTTAGCAGGGTTTTCTGACTAACAACAGACTATCAAGAAGAAATAGGCTGTCCAATTCAGAGGAATTAGCCACTGAAAACCCTATGGATAACATTAAAACGTTGTCAGATACTGAAAACCTCATAATTAGCAACATCAGAACACTGTCAGAGATAATTACAGAAGAGGACCCCTCATGTCAGAAGAGGAAAGGCTGCCTACTCACAGTAGAGTTGACCATAATGACGCAGATGAAGTAGAGTCAGCGGGAATAACGCCTTCAGGACCTTCATTTGCTGATGGAGCGTGATTCAAAATGAGAAGAACAGCTGCAAACATCAATTAATCATTGGAACTGGGAATATATAAAATATGAATCCAGGAGGATTAGAAGTCATTAAAAATTAAATGAAATGCATAAAGATCAGTGTTCTAGGTTTTAGGGAGCAGAAATGGGCTAGAATTGGCCATTTTGAATCAGAAAATCATATGGTTTAATTTGCTGGGAATTGCACAATTAAGAGGGTTGATGTTGCATTCATTGTCAAAAAAGACAATTCAAGATTTGTCTTCAAGTACAATGATATGTGTAATAGGATAACATCTATCTGTGCACAAGGAAATCCAGTCAATACATTATGATTCAAATTTATACACCATTCAGATTTATGCAGTAATGCAAAAATTTTTTAATTCTACTGATGCCTTCTATTTGAAATTGATCAAATATGCAGTTAAGCTGAATTGATAATTATTGGTATTAGAATGCAAAATTTGAAAACAAAGAGCAAGAAACAGCAGTTGGAATATGTGGTCTTGGTGATAGAAACAAAACTGGAAATTACATGATAGAATTTTGCAAGGCCAACATGTCTTTATAGCAAGTACCTTTTTTCAACAACACAAAGGCAGTACACATGGATTTCTCCTGATGGAATACCCAGAAATCAAATGGACTACATCACTGAGAAGAGACCACAGAGAAGATCAATATCAACAGCTAAAACAAGGCCAGGGGCTGACTGTGGAACAGACCATTAATTGCTCATATTTAAGTTCAGGTTGAAATTGAAGAAAAACTTTTTTTAAATTCATAAGAGCCAAAATACAACATAGAGGATATTCCACCAGATTTTGTGAACATTTCAAGAACATATCTGATGCATTAAACACTGAAAGAAAACCTGATGAGCTGGGGAATGGCATCGAAAACATCATACATGAAGAACACAGATCATTAGAAAGACAAGAGGAAAAGAAAAGATCGCTATAATTGTCAGAAGAGACTCTGAAACTTGCTTTTTATTGTACAGCAGCTAAGGCAAGTGGAAAAAATGATGAAGTCAAAGAGCTGAACAGAAAATCTCTAAGGGCAGCTTGAAAAGACAAAGTAAAATATGATAACGACATGTGCAAAGACTTGGAGTTAGAAAAGCAAAAGGAAAGAACACCGTCAGCACATCCTGCATAGAAAGAAGTGAAAACAATTCAAGCCTCAAGTTGCAATGTTGAAAAATTCTATAGACAAAATATTGACGATGCGGGAAGCATCAAAGAAAATGGGAAAAATACAGTCACTGTACCGCAAAGAACTAGTTGACAGTTCACCATTTCAAGAAGTAGCTCATGAGCAAGAACCTATGGTGCTGGGGGAAGAAGTTAAAGTTACACTGAAAGTATTAGCCGAAAACAAGGTTCCTGGAATTGATGGAATACCAATGGAAATGTTTCAACAAGTGGATGAAGCACTGGAAGCATTGAATTTTCTATGCCAGGAAATTTGGAAGATAGCTATTTGGCTAACTGACTGGAAGAGATCCATATATGTACCCATTGCAAAGAAAGGTGAACAATATCATTAATCTCAGATGCAAGCAAAATTTTGCTGAAGATCATCCAACAAAGCATGCAGCAGTACATTGGCAAGGGGCTGCCAGAGGTTCAGGCTGGATTCAGATGAGGATGCAGAACAAGGCTTTATCGATGCCGATGCCAGACGGATCTTGGCTTTACGCAGAGAATGCCAGAAAGGGGCTTACTAGTGTTTTATTGACTATGCAAAGGCATTCAACTGTGTGTACAAACTATGGAAAAATGGAAATTCCAGAACATTTAATTGTGCTTGAGGAATCTGTAAATAGATCAAGAGGCAGTTGTGTAAACAGAACAAGGAAATTTTGTATGCCTTAAAGTCAGGAAAGGTATCCATCAAGGTTGTATCATCCCACCATATTGTTCAATCTGTGTGCTTCGTAAATAATCAGAGAAGTTGGATTACATGAAGAAGAATGTCAAGGAAGGCTTATATGTAGATGACACAACACTGCTTGTTGAAAGTGAGGAGGAATTGAAGCACTTGCTGATGAAGATCAAGGATTGGTTGCAGCCTTGAGTGTGGAACCAAAATCCTCACATCTGAACCAATGGGTGCACCATGATAAATAGAGAAAAGATGAAAGTTATCAAGAATTTCATCTTGCTTGGATTCACAATCCATGCTGATGGAAGCAGCAGTCAAGAGAACAAACAATGTACTGCATTAGGCAAATCCACTGCACAAGAGCTCTTTAGTGCTAAACAGCAAGAGTAGTACTTTGACCACTAAGGTACGCTTAGCCAAAGCCATGGTACTTTCAGTCATCTCAAATGCATGTAAAAGTTGGACATTGCATCAGCCTGACCGAAGAAAAATTGATGCATTTGAACGACGATGTTAGCCAAGAATATTGAAACTTCCATGAACTGCTAAGGAGGAAACAGATCTATTTTGGAAGAACAAATCTCTCAGAATGCTCCTTAGGGGCAGGGATGGTGACACTTAGTCTCATGTACTTTGGACATGTTATCAGGAGAGATCAGTCCCTAAAAAGGGGCATCATGCTTGGTAAAGTGGAAGGGCAAAGAAAAAGGTGAAGGCCCTGGAAAAGATGAGTTATTACAGTGGTTCCAACAATGAGCTCCAACATAAAGACCATAGTAAGGCTAGTGTAGGGCCAGTGGTGTTTCATTCTGATGTGCACAGGGTTGCTATGAGTCAGAACCAACTCAACAGCTCCTAACAATAACAGCAACGTTTGTTGAGTCTTAAGCAGGACAAAGACAAAGACAAATTATCCAGATGAGGGAGCTCATCAACATGAAGCCATAGGGTGTCCAAGGCTTTACGGGTACTTGATCACTTAAATAAGACATGGAGAACAAAGGAAATCGTCACAAAATCATCAATGGCAGCAGATCAATGCATGACAAGAACAGATGGGACCCCACAGTTGGAAAAGGGAACATGCTTGGGATATGTACACTCTTACATATTAGAATGGCTTACAAGATTAGCTCAGTATCTCGGTTTGCACCAAGGGCACACCCAGGCAAGTCTCTCAAGGTGAAGCTTCCCATTCTTGCCAGGGCAATGGGAGTAGTAGTCATCTACTTTCAAGTACACTCTGCCTGAGGGCAAAACTTCTCACATGATTGGTCAGTGGTCACAAAGAACTCGATGGAGGCTGAATCCACGTGGAGATTCAAACTGCACTTAGGACTTCCACTGTAAACCATGACCTTCTACAAACCCGTTGTTGCTACTGCTGTTGTCAGGTGCTGTTGGGTTAGTTCCAAACCACAGGCACTCTATGCACAACAGCACAAAACACTGCCCGGTGCTGCACCACGCTCTACAAACCTAGTACTCAAATGTTAAGCTCTAACATACAGGATGAGAAGACTGACTATGAGGGGTCACTTGAAGTTCCAGTTATGCAATCCTGAGTCCGTGAGCAGGAGGGTGGAGGAACGGATATCAGAATCATAGCAAAGGGACACACTGCAGGTATCTCTAGAAATGGACTCAGATAGCCATGTTTGTGCATATAAAATAATCAGAAGTTCAAACGAGAAGGTCTGCAACTCAATTTAATGTAGTGTACATGTGTTCCTTACCCCCCACATTTTGTTAGTACAAAATCATAGTTCATTTCAACAACTACTGATCAACACCTACTAAGTACAGATAATAAAGATATAAAAAAGAATAAGACTCAACCCTGCTCTCAAGCCTTAGAGGCTGCTGGGGAGATGGAGCTCAAATACAGAACCTCAGTGTAAGTGTTACAACGGAGTTGCCAAGAGTTAGCACGCTCGGCTGCTAACCTAAAGGCTGGAAGTTCAAGGGCACCCAACATGTTTCTTTAGGGATGCCTGGTGATCTACTTCTAAAACAATTCGTCATTGAAAGGCTTTTGAGCACACTTCTATTCTTACCCATACATGTTCCCATGACACTGATTGCCTCAATGAACAACTCGTTAGTTATAACCTAGTGAACTGCTGTGATAGAACTGAGATCTGGAGCTGCGTTCTGTAATGGAGGCAAGAAAACGGAAACTAAAGTATAACACTGGCAGGAAACAAGCAGGTGCTAAAATATGCGTTCAAGGCGATGAAGTTCTGTGAGGGCTCTTCATAGTGGACAATATGGAAGAAAGGCTATTTGAGGACAAACACTGTAAAAACTGAGTAGAATTGTTGAGGAGGAAGGAGCAGGTGGTGAGTCATCAAAAAGATCTGGCCTCAGATTTTTCCAGTTCAGGAGACAACATTCAAGCAGAATTGAAGTGGGGGGTGGTACTTACAAGAGTGACCCTTTAGTGGAGAAGGTCTAAGTAAAGCTCTTTAAATGTTGTCATGATCCATTTAGAAAATCCTCAACATTTCTGACAACAAAGCATTTTATTGATTGCCAATAAATCTATTGGGAAGCCAGGGAGGAAGGGAGAGAGAGAGAGAGAGGACCTGGAGTTCCAAGATGTTAAGTAAGCAGGCTCCGAGTACACTGTCTCTAAGAGGCAAGGGTGAAGCCCCAACTCAAGAGTTCTGGACCCCAGACTGTTACTATTTACCAAAGACCAGACAACTGTTGAAAAAGGAAAATTCAAGATTCAAATTATCTGAGCAGGAGGAAGTGGATCCCGAGTGACGCACTGGGAAAGTGAAAATCAAAAGTCTGAAAGCAGATAGAAGCTGTGAAGAATTTAGGAATAGAGTCATGCAACATGGCCATCTACCTCAGACGGCTCAACCCTTGTACTAGAGCAGAATGTGTTTCAGTCGTATACCTCGTTATCTAGGACTGTGAGAGCCCTCTTCAAGACTAGGAAAGAGCAAAGAGCACGGAGATTCCCATCTTGAAGGTGATGAATTCCCGGGAAGCGTTTCTCTAAAGGCTGCCGAATGCTGATGGAAACTTCACAAGCCTCTAGACGTGAGTGGCAGTGGAGGAGCCTGCTGGGCAGGCGCTAGAACAGGATGCCCTTCTGAAGCTCTTCCGCTCATGAGAACTCATGGTCATAACGTTGCTATGAGTAGTCTCAAAGGCCAGAGGGTAGCACTTTCTGTCCCCAAGTCGGAACTTGCAGGCACTTTCTCTCTTTAATCCACAAGAAAAAAGCAAGTGAAGGATGATGAATGTGTGGGCAGAAATCCAATTTTATAAGGATTTCAGCAGATACAAATTGTTTCCTGGGTAAGGGCTAATGCCAGCTAATAGGCCAGTGCTCGGTACCAGGCAGATGACCTAGCAGCAGTTTCCTATTTCTGTTGGCCATAATCACAACTTCCATCTGCTATTTTCATCCTCCTCCCAAATTATTGGCAGTGCCAGTCTCATTTTCACACTCCTACTTCTCCTCACGGATGTCGGCATGCCTATTTGACATAGGTACACAAAAGCTGGGGCATTCGCGCACCAAACTAATGGGAAATGAAATCTGTACAAGGATAAGCCTAATACCCAACCCCGTTTTTCTCATACCCATGCACCTTCCATTTTGGTTTGCTCAAAGGCAAAGAAAATGGAGCTCCTTTAAATTTATGAACTGACAAGGTTCTGTGCAATGATGAATCACTGCTCGATATTTCACTTAAACCTCAGCCGCTGAGCTGGCTCCTTTTACAGCTCTTTTGGGGTCATAAGAATTCATCAGAGGATCATTCATGGCCCTGAGCCCCAGCAGAAGACAGAAAGCTAGACAGGGCCAAGGTCAGCTGTGCAAAGAGACGCTGTGCTGCAGAGACCTGCTTCAGAAGGCAAAGACATCAGCACAAGAACTCAACTCCATGATGGGGAGTTGGAGGCGTTTGGATGTTAGACTAAGACGGCCTGCTGGTGTTGAGCGTTAGGCATTGCACTGCTAACCAAAAGGTCGGTGGTCTTGCTCCACAGAAGAAAGAATTCCAGGCATGCTAGCTGATGACTGAGAGATCACTACAAATATTAAAATAAATGTGTAGTAAATTTTGAATCGGATTATGAATTAGTTTTATATATTTGATAGAACCCAAAAGTTAGAGTGCAGGTGACTATAAAGGCTTTAAATACCTTGGCAATGTGCAAGGGAACAGGCAAAGTTTATTTGGAAACACCTGGCTGAATGATACCATGGCTAGGGAGTCCATTCAGACTCACAGCAACCCTAAAGGAAAGAGTAAAAGTGCGTCATAGGATTTCCAAGGCTGTAAATCTTTAGGGAAACAGATTGCCACATCATTCGCCCACGAAGCAGGTAGTAGGATTGACCATGAACTTTAGGTTAGCAGCCTGTGCTAAATGATCATGCTCTCGAGCGTCCTGACTGAGTTATGAGGTGCAGCAATGAATAAACTAACCAAACCATCTGGGACCAATTCCAATACATCAAAGCGTCTGTCCTTCTCTTGAATGGATATCAGCTATGGCAGAAGAATGTATCCACTCCTGCTTCTGCTCCACAATTAACAGTTGTCAGTGACAATATGCAAATCCTCTCCTTTGGCTGTTGGTTGGGTTAGACAAAAATGGCATGGCCAAGGCAGGCCAACAGGGACAGATGCCAACACAGGGTCCTCCCTGATTCATGCCCTCTCTAGGCTTCCACCCTTCCTCAGTGACCCAATTGTGAGTCTTTGGTAAGCTGCTTGGCACTTTCCATTGTTCTTGTTGTCATTGTTAGGTGTATAATCAGTTCCAGTTCATAGCAACCCTGTGTACAACAGAACAAAACATTGACTGGTCCTCTGTCATTCTCACAATTATTGTTATATTTGGGCCCATTGCAGCAGCCACTATATCAATCGATCTTGTTAAGAAACGTCCTCAACCAAAAAGCTCTCCACTTACTTTGCATAACATCATTCTCCAGCAATTGGTCTTTTCTAATTACATGTCCAAAGAATATGAGACAACATCTCACCATCTTTGCTTCTAAGGAGCATTCTGGCTGTACTTGTCTCAAGACAGATTTGCTCATGCTTCTGTCCGTGGTGTCTTTAATACCATAATTCAAAGGCATCAATTTCTTTCTGGGCTTCCTTATTTATGTCTAGGTTTTGCATGCATTTTAGGTGAATGGAAATACCATGATTTATGTCAAGTGCACCTTCATTGTCAAAGTGATATCTCTGCTCTTTAGCACTCTCAAGAGACTTTTTGCAGCAGATTTTCCCAATGCAATATCTCATTTGATTTCTTGACATTGCTTCAATTGGCACCGATTATGGATCCAACTAAAACAAAACCCTTGACAGCTTCAATAATTTCTCCACTTATCATAATAATGCTTATTGATCCCATTGTGAGGATTTTTGTTTATTTATATTGAGGTATAATCCATACTGATTTACGAGTGCTATAAATCTTTCCCACTTTCAGCAAGCAAGATTGTGTCATCTACATACCACAAGCTGCCAGTGAGCCTTCCTGTAAGTCTGATGCCAAGTCCTTCATATGGTCCAGACTCTTCGATTAGTGCATAGTATATGAAGAAGCATCGTAAAAGAATACAACCCTGATTCACACTTTACCTAATTTTAAACCGCACAGTTTCCCTTCTCCTGTTTGAATACCTGCTCTTGGTCTAGGTACAGGTTCTGCATGAGTATAATTAAGTGTTCTGGAATCCTCATTCTGAACAAAGTTATCCATAATTTTTTTATGGTCCACACAATCAGTTGCCTTTGCATAGTCAATAAAACACATGTAAGCATCTTTCTGGTATTGTTTGTTTTCAGTCAAGTTTCATGTGGCATCAACAATGATTTGCTTCATTCCAGATCCATTCTCTTTTGAATCTAGCTTGAATTTCTGGTAGTTTCCTGTTGATGTGCTGTTGCAACTGTTTTTTAAATTATCACCAAAATGCCACTTGTATGTGATATGAATGATATTCTTCAATAATTTTTCCATTATGCTGGATCACCTTTGTTTAGACTATGCAAAAATATGGATCTCTTCCAGTTGATTGGCCAGATAGCTTTATTACAAATGTGTTAACAGAGATGAGTGTGTCCTGTATTGCACCCATCTTGAAACATCTTAAATTTATCACTTCCTGATGCCTTCCCTTCATTGCTTTCATTGTAACCTAGATTTCTTCCTTTAGTACCATTGATTCTTGATTATATGCTACCTCCTGTACTAAAAATACTGACCAATTATTTTTAGTACAGTGATTCTATGTAGTCTTTCTTTTCTTTTTTAAAAATCTTTTTATTGGGGACTTGTACAACTCTTATCACAATCCATACTCCATCCATTGTGTCGAGCACATTTGTACATTTGTTGTCATCATCATTCTCAAAACATTTGCTTTCTACTTGAGCCCTTGATATCAGCTCTCCATTTCCCCCCTCTGAGATAGTTTATTGTGCCAGCCTGGCCGATAAACACAAGTGGGAGTAACTGAAGGGCAGAGAGATAAATGGCTTGGTGAGTCTCGCCTTTCTT
>NW_022103906.1:44322122-44325568 GCF_000313985.2 Echinops telfairi | reverse complement strand
CTGCACCCTGACTGGCTCGTCTCCTCCCCATGACCCTTCTGTAAAGGGCATGACCCTTCTGTAAAGGGATGTCCAGTTGCCTACAGATGGGCTTTGGGTCTCATCTCTGCACTCTCCCTCATTCACAATGATATGATTTTTTGTTCTTTGATGCCTGACGCCTGATCCTATCGACACCTCATGATCTCACAGGCTGGTGTGCTTCTTCCATGTGGGCTTTGCTGCTTCTGAGCTAGATGGCCATTTGTTTATCTTCAAGTCTTTAAGACCCCAGATGCCATATCTTTTGATAGCCAGGCACCATCAGCTTTCTTCACCACATTTGTTTATGCACACATTTGTCTTCAGTCATCCTGTTGAGAAGGTGAGCATCATGGAATGCCAATTTACTAGAAAAAAGTGTTCTTGCATTGAGGAACTACTAGAGGCCCAATGTCCATCTGCTACCTTAGTACTAAACCTATTAATATATGCACAGATCTATTTTCTCATCTTCATATATGTATTTTCCCATCTTCATATATTTACATATGTACATGCCTGTATTTAGACCTCTATAAATGCCCTTTGCCTCCTATGTAGTCTTTCTTTTGATGTTTCCTGTATCATTCCATTTTTGCTCATGATCATGTCCAACTCAACCTACTGCTATTAAGTCAATTCTGATCCCTCTATAGAGCTTCTTTGATTGTAAATCTTTATGAGACTAAACAATCTCATCTCTCTCCTTCTGAGCAACTGGTGAGTTTGAACCATTGATCTTGTAGTTAGCAGCCCAGCCTCAGCCACAGAACCACCAGATGTTGCTTTTCTCCCTAGCATCGTCCCTATTTCCTTCCATTCTTTCAGCTTGAGATATGCTGAATGTACTTCCCTTTTGGTTTTCTAACTTCAGGTCTTTGCGCATTTCATAAGAATATTTTACTGTGTCTTTGTGAGCTGCCCTTTGGAATCAGCTGTTCAGCTCTTTTACTACTTCATCGTTTCTTTCTTGTGCATCAGCTACTCTCCATTCAAGAACAGGTTTTAGAGTCCTTCTTCTACCCAGCCCTGTCTTCTGAATCATCTCTTCTTTCTTCCTGAATGATATCCTTAATGGTGACACATCTCATTTTGTCTTCTCGTGAACTGATTTTCATTTTTTTAAATTTCAACTTGAATTTGGATATGAGTCATAGATGGTCTTCCACAATTGACCCCGGCCTGGTTGTGGTTGATTATACTGAGCTTCTCTAGCCTCTCTTTCCACAGATATGGTCAGTTTGACTCCTGTGTATTACACCTGGCAAAGTCCATGTGCATAGTTTCTATTTATATTGTTGAAAATAAACATTCGCAATGGATAAGTCATTGATCTTGCAAAATTCTATTGTATGATTTTTACTGTCATTTCCATCACCAAGGTTATATTTGCCAAATACTGACCCTTCTTTTCCAATGTTCACATTCCCATCAACAGTACTTATCAATGCATTGCATCTTGATTGCATGATGGATCAGCTGAAAACTGCAGAATTTGGGGAAAGTCTTCATCTTTTTCTTCTTTTTCATGAGTAGTTGACGTGTAAATTTGAATAATAGTCATATTAACTTGTCTTTTTTGTAGGCATATGGATATTTTCCTATCACTGACAGGATGGGATTTCGGGATAGATCTGAAAAGAAATTTTAAATAAATGTGATGCCTTAATCTTTCATTTGTCATTCCCGTAGTAGTATAACATCTGATAGACTGATTTAAAATGGACACACACACACACACACAAACACACACACAGAGAAATGGCCTTTCCCTTACTCATCGACTTACCGTTGCTGGATCTTGTTGACACCTGACCTCTTAGCCTCAGTCCTCAGCCATGTAAGCATGGGGGTTGTTATCTTACTCTCTACCATCTCCAGGCTGCTGCCAGGGGTATCCACTGATAAACCCAAACCCTCCCTGAATGACATTCTTTCCTCCAAGTTTCATGTCCATCTCCCCTGCCAGAATACAAAAGAAGAAGGTCAGCCAGACCTGAGGGAAGCCATCCACAGCTGAGAAAGTCTCATTGACCCAAAAAGAGCCTCTAGAAGCCTTTTATTTTTTCACAAAGCAGACACATTGCTGTGCAAAAGTAAACACAGTACCGGAGATTCTCAAACTTTTAAAAGTGTACATTTAACTTAAAAATAATTGAATTCAAGCCTACCATTTTTCATGGAAGAAAATTGAGGTCCATGTGGTTTGACGTTTTTCTGCAAAGCTAGAAAGCCTCATTTTATCTTTTTCCTTAAATCTATTCTTTTAATAATAATTTTAGTTGAAAGGCAAAATGTATTTTTTCCTTTCGTTGGTCAAACTTAAAAAAGAAACAACAACTGTGAAATGGTACATGGTCTGTTTTTGTAAACCCCCCCCCCAAAAAAAGCCGTATGAATGATATCTTTGTCCATGCAGGTTATGAAATTACTCTGTAGACTCATTTCTATAGAGGCTGGCAGGGCAAAGACTGTAACTCAATGGAACGCAATTCCACTCAGAGCTCTCAGAATGTAATTGATGGAAGGAAGCAACATAAATTACCTTAGCATTCTTCATGGATAATGTCTCTGTTGCCCACACAATCTCATTTTGCACACAAAACAAACAAAGCCAAATTTAATCTCCCAAATTGTGTGGCTCCCCTTGCTTGCTTTCAAAATTCACTCAGCCCATGTCACTGATGGCTTTGGCTCTCCTGCTGTGCAAACAAAGTCCAGCATTAGCAACATGGTGAACCTCCATTCCCCACCTGTTCCCCACATCCTGAATTTCCAGCTCTTCTTTCTTTCCGATGGATTGTTTGCTTGAAGTCAGGACAAAAACTTAAGAACTAAACGTTGCCAAGAAAAAGCCAGCAAATATGGTTTCTATTTCATTTTCCAGGTAATATTCGAGCAGAACAGTAGATTCCTTTGTCCTCCTTTGGAGCTCAAGTAAAAATGGTCAACTATTAAAAATTAAGTTCTTATGCTAGCAAGAATAGTGGAGGAGGAGCTCACAGATGCAGGTACATAATCAGAGTAATTTAATTAACTATTAGTTTCTCCATACTCAAACATAGAGCTCTGATCATGACCCATGCTGGAATGACAAGAGGCAGCAGAGTCAGGGCTGTATGTTGTTGCTGGGTGCCATTGAGTCAGTTCTGACCCATAGCGACCCTGTGCACAACAGAGCAAAGTACTGCCCAGTCCTGTCCTATCCTGACAATTGTACCTCTACTTCAGCCCATGGTTTCAGCCATTGTGTCAGTCCATCTCCTTGAGGGCCTCCCTCTTATTCACTGCCCTCTACTTTTTTTTTTTAACAATTTATTTATTTATTTATTTTAAACATTTTATTAGGGGCTCATACAACTGTTATCCCAATCCATACACACATCAATTGTGTAAAGCACATTTGTACATCGTTTCTCAAAACA